>NC_136636.1:18453908-18807261 GCF_949748355.1 Melanostigma gelatinosum | reverse complement strand
TCCTGATTTGACAGTATTATATCATAAAACAACCAAACCGAGTGCGTATCCAGATGTAGGTTTATTTTTCCAACCCGGTGCTGGATCTGGCAATACACAGGCCTTAATTTAAACCAAACTACTCACTTTATCGCAGTGGTCGCTGATCTCACTGTCAGAAAAGCCCAAAAATGTTCGCTCATTTTCAGAGTCCTCCACAAAAACGTCGGCTAACGTTAGCTTTTTGGGGATGGCGTCCATTCCTAAAGCCCCCTGGCTGAAGAGAGATGCAACAATAAGCGTAGTTTAAAACTATTTTAAATGTGTGGTACGCATTTAACTTGGTTATTAAGTGATGTTACGTTCTTTGACAATTGTATTGTTGATGACAGGGACCAACTAGCTTCTGAAGTTTAGCTTGGCCCGCCCGCGCGGAGGTAACGTTACCTGTTCAATTAATCTGATTGAAAAATCGATGTGCCTGTTTTGGAGTTCAGGGCAGCACGAATGCACAGAAGGAGCCTCGAATCATGTTGCATATAAACTCCGCCCTCACGGGGTCAACTGGGTACCAAAACATGCAGCTTTTCAAGACACAAACATGGTGAGCGGTTACTTCTAAAATTAGCAAATAGACCCAGGAAGCAATGTTTTATCATCCAAAATTATTAATTGCATGGTTAAAACAAACTTAACACAATCAGTAACATTTGGCATTAACAACAAGTAGTGGAACAAGGTATACTCACAAAACATTATAAACTTAGCTGTCAGAAAGAGCAACCTGCATGTTGACTGTTTTACGAAATCTAACCTACGTCACTTAATGTTTCTTGGAAATAATTAGTAATTTGGGAAGTTAATACAGGATTTATGTTTTCCGAGATGGCTGCCAGAGGAAAAGGCAGCATTTTTGTGCAGCTTTTGCAGCTTTAATTTAAATTGTTTTTGTATCTCATAATTTTTATTTTATGAATCCAGA
Organism: Melanostigma gelatinosum; assembly: GCF_949748355.1. Taxonomy (NCBI): domain Eukaryota; kingdom Metazoa; phylum Chordata; class Actinopteri; order Perciformes; family Zoarcidae; genus Melanostigma; species Melanostigma gelatinosum. The sequence continues at coordinate 18,806,300 of NC_136636.1, read as the reverse complement.
TCTTGGCATAAAATCTCTTTTTTTTCGTGTTTTTTTACACATGAGTATTGCTATTATTGTCTTCCTAATATGCACGTTATTAAGTTCTATTCCACTTTATAACTGGGCCCATATGTTTTGGGGGTCATAGTATAATACGACTAAAAGAAACAATCACTGGGATTGTTACTGAGTTAAAGTGCCTCTTTCTGTGGCCCCTGTAGATTTGTACATCTTTGCTTCTTTGAGTTTAACTGTGTCCCTACAGAACTGAGGCAGCTGAAGGACATCACCCTACTTGATGGCATAACAGTGGAGATGGTTATGTTGACAATTGTCTTGTATTCCCACAGCCCATTGTAGCCATATTGTAGCAGGTGTGTGGTCATGGGAGTGATGCCGGGAAGCTCCTCTTACATTCCCAGGACTGATAAATACTCCCTCCCTGCTTGGTCCTGGCTCAGAGTTACCATGAATCTGCAACAGTGGTGGTTGATTTGGGCTCTGGGTGAGTGCAATTGCTATAAAAAAAACCAGCTCATCTTCCTTCTTTCAAACTCCTAACCCGCATGTGTCTGTGTTTCTGTCTTTTGGTTGTGCCTGCTGTAAATCCTAACCCCAGCAATAAAATAAGCATCCTACAAAATCGTATTATATCATGGAAATTTAGAATTTGAAGAAATTCATCATTTTAGTAAATGTTTTTGACACAGTGCCAACCCTCTGGTATATACACTCTTCCTGCCAGCATGCATCTTTATATGCGTCTCCGACCAGTCTTTTCCTCACAAGAGACGGTGTGCATTCCAAGTGACTTCTCAGAACAACCACACAACCGCTGGCAATGTGAGTGGGTCGGTGCAGCTATGTCACAACACCCAATGCTGCGTGGGCTATTACCTGATCATTGATGACCGGCCAGAGGTTGACGTTCTCGGTAAGAAACCATGGCAAAATGCAAGATATCTGGACCAGTACCTCTGGATTATGTTCTGTACTATTATAAGACTCGTGCACAATTTTGCTCTCAAAAGTTTATCAAATGATTTAAAAACGAATCAACTTTAAGCCTCAAACCTAAACGATATCATGAAACCTCTGACTGATGTTGGCTAGTTATTTGCTGTAATATATATTACTCTGCAGGCTGAGTTTGGTTCTCGTGTATTTTTAATTGTCTATTTTGTTTCTGATTTTTGTGTTGCAGCTTGTGATATTGCTGAAAAATATTGCCCAGATGCAACCTGTAACGCACAAACACGTTATGACGGTCGCCTCATTTATTGTGTGTGCAACACAGACTTTTGCAACAGCAACATCACTTGGAACCCAGAGTTCGAAGAGCCTCAACCCACCTACTCTTATTTTGGAGGTATGACCACGATAAGATTGCTAACTAATCGTTGTCCGTAACATTGTTCACAGATAACGTCAACAATTTTCTCCGACATGTTTCTTTTTAGATGACATTGTGAAAGCTGCTGCAATAACTGTGACATTGCTCGCCCTGTGCTTCCTGCTGATCATTGCAGCCAAATGCAGAAGTAAGATCCTTTTTGGTTTCAACATCAAGATAGAAATGCAAACAATATGTTCTTTCTAATAATGTGTTGATTTGACTTCACAGTGGCAGAAAGTGGGAGTTAAACTAAACAAACTAGGAACACGAATGCCTTTACAATTAATTATCTGTTGATATTTGCTGGTGTTGTCTAAGCGCACACACACAAGGAGGAGTTTATCGTCTTGATCCCCCAGATTTAGATTCATTTAACTTAAAAACGCACACACATTACTGCTCGTTATGGGGAAATGGAGTTCACAGCTCCCAAATTAACCCTTTCCATGGCTTAGAATTTTGCATTGAGGTAAAAAGGTGTTGTTTCTGTGTCAAGTACCCTCTCTGCTATGTTTCCACATTTTCTAAACTCCGATTCAGTTCTCATGATTCTTTGTTTGACCTTGCAACTGTTTCATTCTCTCTGCTAGTCTGGCCTTGGTGTTTATCTCTGAACACTCCCTTTTACCCCCTGTCCTTTGTTTGTTACTCTTCAAGCAGACATGTGGCTCTTCAGTCGGGCTAGTTTAAAATGAATAGTGACTTAATTGTCAGATTACCATCAATGAGTGTTTGTTAATTACAAGACCTGTCAACTTTCATTATTTTAGAGGTTAATCCACCCTCCCATGATGATTACGGTGTCTCACGACCGTGTTCCTGCCAAACAACTAAAACCGCTGAGATTGACTTTGCTGACATTGATCGACAGCAGGTAAGCAGCTATCACATGGATTTATGCTGTATGGTCAGCAGTGTTAAAAATCATCCAGTTAGGTGTTATATCCTATAGTCCGGTTGATTTACTTGTCTGTTCTTACCTTTTCAGATTGTAGGCCATGGGTATTTTGCAAATGTTTGGAAGGGCAAATACAAGGGATCCATTGTGGCAGTGAAGGTTTTCAATGATGGCAGGAAACACACATTTACTGCAGAGAAGGAGGTCTATGAGCTACCACTCATGAATCATGCTGGGATTGTCCACTTCCTTGGATCTGGGAGTACACCAGGTGGAGGCAGAGGGCTCATTGTCCTGCAATTTGCTGAATGTGTGAGTGGCAACCAGTCATTTGAATTTCGAAATGAATTGTGCATTTCTACATTTTCTCAGAGATCAAAAGTTATTTGAGGAAAAAGGACAAGTAACAGAAGAAAGAATCAGGGCCAGGAAGCAAAGAAAGGCATTAGGACGTAACTCTTATCAGCAACTATATTATGAAAATGGAACGACTACTAATTCCTTAAAATGGCTATAGTCAGTATTTTTATAATAACAATGAAATGATAATGTGAAGACAATGTGAAACTGGTCAGTGGTATTGATGCACCTTTAGAGACTTATCACCTGAATCTGCAGCTCCCCTCAGTTGGCAGATATTTTCAGTGAAAAAGCTCAAAGAAGCCCACTGTACACGATCCCCTCTTCATCAAACAGCAGACAGACACAGTTAGTGACCAGCTGGTGAAAATAGTGGAGCATTGAGTTTTCCCTCAGGAGTCGGTAGAGTCCAAAGATATTTAAAAGAGAGTGACGATTGGACTTCCATTCATCCAGTGGACACAAACTGTGCCAAATGAATAATACTGTTGCTTAAGTTTGTCATATTAACATAAAAGTTGAGATGCGGTGGATACATGATCACACATATGTCTTTATTTTATACAAGCCAATGTATAAAATGTTCACGTTCTTTGATATAAATTGCTGGTGTCCCTTTGATTTCAGGGTACTCTCCACTCCTATCTGGGTAAACACACGACCAACTGGATGTTGACACTGAAGTTGTGCCAGTCTTTATCGCAGGGACTCTCCTATCTGCACTCTGACCTTTACGAACATGGTATTGGCCATAATATTTCTGTGAACAAATGTGTGTGCGTGTTGTAGTCTACCAATGTAGAAAGCATTTCTGTTTATGCGCACATGTAAGCTAAAATATCAAACTTGATTAATAGTTGTTAACAAAATTTAAATGCTTTTGGAGAAGTACTTTTCAGGTGATTTTTTTAAAATTTAAAAACAAACAAACAGCCCACATATCACAGGGATCCATAATTATACACATAAAGCAGGCGTCACAGTTAAACAGGTTTAATGAATGAAGTGTGAGTTTTTCTTGATCTTTAAAGTCCACTGCAGTTAAATATCCAAACAAATAAGAATCTTATTTTTCTTGCAGATGTGCATAAACCTTCCGTGGCCCACGGAGATTTCAGCAGCTCCAACGTGCTTGTGAGAGCAGATGGTACCTGTGTCCTGTGTGATTTTGGATGCTCAACCATCTTGCGTTCTTGTTCTGGACATGGCAGCTGGAGAAGCCACACAACAAACATGGAGGTGAGACTTAGGCGGAACCACAATTCATTATTCTTAATTCGCAGTACAATGAAATCATGAAAAAGTGAGTTGGTCATCTTGGTGGTCTCCAAGAAATAAAATGAAAACAAGCCGAGGGATGACATTTAATACGTAGAAATAAACAATTCACATTCCCATCCATCTGCAGGGACATTCGCGGCTGGGCACACTGCGCTACATGCCCCCTGAGATCCTGGAAGGCTCTGTAAACCTAAGCAGCAGCAGGTGTCTCATGCAGGGGGACATCTATGCTCTGGGACTGCTGCTGTGGGAGATCTTCATGCGCTGCTCTGATTTATTTGAAGGTAAACTTCCTTGATCAGATAATCATGAAAATATATCAGCAATTGAGATGGGAGTCCAAACATCTCCTCCCTTTAAATTGTACTTTTGAAAGAGAGATATTGAATGAGAATCATTTTTCAGCTGAAGAATGCCACACATCACAATGATTAATCAAAACTAGTAAACGTTGCATCAATCAATATTGTCAGAGTGTCACAATTTTTGCTTTTACTTCCCTTTGAGGTTGATCTGTGTGATCAACTTTATCTCTGTGCTCTGCTTGGATACACTTCACCTATACAGTATGTCATGGTACTATGTGGATGTTCAAATTCATGCAAATGTCTCCATCTGCAGGCGGTGTTGCTCCGCAGCATCTGTTGCCTTATGAATCTGAGCTGGGAGCCCATGAAACGCGAGACAGCCTCATCCAGTACGTGTGTCACTTGGAAGAGAGACCCTCCATACCTAGACACTGGGAACTGCTACCACAGGTATTCTTACACAGGTGCTTCTGACATGAACCTGTTTTTTTATTGGCTATAGCAATGAAGATAAACGTACTGGATAGCGCATGAAAATATTCATGATATTGAATTAAGTTTGTCAATGTATTGACTCATTTGTCACATCTCAACTTTCAGGGATCTGTGCTGCAGGAGCTCCTGACAGATTGTTGGGACTGTGACGCCGATGCTCGACTGACTGCTCCGAGTGTTGTGGAGAGATTAGGCTCTCTTCAGTCTTGTTACTCTTCATGACTGTTTTTTTCCTTTTTTTGAAGGTTGACTTGAAATGTACATATCAAGCATTTACACTGTTCTTTTTGTGTCATCACCGTGTAGCTTTTCAGTATATTTTCATCAATTTGAATGTAGCCTCTTTAAATAATGCATATTCTTGACTTTGATATGTTCCCATTACTCTTTCTTTTCTTTCCATAATGGCAGATTGGGAATTGTTGTTTTTTGAAAAAGGGAAAAAAATGAATGTTATTCCTGTACGCTCAGCAATAGGTTAGTTAGTTTGCCTAATGTTATGTAACTATGATACATGATTATGGTTTTGTATTTAGATCATAGTTATTAGAAAGATAAAGATACGTATGACTATAGTTACACTTAAAGTAACAGGCCTTTTTCACAGCAGACTTTTTGACTTGTCATAGCAGGAAAATCACAGGTGGCGCTAATACTGTAAATGATTGCTCTGTTACATTTACATCAGTTAGTAGGCCTTTTTTTTTTTTTTTTTTTTTTTTTTACTGAAAACGTTTTATGACATGCCAAAATACAAAAAGCACAATAAAATTAATGATGGCTGAATTCCTTTTAGCTGCCTTGATTTCCTGGTATTGTCCATGCTCCCTCACTGTCACACTGTCATGGGGTACTTGAATTGAACAGAACCATTGGTGTTATTGGAAACACTTGTGCTTTTCCTATATTGAAGTCAAATGATCTGCTGTGAAAAAGGCCTTTACCTATATCGAACATAGCCGTCATTATTGTTATTAAGTGCAGCTGTGTTTTTCCTGCCATGACATGTCAAAATATCTGCTGTCAAAGGTCTGTTGGTAGGCTACTTGTAAATAAATGTTGCACATTGATATCTTTGGTTATGCAGGGGAGCCACAGGGAGAGTTCTTTTTACCAATATCTTTGATTTTTTAAATCATATTTGTTAAAATTACACTTATTATAGCTATAGAAAGCCATATGTTTTATGTAGCTGTTTACATAACTGTTGATCCATGTCGTCATTGATTTATTTGTCACGCAATTTAAGTGTGTGCGTGTGTGTGTGTCATGGCCAAACCCCACTTGGCGCCTCCCTTTTAAATATATCATTCCCAATGGGGGACACCATAATCATGTATCTTTTGTCCCACAGAAACACGTCGATCAACTTTTTCAGAGCTTGCTGGACTTTTGCCATGACGTATATAACGTGCGTAACCTTTAACAACGGGCGTGGCTTTCTGATGCATTTGTGTTGCTGCGTCCGCGCAGCTCAATGCGGAAGACAGACAGGGAGCACGGAATTCCTGATGAACTGAGAAAGCAAACCTGAAGAAAGTTTCCAAGGTAAACCTATGACATTGACAGTTTTGATTGTAAATAGCGTGTACAAAACAAAACAACCAGAAACTACAGCAATCAGATCATTTCGAGCTTTGTGATTTCTAGAGTTAAATGAAGAAAGTCTAACGTTGTCGAGGCATTAGACCACACACTGGCTGTGTTGTGATCGGCCCATTTGTCTGAAAATATGTACATAATGTGTGCACGGGGTATAGTTTGTTGCTCAAGTATTTTGTTAGTCGTAATAATAAAGTTTTAAAACAAACCTCAGCTCCCATGATGGTGACGTTCATTCCGTCACTGTTTTATTGACTGTATTGTTTTAAGTGTACCATTTACAGAGAATCTAAAACGCATGGCGCAATTCATCAGCTGATTTAGATCATATTATTTATGTTCATAAAAGAGTCTCTGGGGTTTTGAACTTTTTGGTGGACTAAACAAGCAATTCGAATTTCATCTTGGCTGTTGATACTGTAAGATAAAGTACAGAATATATACAGCCATGTTGACGAAAGGTGTTGGAAACTCTTGAAAACTGATTTTAATATTTTGAGTTACTTATTAACACTTTTATACAGCATGGATAGCAGATCTGACAACCAGGTGTGGTGACAGATAAAAAGTACATCATCTCAGATCAGAAACTACATTGTCATGTAAAGCATATGTGGTGACTTGTTTGATTTGGATTGAATCAACACCCACATAAATTATACAATAAGATACTGTGTAGTTACACTTGTAATAATAGTTGCTTTTTGCTTGTAATGTAATTTTACTGAATCAAATATGAATTGCATTTACTTTCCCACTCTTTCCTCAGGAGTTTGAGGACCTGAAGTGTTTGACTTGTCAGGTCAAAAATCATAACCATGTGGCCAAATCAAGGTGAGATATCATATTATACATAACCAGCATATCATTATTATTTTTATGCCTGTTGATATAGGTGCTCTGAAAAATAATGTGTGTATGCGTGTTTTTATCTATATTAGGTCCTCCCGCTCCAGTGGGCCCACCAAACCCTGCCTACCCTCCTGGCTACAACCCTGCATATCATGTTGCACCTACATCAGGACTCTTCCCCCAACCATCACATCCTGGGCAATTCCCAGCTGGGCAATATCCAGCTGGGCAATACCCAGGGGGCATGAACCCAACCATGGGGCCACATGTACCTCCAGGGGCCATGCCTTATGGAGCTCCGGGATCTCATCCTTACCCGATGGCTCCAGGTGGATATCCACTAGTCCCTCCTGTAGGTACTCACCCAGGTCCATACCCGCATTCTCCAAAAGGGTGTCACCAAAAAGGCCACAAAGATCACAAAGGTCACAAAGATCACAAAGGTCACAAAGGTCACCACAAAGATCATCATCATGGAGGGTTTAATCCCATGGCTGGAGCATGTGCTGGAGGATTGTCTGGAATGGGAATGGGGTTGGATGGACATAAAGCCCACAAAAAGATGAAGAAGATGAAGAAGGCGAAGGGGCACAAACATGGCAAGGTGAGATGTCTACAGATATGCCACATTGTTTTAAATGTCTCTCCCTGTAGGTGAAGTATTTAGTCCAATACTTGATAACAAGATGAAACTTTAACCTGCCTAAGTCCCTCAGCCCCAGGCCTCCAACTTCATGTCAATCAGTGTTGCAAACACCAGAACAAACGAAATGCACTCATGTCTCAGGTGCAAAGTGCAGTACAGCTGCAGATACATGGTTTATGTTGTACTTGAAGAGTAGTATAGATATATTATCATTAGGTTGCTATGGCAGATCAAAACAAACAGTTACTAGATTGTATTATGAAACATTTTGCTGACTTGTATGAGAACAGACAAAACACTCAATTATAATAATGGAAAGTAAAGCTATATGTTCTTTACAACATTTGTGGTAAATATTGCTGCAACTACGGATTAATTGTACTGTTGATTAATTGTCGGGATAGTTTGTTAAATAATAAATGAATTGCTTAGTTTGTAAAATGTTAGAAAATACTTTAAAATGCCCATCACCCCTGCCAAGGGTGACATCTTCAAAATGCTTTTTAAACAATTGCTGTTTGTGTTTTAAACTATATTAATGTGTATAGTATATAATTTTTCTCTTTTTCTTCACAGTCCTCCAGCAGCAGCAGCAGCAGCAGCAGTAGCAGCAGCAGCAGTAGTGACTAAGACTGAGGACACCAGGCTTTTTCAGAAATGTCACATTACAAAAGTGCAACCTTACTATTACAAATAAACACACTAAAGTCATACTTATCACTTTAAACAGGACATACAAATTGAAAATAAAATAAAATAAAGGTAATTAAAAAGTTGTTTCATATCTCACTAGAAATGCATGCATATGCTGTTGCTGTAAACATTTTCACAGCATTTTGCTGTGTTTGCATTCCATCATGTCTCTAGTTTGTGGTGTTTTGGGAAAATGTTCCACTACAAGTACATTAGTGTACAAACTTATTGAAATAATTTGACGAGGGGCTAAATGATGAGAAAATCTAACATTGTGATTTAGTAAAATAATATATGTATATTATGCTTTTTTATCTTTTCTTTGGAAGTTTCACCTTGAGGTGGAGATTGATACAGATATTAAGTGTCTTATGTTATGCTAATTTGCTACACATGACTGCAGAATGCATTTTTCTGCATTGCTTTGTATCTACATTAATTCAGTTAAATCAAACTTGTTTAATAAATACATTTAAATTGAAAGACTAACACAATTTATTGTTGCCAGGATGGTAAATATTTGAAGTTAAAAACTGAGTTGCAATACACTTTATGCCCACCAGTGTGTTTATTATTAGCTATCTTATTGAAGTTTGTAAATATTAACATATTAGAAACATTCGTAAAGCATTCACCTGTTTGTTAATTCATTTTTGAATACATGAAAACACGTGGGCCATCAGTTATTTTCAACAACAGAGCTCCCTGCTTAAACAAATGGAATAATATGTATAATTTGCGCAAACACTTATTTTTTTATTAAATTCTTTCATTCCGCTTTCATGTTGTTGCATAATGTCAACAAAAGTGTGCTACTGTAACTTATTTATAGACGAGATTTTTGGGCATCTGTGGGTCATACCAAAACTCAGGATGGGGGTTTGGGTTGGGTGAAAGGCGAAAGTTCAGAGGTTATAGTTTTGTTGTCTTTGTGTAAAGGAGTGGAGCTCGATCTCACATCTCTCTTCCCTCTTCCCCTTTCTAAACTCTCCCCCGGGTCTCTACCCTCCCGAACCTCTCCCCTTCTACCCTTACAACCCCAACCCTCCCCCCGGTCTCCTCCAGCACACTCATCAGGTAAGTTGTATTCTGATATTTTATGTTTTTTTAATATCAGTTGTTATGATCAGAAGTAGCGGAAAGAAATCGCGCCCAGCAGCTAGCGACTTGTTGTCCAGCATGCTAACAGGCCGCACGATGATGAGCACGCAGTCTGTCCGTCCAGATGCATTCGGCTAGCTTAGCTAGCTACGGAGAAGTTTGATCTTAATGTGGCTTTAATAACCTGCTGTCTGTTGTTTAGCGCCTGCACTTTATCAAACCAGGACACATCTACTGTGCTACACCGCTGTTGATATTTGGTCAGCCATTAATAACGTTGACTAATTATGCTAACTAGCTAGCTTAGCTAAGTAGCGCACGCATGCTCCATTCATTTTCCCAGCACTGTGAGAAACCAACATGCTAAAAGGCTAACAGACTTACAAAAAGCGTAAATAGTTCATGGACTTACTTTGAACTAACTCAACCAACACGCGCAAAGTAAGCCCTTAAATGTCTGCTTTTCATTCTGGACATATGTATGAATGTATTTTAGGAAATGTAGGTCCAGTAATGGGGGAGTAATACTAATAGTCGGTAAATGTGTTGATAAACTGGATTCATCGCAAATGAAGACATCGTTAGCATACGAGCAATGTGTTTTTCAGTTAGCATGGAGCTGGATTCAATGCTAATTTACTTGTTTGGAGTCGTATAACTTGGGTCGGAGCAGCACTCAGATGTTTGAAAATAAATGCACCAAACTAGCAGCGTGTAGTTGGCACAGTGAAAGTGAGTCCTGAGCTATTTCATACGATTCATTGTACTACGCATCAGTATTCATAAGTAACAACGTTAGCATGAGCTGTGACACAGATCTATCATATTGTCTTTGAATAGGTTCATTAAGGAGACATTTGTCTAATGGAAAACCAGGTATAACCTCATATATATTTGCAAATTTTTCGTTCAACATTACACATTTAGCTAAAGTATGTTACATGGTCTGGTGTGTTTTTAAGTGCATGTTTTAGTTTGACAAAATAAGGTAATTGCTAAACTGTGTAAACGGGCCTTTATATACTTTATCTATGCTCACATTTAAATCTGTGGCCATATAGTATAGCAATATCTATATGCATTACGAATGTGCTGATCAATATGCAATTCTTAAGCATTAAGACATCTTAAGAGGTCAGATATTTGTGTATTTGCCAGTGCCAGAATGTAAATACTATGTAGTGTACTACTAACTCACTGTGTGTGGGATTGTTTATTCTAACGAGAGATATTTAGTCTTTACCTCTTTGGTGAACAGGCCACTTGTTATACATTGAATTAGAGGCACACCACATGTCTTACTTTTGTTAACCCTAATCTGCATCCATGCCACGTGTTTTCTATCTTCTTTACTGTGTTGTAATTCAGTCCCATGAGGTCATCATCCTTGGTATATCATCTCTTGTCTGCTATGACCTTTTTTAGAGCCATCTCGGTGACCAAAGACCCCAGTTCTGCACGGACGACCAGGTTGCAGTTATGGACTCCGGTGTGATTGAAGGAGGGCTCAATGTCACCCTTACCATTAGGCTGCTCATGCATGGCAAGGTGAGGTCACCCATAAGCTGCACGTGTCAGCACTCTAAGAGTCTATGACGTCATATTCATGGAAATGAAGCTGCTCAGGGATGTATAAAAGGCAGGGACATTGATGTGTTGAGATGGACCTTGTTTGGTCTTTGTCCCCTGCATGATCACAGAGCCGCTTTAAAGATCAAATGGTATTATTAACAGCGGACACTTGGTTAAAATCTGCAACCAGGAGGCATGGCATTGCATTCACCGTTTCAAATCAATCTGGCTTTCACAGCAGCATAGCCACGCACTTGTTGCAGCTTTGAATCCCACCGTGGTCTGTTGTTGTGGTTTCAAATGCTTAGGTGGCAAAAAGTGGCTGCTCAAAATCTGACTCTGAAACGTCATCTTATGCTGCGGACATATCACGCTGTGACGCATCCAAAACATTATCCTCTAAAAGCTCTGCTAGCTCGTAGCATCCAAAATAAGAGCCCCAGCACTAGCTAGGCGTTAGCAGCCTGCAGATACTGTGTGCTGACTGCATGCTGGATCCCACCGTGGTCAACGACGGCATCGTGAGTCTGTAGATTCAGGCAGAAACAAAAACTGCCCGTGCTACAGAGCCAGGGACTTGATTATTGATGAGGCTGTTTAGTGCTTACAGTAACTACTGTTCTTCTTGGTCAAGTGTTGGGGAAACCATAGAGCCTTATTTCATGAAGTTTTCTTCATTACCTGATGAACTATGCAAGCTGTAGCTAGACGTGTCCAACTCAAGCAGTAAACAATGACCTGTGTAAAAAAGATGATTAATGAAACGTTATCTCTTCCTATTTCAGGAAGTCGGAAGTATAATCGGAAAGGTAAGCTGCTATTTAGTAAATATTTTGATTGTCTGTCATTATTTAAAGATCTGTGTGATCTAAGTGATAATGAGTCTGACTTTTATTCTCTGCTAATAGAAAGGTGAATCTGTGAAGAAGATGAGAGAAGAGGTGAGGCCTTTTGTCCTTATTTCTTTATTCTAGTTATGGTAAAGTACAAACAAATATAATTACTAAGAGGCCGGCTTTTATTGTTATTATAAGCGGCCACAGATTTGTCTTCACCATAGGAAGTTCTTCCAAATTTCTTCTTTTTAAGTCCTTGCTGTTCTCTCGGTCTGCAGAGCGGTGCTCGCATCAACATCTCTGAGGGCAACTGTCCGGAGAGGATCATTACTTTGGCAGGTCCAACCACCGCCATCTTTAAGGCATTCTCCATGATCATTGAAAAGCTGGAAGAGGTAGGTCACAAAATATACTGATTCATGAATTCACTGGTCGGCAGCAACCAGCCCCAACACAAACTAGATTAACCTTCATCTTTTATGTGTTTTTTTTTCCCAGGACATAAGCAGCTCAATGACAAACAGCACAGCAACCAGCAAGCCCCCAGTGACCCTACGCATTGTGGTGCCTGCCAGCCAGTGTGGCTCCCTCATTGGGAAAGGCGGCTGCAAGATCAAGGAAATTCGAGAAGTATGCCTAGAAAAGAGAATTAAATTCAAAACAATACGAGCCCGACTCCTTTTCTGCATTCGCTGTCTTGTCACCGTTCCACCTGCGGGATTGAGTACGGTACATCAAACACTGATGCACAGCGGGTCTTGAATTCTCATTTGACTCCGTTTGTGTGTTCCAGTCAACTGGTGCTCAGGTACAAGTGGCAGGAGACATGCTGCCCAACTCCACAGAGCGAGCAATCACCATTGCTGGTACCCCCCAGTCGATAATTGAGTGTGTGAAGCAGATCTGCGTGGTCATGCTTGAGGTAAGTAGACTCGTGGAAGCCCTGAAGCAAATGAAGTGGCAGCTGTTGACCTTTTAAATTAATGATGTAAAATCGTGTTATTTCTGGGTTTTTGGCTGCTGTGCTTTGCGTTAGGACCCAGGAGGTCTTGATCTGATCCACAGGATTAGAACTGTACAGCTATTACAAAATCACTACAGGGCAATATTCATAATATTGTTCTAGTAAACTTTGAAGGATGACTATATTATTTTTATAGTTCTACCGATATTGGAAATGCCTCCAATACAGCCTAAACTGTTGGGTATCAGGGAGTATGTGAGTCGATGCACTTACAGAAGATCACTTAATCATACGATCCATCAGCTCATTTACACTACACTGGTACAATAACATTTGTCGAGCCATACATCCTGCCCGATTGGTACTGCACATGTGCCAACTAGTACTACACACCTGTGATTAAACACTCGTGCACCCTGTTTTCTTTCCTGTTAGTGCTACACTGTAAACAACAAATACGTGTTGAATTCGTCAGGAGGAGAGCTCGTTAACTTTAGTAGTTAGCAGCCGCTGGGCAGCACGGCGCTCCGTAACTAAATAATGGAGCTAACATACGGACGTTGCATTAAGTAACATGAGTTCAAGATCTATTCAGTGAGAGTGAGTGTTGGGTAAAGGTAAATCATGATGTGTTCAAATGTTATCTTGTAAAATGAACGCTCTGGCAATAAACTGGAAGATATACAGTTATTTAAAAATGGATATTACAGAGCAAATTATGACCTGTTAAACTGTTTTCTTTGTAATTCACTGGTAATTGGAACAGTACTCTGTATTAGCACATACGCAAGTTTAGGTATCTGGTAGGGGAAAACCATTTTTTTGTCTCGTCTTCGTGCCTAATTTTTACTGCAGCGTCCCCGGTTTAATTCTATCTGTGGGACCTTTTGCTGCATGTCACCTCGCTCTCTCGCTCTCTCTCCAGTCTGCCACTACACTCTTCATCCGTCTAATAAAGGCAAAAATGCCACAAACATATATCCCAGGGCGAAATTTGAACATTGGCAGACACTCAAAGCGTTGTGGTTAGGTTTAAACAAAAACTAAATCTAGACATTCCTAGTTTAGCGCTATGGCTCTTCAAAAGATTGTCCTCTCATGCTGATATGCTTCAAGTAGAATTGTTGTTGGTACAAACATTCGTGTACTACATTTGTAATTTTAAAAACGTCTACAGTAGATTTAGCTCCTTCTATATGATTACATGGGTAGTAACACGTCCACCTTCTTTGTCTCCTCTGCAGTCTCCCCCTAAGGGGGTCACTATCCCCTACCGACCCAAGCCTTCAGGATCCCCCGTCATCTTCGCAGGCGGACAGGTACATACGACACCTTTTTATTCATGATGTTATTTTGGCTTGTATCAGTGTGGGATGCATATCTATGCAGAATATTATATACTTGGAAATATTGAAGTGAGATGAAAGGCTCCGAATATATTTCACTCTAAGAAACATCTTGAGTGATAAATTCAGTTTTTAATCTCATGGATATGATTGGGCACGACCTCAATAGTTATGAGTAACTGTGCAGCGTTTGAACCAAAGCTGCTTTTGCTGTTTCTTTGAAGAGACGGCTTTAGTCGTCGTATGACCATAAAACCTTTTCCAGTTTGGTAAATGACCTTCTCTTCGTTTGTTGTTTTAATGTTAAAGTTCCCACCATTGTTGGTTTGAAGCACCATGCGTTCTGGTGCTTGCTGGCGTAACATTAAATGATCTTTAATATCACTAAATACCTTTTTGTTCTTTGAAAAGAAGAAAAACCTAACTCTCAATTACACTATAGTGTCTCAAGATTTCTCTTTTCCCCGAAATGTGGAGACTTTGAACAAGACATGTGTGTTGATATTCTTAAATGGTGTCAGTTCAGAAGAGGCTTTGATGTGTTTGAGTCTTCAGGAGCTATCGGAGAGCTGGAGCGGTAACTTGACCCAAATCAGATGTGAGGCCCATGAAAGCTTTGTTTTCGTTTGTTTCAGGCGTATGCCGTACAAGGACAGCACGCGATTCCACAGCCAGATGTAAGTGCAGACATTTTTATATGACCCCATCACTCCCACCCATAATTACAACTGTCCTTTTCCAAAATGTGCAACCGCCATCCCACCTACACACGCCTGATTTTACAGCCTATAACTGTAGCTAAACTTACCCCTAATTTAGTTTTTGACCTACTATTATCCTATTCTGTCATTTGGAGAGCAGCCCTGTTTGTACTTCATGTTAGTCGTTTGACTGGCAGTCAGTTAATTAAACCGACATTTGCTGTTTGTTTGTCCAGACTCTCCACCGTCTCATGAACAATAATCTGTTCCAGCTGCTCACTGTTTTCTGTGTTTTCCTTTTTATTGTTCTGTCTTGTTTAACGTGCCTCATTCATTAGTCTGTCCCAGATAAATATGTCCCCCCCCCTTCATTAACCCTTCATTATTACGTTGTACTCTGCTAAATTTATCTTTTTAATGAGCTTTAGATGTTCTATCGGGAGCATTGGATGTGATAGACTGTATATTATTAGTCATACATGCTGCTGAATATTATATATAGTTTCATTAAAAAGTGTGATTATGTTTATGTAATCAGTTTGTCAATACCGACAGCAGTTTGTCTTTTTAAACTAGAATATGTACACAGAAACCTGTCGTCTCTTCCTTAAATCAACCCTTCCAGATTTAGTGGTAAAGTGTGACGCTAAATTGAGATTTTCTCCGTTCATGTTTTGGGTCCTGTATTAGTGATGATTAGGAAATGGCCTCCACATTGAGAGCTCCCTCCCTTGTGTATTGTGACTTTGCCCTGACCCCGACGACTGCGAGAAAGCATTACCAAGAGATGCAGCCTGCACTTTGGAGGAATACCTATGGGGTACCCCACATAGACAAGTCATAAAACACAATGATTTTCAGACACCTGAGTAGAGTTTTGTGAAAGTATAAGAGACATACACGCCGCGGTGTGTTTTTGCGGAGCGTCTTTGTGTATCTGTCTACTGACTGTGTTCTGTTTTTCCCTCTTCCTGTGTTTTCCATTTCCTCCATTTCTCTCCCTGCCCTCTCTGTCACTCTCACAGTCTTCCTCTGCTGCTATCTCTCCACAGCTCACCAAGCTTCACCAGCTGGCCATGCAGCAGAGCCCCTTCCCCATTGCACCAAGCAACCAGGGATTCACTGGTAGGCAGCACAACATCAGCAAACATCAGGCTTTGTTGCTAAATAATCAAATGTTGTTTTGGTTCCTTAAACACATTTGAAGAAAACTCAAATTTGACTCTGCATAACTTAAAGGGACAGTTCACCCTCTTACCTGTACAGCTATTTATCAGCCGTAGATGTGTTGTCCTGCTCCAATAGAAGAGGACTGTATGGCAGTATTTGAAAGACTCTGCAGCAATGTCCCTTTCCAGAAATCATGACCCGGTTACTCCCGATAATCCACAGACCTGTGAGCAATTTGATGTAGAAACTATGGTTAAAAAAGTTGTTCTAACATCAAACTGCTCACAACAAATGCATCGCATGTATTTTTGGGCGTGTGTGTTCAGCTGTGTTGCTCTTGGTAAATTTAGATAAAGAGGTTGAAAACCATTTAGAACAAATACCGACTGATTGCGTTCGGTGCAACCGTAACGATGACTTGATCAAAATGTGGCAATAAACTTCGGCAAAGCCGACAGAAAATCATATGTAAAGCGAGACATTTCAGCACCTCTAAATGGACAGCGCTTTGAAATCTGTTGCCGAAGCTCATTGGCTCATGGGGTCAATGGAGGGCCGAGCTAAAAGAAGAAACGCGTCTTTTATTTCATGTCATTTTGTGTTTTTCCTTTAAAAATGAACCCACTGGTTAATGGGTGCCAGCGAAAGGACAATTTACCAAAAAACAACCTAGTTGAAGGTGTTCCTAATATTTTGTCCATTTCATTGACATGTAATAGAATTTAATGTAATCAAGTGCACAAATGCCACAAACTACACCATTGCTAGAGATGTGATAAATATGGAATTAGTTACTTATGACATTTGATGTTCTGTCAGCCAAGTCCTACACATTATTCAGTCATTGTTAGTTATTCAGTCTTTTTCTCTTTTTTTTTTTCAGGGATAGATGCTTCTGCTCAAACCAGTTCCCATGAGATGACCATTCCAAATGATGTAAGTGCTTCAAATTGTGCTTTTTAATCACTGTTACGGTTAAAGTTAGTGACTGTTTTCTCATCCACTATTCTGCTGTATCTATGGTAACTGGGATCAAACCCACAAAAAATCCAAACAAATGCTCTAATAAGAAGAATAAGCTTTATTCAAGCTTGTTACCCCCAAGTTGCTAACTTTACCAGAGGCATGTGTCTATTACGCGTTCCTCTCACTTAACTTCCCCGCTCTTCTCCACTGCAGCTTATTGGGTGCATCATCGGCCGCCAGGGAGCCAAGATCAACGAGATCAGGCAAATGTCAGGCGCCCAGATCAAGATTGCGAATCCAGTGGATGGATCGACTGACCGCCAGGTCACCATCACTGGCTCGCCTGCCAGCATCAGTCTGGCGGAGTACCTCATCAACGCCAGGTGAGATAATCAATCGGTGGTTTACTTTGTCAGCTCTCAACAGGTGATTCATTCAGTCTCAGGCTTTAAAGAGAGCGAATCGTTGAACCTGTTGTGCTTTGTTACGGTCAGTTTGTTTAAAATGTAGTCTATACGCTTTAAAGAAAAACACTTCATTTACCTAACCTAGCTTGATCAGCTTTCTCCTGTCACAATATTACAGTAATCCATGAAAGAATAATAAATACCCAATATCGTATGCAAATATAGAACAGGCCTACCTGCTGCATTGACTTTTTTTAATGTGGATTTGTGTTCAAATTATTTAGTTTATGGTAATGTTTTGGCTACGGTTAATCATCACTTTGGTGTTGCTAGCTCTGTCTTAGTTTCCTTTATTCTACTCTTCACTTGGCTTCACATCAATCACTGGAGATGTGATTTTTTAATTTCTTTTTTAAGTTCACCTTTTCGGGTTGACACTTGTTTCTAATGAAGCTTTTTGTCTTGTTTTGATCACATCCCTGAGTGATCCCCCCCCCACACACACAACTCCCTCACCCCCCTTCCTACCACTGCCCCCCCTCCCCCGTCCCACCCATTGCTCACCAGCCTGCCCTGTGACCCATCCCGACTGTGTTGTCCCTCTCTCCTTGTCTCTCTTTCTACAGTGTAGAGTCCTCTAAACCTCCTCCCTCCTCCTCCTCCTTGAACCCTGAACAGACCAACCTGTGCTCTCCCTCCACCTCTACTACTACCACCACTACTACTACTGCTACTACCACCACCTCCTCTGCTGCTATCTCTTCCTCCTCCTCCTCCTCTTCCTCCTGTGTGGTGCCCCCCTCAGCCTCCATCCCTCTGTCCTTGTTGGCTCCAGGGCCGCCTCCTCCCTCCTCTTCTTCCTCCTCCTCTTCCACTGATTCCCTGCTCCCCAGCTCTCCTGCCTGTGTGTCAAGTCTCCTCAGTCTCAAGCCCCTCCCTCTCCTGGCCCTCCATGTTGTCAGCGGGGCCAGTAACCCCGCACACCCAATACCCGCTGAGCCCAAAATCGCCCCCGAGCTGAGCTCCAAGTCTAAAAGGCGAAGGCTTTCCCCTTACTAACCAAGGAAACACAAGTCATCTACTACTAAAGTACTGATGATGCTCTCTGTTGTCTGTACCTGCACTTGCTTTTGTCTCTGGCTGTGCCACGCCACGCTTCCTACAGAAAACAAATGCACAGTGTTAAACAGCCAGACAAATGGCTGCTGCCATATTTATAACATGCATATCTGTAGCTTGATTTGGCCTGTCTCTTAAAGATAAGACATGTTGAGTGCATTCTATTTTTAAATGACTTTGCACCGAGCATGGACGGTGAATTCCTTCACTGGTTTTACTGAAGCGTTTGTCTCTTCGTGTAAGCTCTGCTCAGGTAGCGGCTCTCTTTAAGATGTCATATTGTATTTATGGGAATTGTTTTCTTCTAGTGAATTTTACGTGACCATTGTTGGCTGTTTATAATGGAGAGTATATGTATCATGTTGGTTTTATTTAATGTTTGCCTATAAATGAAGTCATTTCAATTCCAAGTAAATCTGCCCTCAGGTAACGGCAACAAACCCTTTATTTAGAGGACTGTAGTGATGTGAAAAATACTAAAACACGCAACCAGTTAAGCTTCGCTTTAAAGGAATAGTTTGAGACTTTGGGAAATACTAATTTGCATGTTACGTTGAGTTAGAGGAGAAGCTGAATATCATTCATGTCTAGACGTTAAATATGTAGCAATGGCCAGCTTAACAGACAGACTGCAAACAAGGAGCCATGCTCTGTCCAAAGTAATGGCACCTCTAAAGAATAGTAATACAATAAAAAGCCAACACATTGTGGTTTTACTCGGCTTATGTGTCAGACTATTTCACTGCCAGATGCAGTGACTTCCTGAAGCTACTGAAGTTTTGTTTTGTTTGCAAACGAACCAGATTAAATATGCTCATTGGTGAGCTGGTAGTACAATTCTGTTATCTTTGGACGGAATGAAGCTACCGGTTTCCAGTTCTTTATGCTAAGCTAACTGGTTACTATCAATCTTAATTCTCTAAGAATGCGAGTAAGCATGTTTCTGAAGATGTAGAACTTCAAAACTGATTTTATTAAATCGCAAAACAATGAAGTATCAGTTTGAGAGCTGACTCTTCACAGCTGTTGAAAAGAGGAGCAGCCAAACTGAAGTAATTATCTTTTTATATCCGAGCATACCTTTCCAGAAGTCAATGTATTGATGAACCATATCTAGCATTTTATTCTAATGACGTAATGTACTGTAAATGACATTTATCTTGCCTGTCTGATTGCATGCCTTATTCTCTCTCCGGGTGTCTCTCTGTCTCGCCAGGCTTTCCTCTGAGGCCACAGGACTGGCAGCCAACTGATACACACTGCATCTGCACTAAATCTCACTTTTATATCATCAGCCACCATAAAGCAGTCAATGCAACTATCCAACTTAAGAGTTTATATATTATGCTGCCTCTTCCTCATTTGAAATCATTTCAACCGATTTTGATCTGCTGAGTTATTATTTATTTCATTTGTTTTGGTTTTAGTCGAAAGAAGCAAACAATTAGGTTTTTAATTCCCTTTTGAGTCGAGTTGGAGGTTTTAATGATTTATTACTTCTTGTTTCCCCTCTATCTTCCTTTTTTCTTTTACCATCACAGAGGAGTAGAGTTTGAAAACTATGAATAGGCATATAGATTTAGTTCTGTACAGTCATTTTTTTTTCTTTAAAAAGGAAAAGACAAAAAAGGAAAAATAAAAAACGTATCAAAAATAATAGTGACTTTTATTCTGTTTATATATATATATATATACACGCCCCCCCTTTCCTCACCCAGTTCCACAAAGTCCACCTCTATTTTACGTCCATACTCACTTAAACATGCACATCATTCTCCCCCTTTGTCACCTTTTCAATTTGAAGTTCTTGTAACATTGATTACACTCGTGTCACTGAGAATACGTAGCTGTACAATGCACTGTCACTGATTATTATGTTTGGTTACCATGACAAATGTTTGATTCAATTTATCCAGATCATTTGAAATGTGTATTGCTACGCATGTCAATTTTTTCCCCTGCCACACGTCATTCCTGTTTTCCCCTTCTAGTCCTGAGATCATGTGTTAAAAGTTTGCTGGGGTGGGGGGATTGGGGCTTGGCTCTAGGAATCTGAAGCAGAGGGTTCTCCTCACTTTTTTTGTAAATTGGAATATTTTTTTTTTAAACTACCAAAGGGTGATGAACTCCTGTAAACTGAGTGATCTGTCTATTGGATGTGATGAGGCTGAGAACTGAAATGATTGAAGCTCTGGAACTAGACAAAGAAAGGGTTGTGAGTTAACACTAGTTTCCTGCTCTTTGCTTTGCTCAGAAAAATGATCTTATTTTTTATTTGCAGGAAAGAAAAACGTTTGTGCACGTTTTCAGACTGTAGACCTGGGTGCCACAACATTGTTTAAAAAAACAAACTGAAATAAAGATGTGAAATGCTCAAACCACAACTTGTCTTGAGGATTTTGTCACCGGCTGAAGTATACTGAACACACAAGTGAAGAGATTTTATAGGTTGGATTTTAATTTAAATTGTTTCTTAAATATATTTATTGTACAGTTACAATAATAGAAAAAGCAAACGTTTCGGTTCATACAGGTTTTTTTTTTTTCAATCAGCATCACCGGAAACAAGTACCTCCACAATCGAGACACTAGAGGGCAGTCGTTTTGCTTTTTGGCAACGTTTTATCCTGCAGCAGGAGTCCTAGCTTAAAATATTGGGGGCACAATCCGTTTATAACAAATTGAAAGTTCAAAACCTAACACCAGATTTAAAAAAACAAAGCTGCCTTTTCTAGCTTATTGAGTGGAACCTGATCGGTCATAAATGAGTGGAACAGGATGCAGTTTGCTGTTGTGCAGTCAGATTGACCCACATGCACACAAGAAGGCTTGTCAAGGGACACAAGTACATCAAAACCAGAGTTTTATGTATCACGCCGTCTTATGAAGGAGCCTTTGCACAGTAGTAAAATAATTACCATCTGTTGGCCAAAAGTTTAGCTGGTGAGGAGTCGGGCAATGGCAGAGACATTTCTGTAAAACATCTAAATGAATCTGCTATAATGGGGGAAGGCATTAAGTAAAAGTGGCCAAATCATGATAGCACAGGCCTCATTTTTAGGCACTAACGTTTTTTAAATATTTTTGAGAGTGGACAGGGAAAACTGCTAAATTGGGTTCCACATTTTCCAGCAATACTGATGAAGCTAAAGGTAACTTCTGCCACAGATAAGCCAGATATAGCTTTGTGTCCCTGTCATCCATATGCCTTCATGTCTCCAGTCTTTTGTCTTTTTTCAATGGATGGATCTAATATTCTAGTGACCAAAAAGCCACACATACTTTATCACAAGCATGCTTTTCTGATGCTATATACACCCCTAGATGTTCAAAAAGGGGGTTTCAAACTGGTATTGCGTTTTTAATACAGTCAGCACTGCAATGCAAGTAAAAAAAGCCCATCTGCCCTGAATGAAGTCAGCTGTGGTTCTTTTGACCCCTGACACGACAGGAGCAGACATATTGCTTTTTCTTTGTTCACGTGTTCCTCTTATCTGTGTTTTGATGCTCGGACATGAACAGCAGCTACAGTACATTCTACTACCATAAACTTTTCGAGGTTCAAATAGAGTAGCGCCACCTAATTAGAAACATCAGCACCTTTAAATTATACAATCTCACATTTTAAAAATTTGTTCATTTTACAACATCACATATTTACATAGATATTAAAACACCGGTGTAGAAAATGGAAACGTAATCCATGACACAAATATAAATAAAAAATACAAACAATACAAATGAAAAATGTAAACATTGTTTTTGTTTTTTTAAAGAATATCGATGAATTCACTGTAAAATAACAATACATTAGTCAGTGCATAACGTTTTGCGAGGAAATGCAATATGACACGATAATCAGGAGGAAATCAGTACATTTCATGAATTAAGTGCAAGCAGCCACATCGGCGGGTGTCCCAGTGACGTTGACAATAGAAACATTAGAATATAATGACACCCTGATAAGTTCTTATAATCACATTCTCGTACGACATGAAGTGAAATAATGACACATTTTCGTGATGGAGATAAAAAATACAAATCAACATGGAAGATGAAAGGAGACGTTAATAGACAGTCGTGTGGATGGCTTCTTTGACTGAGGCCTCGGTTGTTGAGGTGTTTTTGCAAAGCTGATCCTGGGCCAGTTGCTATGACGGCTGCTGCTCTGTCAGCTCGCCGAGTGCCCCACTTCAGTTTCACATCACTGTGACCAGTTTATCTAAAATTAAATGGGATTTTCTGTCCCCCCCCCCCCCCCCCCAGGATATCAGGTTTTTGAGAACACTCACCAATGGTTTGTTTTGTCTTGCTGCTCGTGATGACAGAGAACCGCCTCATTTCCTGCCTCTCTGCAATGTCCCTGATCATGTCTCTTTGCATTTGAAGGTCTGTTGGAGTAAACGAGGCATTCGCAGGTCAGACCTGCAGGAGTTTGAGTGGGTTGAGGTGTCAGCTTTTCACCAGGTGGCTGGAGGTTGGCTGGGCTCTGCACTGCCTGAATGGTCCAGCTCTGCACTGTCACAGTCCGAGTCATCACACAGGCCCTGGTGTGAAGGCAAAAACATGAATTATCTGAGTTAGAGCAGCAACGGACTCCAATGTTGACTACAAAAGCAGATCCTGACGCATTTTCTGCATTTTAGTATCTGCTAGCTCGCTATATACAATATATATATATATCAGTCTATATGATGCATTCTCCTTTCATTCACTCTCTTCTGCCTACCTCATAATTGTGATCGTTACTAGCGAGCTGCGTCTTGACTTGTTGAAGAATAGCCTCCTTCTCAGACAACCCGTCAGAGCCCAGCTGGGTTGACTCAGACGGGTCAGCGGGGATCTCCGAGCCCTGAGACAGCAGGTCGTCGCTCTTGTCGTCGAGACGCTCGTCGGTGTTGGTGCTGACCACGTCCGGTGTGCCGCTGTGGGAGTGGTCGGTGGTGTTTCCCTCCTCGCCGTCCGACACCGACAAGTTCTCTGAGCTGAAGGTGGACAGGGACTGGCACTTGCTCATGCTCGCGGGACGCCTGAGTGGGAATGCAACAGGAAAGAGTACATATACAATAAGTACGTCACAGCAGAGATACATTATGGGTGAATACTCATGTTAAAAATTTAAAGCTAATGCCAACATTTGTGTCTCTTCAGCCACATACATTGTGTCTGACCATCACGCTTGCATAATGTTTTGTTGCTAATATTCACATACACTGTGTGAAAGTACAGAGGGTAATACAAATAGACCTTCAATTGTTATATTTAAGTTTTCAACAACTCGTACCGTCTCCTTGGCAACTCCACTTCGCTGTCCACCTCTCCTTCCTCTTCCTCTGACGACACTCCACGTCTCTGCAGAGGAGATCAGTATGTATGAAACCCCAGTGATTCCATGTCTCATTTCACATTAATCACCCTCATTCCTGCCAAAGACCCCTGAGCCGTCTGGTAAGATATTCACTGCGTCGCTTTCAGACAGCCAAAGGGACTGAGAAATGCTTTTTGCTACTTATACATATTCATCACTGATTTCTAAATTGTGGAACATACAAATACCCCGAGCTCCTTCATGTTAAACAGGAAGACAAATGCACAGGTGGCAGCAATTAACCGCTTTAATGTAGTCTTTTCACCGCACGCTGTGGTTTCCGTGTGTTATTATTTGTAGCATGGCATCGATACAACTATATTAGGTTTTATTCAATTAGAGTTAAAAACGTTTTGACTATCTGGACTGCCAATTATTACAGAAAAACAGATACACTTTCATAGCGTGACAGCATTTTTCTACTGTTTGACACCTCTACAGATGCTGGGACAGCTGTTATTGTAAGTCAATACGCCTTGGTTTGAGTCAAGACAGAGATGTGTTGCTAAACTGGCAACAAATTAAATCAAAATGCTTGTATTTCCCCAAAGCCTCTCACTGCTAATTAATCTTTGCACCCTTATAAGGCAGAAGCGAAAATGATTTTGTGAAACTGGGCCACAATTCGACAATGCTTTGTCTAACTAGAGTAGACAATGCTGTTGAAGAACCTCACCTGACTGCGTGTGACCGCTGCCCTGTAGAGCAGTGCAGCGGGAGTGAGGCGTTGACTTCTGGGCGAGCGTGTGATGACCACCCCGTCCTCCTTCTCCTCAACCTCGTGGGAAACACGGGGGTTTCCGAGCACGGACGCCCTCCCTGCAGCGGCTCCTCTGCCGCATGGTGAGTCGGGGCTGCTGGAGAACGGGATAGAAGCTGCGTCCTCGCTGGGCGTGTCACTGCGTGGAGGTGTTTCAGCCAGGTCATCTGTCCCTACATTCACATCTGGCCCCTCCTCGGGTCCTTCAGTCCTTCTACTCTCCCCCAGCCCGGCTGATGCGCTCTGGCTGCCCGCTCTGTCCAGCCCCGGCCTGTCCTGCTCCTTCCTCCGGCCTTCAGCCTCCAAGGTGGTTGAAATGAGATCCGGGCTCGAGGAGTACATCTTCTTGAGCAGCAGATCGTGCTGCAGGCCTCTGAGGGCTGCACTTGGGTCTAAATGCTGCTTGCTGCTGGGAACAGATGAGGTGGTGTTGACCATGGCTAATGAAGAGGAGAGAGTGGCTTTCAGCTGAGCCAAGTCCCCACTGCTGCCTTTACCAGCCTTCCTGTAGCGGGGTTTTCCTCGGCGTGAGCGGCCAGGGGAGGTAGAGCCCTTGTTGGGGATTGTGACCTGGGTCATGGAAGAGTCCAGTTTGGGGAGGATGACCTCTGACTTTAGTAAGTCTGGCCTGGAAAGGGACAGAGACAGAATGAATAAAAAAAATAAGGGGAAAGAAAAAACTTTAAAATACATTCATTGCTTAATCGGTGCAAGGTTATCTTGTGCACTCTTCCCCATACACATTGGAGGTTGAGGCTGGAAATATTCTATATTTTTGTTGTTGTCAACCAATTCCCTAAATGAATCCTGTCCAAATCTATCCTATCCTATCTATCCTATTTGTGGCACTCAGTCCCAAGACCATTAGTTCCTATTAGAGATGTAGGTTTTTAAATTGCTGGGAACTTTAGCAAACATCACTCAAACAGGAGTAAATAGTGTATTTGCTGGAGAATATTTTAAACTGTGGATTAGTGTGCATGTCACCCAGTTCAACAGTGTGGTTATAATAGAACAGAGGTTTACATGAGACAAAGGAATTAGCAATAATCAAGTAATGTATACCCATTACCCAGGCAGTAATTGTTAGTCTGATTTAACTTAATGAATCATTGGTTTTGGTCTCATTTGTTGACATTAAAAAAATACAAAACATCACCAGACCTTTAACACGGCCTTGGGGTTCCCATAATATTCAAGAGAAACTTGATCCAACCAGCCACAAATAAATGCTGCAAACTTCAATAACTCCTCGCTGTCCCACCTCTTGCTGTGTGAAGGCAGCTTCTGAGGTACGTTGCGTTTCTTCATGAGCTTCTCCATCGAGTTGGAGGAGGCCGACTGTCTGGAGCTCTGGTGCTTATTAAAGCAGCCCGGGTTCTTCTTGTCCAGTGAATGCTCCCTCCTAATGTTTAAACACAAAGCCAATACTTGTTTAATGGATGTCAATGGATACTCATCATGGAATAAGAGAGCACTTTGTTACATGCAGTGGCCCTGTGTGACTGGGCGGAATGGCCATTCACTTTGCATTACGGACGACCTTTTACAAGCGCTTTCATTTCAAAAACACTGCTTAACTGTTGATGGTTAAAGCTATTAGTTTAAAGTATTTGAATAATTACAACCCTAGTTTTCAAACTGTTACAGTGCAATGCATTTTAAAAAAGGACTAAAGTATACCGCCCTAGTCTACTTGATTTCTAACGATTAACTTTTCACTCACATTCTCAGTGCAGGCTGACAGAACCTGTGCAAAGCTGATAAGAGACGTATCCACACAGTCCCGAGGCTGTTTATGCTGCCAAAGATGCATCTACTAAACATTGACTTCTGCAAACAAGTATTTAATGTTTTCAATTCATTTTGAGCACTTTGTAGAGACCTGTTTTTACTTTGACATTAAAGGGACTTTTTCTGTTAACCAACACCAAATGCTACATGAGATTCAATGTCATAAAACATGAAAACGTCCAAAGGCGTTGCATTAAAAAACGAAACGAAAAAAAGTACTGTCAATCAAAGGCAGTTCTCATACTTGTGCAGTTCTTTCTCTTTGATCTCCAGCTGCAGCATGATGCCATTGAGCTCCATGTAGAGATTGTTGGCTCTCTCCAGTTTCCTCTCGTAGTGCTCCCGGATGTCCAGTGCATGTCTGCGTGGAGAGACATATGGGCAGAAGGACTTAAATACATTTATCTAAATGTGTGGGTTTTTCAATGGTTGGCTAATCCTTATGTCTTTGTTAGTGGTACACATATATATATATATATATATATCCACATCTATAATTCAGGAGGTTCATCCTCTTTGTGTCCATGTTACACTTTCTTTGCTAACCTGAGTTCTTCTCTGCGTCTTTTGATCAGCTCCTCGTCCAGCCTGTGAAGGCACGTCCCCTCGGACTTGATCTTCTCAAAGTGGTGCCTCACCTCATCCCTCCACTCCACCTGGAGAAACACATGAAACACTTACATCAGAGCAGGTATTAACGAGTTACAGTAAATGAATGTTCCACCATTTTACAGGTACAATAATTCAGAACAAATGTAGTATAAAGGGCTCAAAACATTTTAGCGTCTTCTTCACTACTACTACCAATACTATGATCAATGCTTCTACTCCCAGTAGTGTAATTAGTCTCTCTTCAGCTGGAGATACAACAAGAGACCAAGCAGATACCGGCTCTATAATACATTCAGAATTTTATATTTTGTCAGCTCATTCTTTCCATCTACAACACTTTCTAAGCTCCTGTTTTTACGTTCTGTGGCGTTCTTATTACGTAATCTGCGTAATAACAGTCACAACAGGTGATATCAATATTGAGCATAAACTTCATTGCACCTTGATCTGCTAAAAAGGCTGCTAATTTGCAGAACGACTGACTATCATTGAAACAAAACCCATTAAACTGTCAGATGATAATCAATACACAGAGAGCAAAACTGAACATGAACTGACATGACATGAGCACAAAAGAAAATGCAGCGTGAGCATTTTCTTGCACACAGTGGAGCATGACAGCTGTTATCCGATACCTGTCATATCAAAGGACAAAGGACGTCTGATATATGAGCGTGTGCACGTGCATATGCGTGCACAATATGTGTGTATTTCTGCCTGCGCATGAGTGATGCTCTTCTTAATAAGCTAATGGACTCTTCTATCTCTCCAGTCCCCTCTTTCCCCTCTCTCTTTACTCTCTGCCCTACCATTAAAGCGATCAATACACTCCAGCAGCAAATACTTCTTTCTAACGTCACAAGAAAAATCCATTATGGGCAGAGAGGAGAGAAACTGGGGAGGGTGGAAGCGGGGGAAGGGGAAGAGGGAGAAATCAAGGACAAGTGCAGAGAGTGAAAGAGGTTTGTATTTTGCATCATGAGGCATAAAAGAAGGCGGACGCAGTGGGTTGCTGCTGAGGAGGAAATGAAATCTTCTTAATTTTGTGTGTCTGTGTGCATGAGTGTGTCTTACAATTACACATGCTTGCGTTATAAATGGATCTGTGGCTCTGCATGGCTGAGTAAAGCCATATCTTCCACGCAATTATACTTTTCTGTCTCCTGCCCTTCATCTGTTTGGGTTCGCAGTGGTCTAACATGTTTGCCATCGGCCTCCCCATCCCCCACCCTTTCACAGACACACCCTCTCCATCACAGAGACCTTCACCATCTCGCTTGGATATGATGGGAGGCTGAAATCTGTGACAAGGAACAAAGACCAAGGAACCAACAATAATATGTTGTGAGTCAAAGGACAGGTATTATTAGTTGGGTGTCCCGGGGGGCCCGGGGCCCCCAGTGCAGCTGCACTGCTTGTAGTTACTGCAGCAGACTGGAAACAAATGGGAGTGAGTTGACGGCAAAATTAGTATTCGAGATACTCGCTGCTGTTGACAGGAGGTTTTCTATTAAGAGAAATATAGAGCTCATGCGTACTTCATCTGATCTGTCTATTTATTTATATGTATTTGACAAGGGAGACTTGATTCTTCTCAATTATATTTTCTCTTAATTACAAATATAAAGTGTCTGAACAAGATTGTGAATTAAGTGCTGTTTGACTTTATTCCCGCTTTCTGTCTACTTTCTATGTTATCTCTCAACCAATAAATCAATCAAATTGTACTCGGCATTTGATGAATTTCAAAGTTGGACTGTTGCAAGAGATAAGGGAAACATACCTGAGACTGGAAGTAGGATTCTTGTGGAGTCGATAGTATATCTGCTGAGGCAATGTCAAGATGCAGGAGAATCTGTCGGAAGGAAGGCCTGTTTCTTGGCTTGCAGTTCCTGTGCACAATGTAAACAAAATATTTTGTCAGAAATGCAAGAAACATGGAATTAAATGAACTTTCCTCTCTTATTATTTTTGATCCCTCTGAGTAAAATATCTTTTTCATGTTTTTTTTATGTTCCTCAGCCTCCTTAAAGCTTCTAACTTCACTATATTATCTTAGTGCTTGATGCCTTAACATTCCTCCTCCTCCTCCTCCTCCTCCTCCTCCTCCTCCTCCTCCTCCTCCTCCTCCTCCTCCTCCTCCTCCTCCTCCTCCTCCTCCTCCTCCTCCTCCTCCTCCTCCTCCTCCTCCTCCTCCTCCTCCTCCTCCTCCTCCTCCTCCTCCTCCTCCTCCTCCTCCTCCTCCTCCTCCTCCTCCTCCTCCTCCTCCTCCTCCTCCTCCTCCTCCTCCTCCTCCTCCTCCTCCTCCTCCTCCTCCTCCTCCTCCTCCTCCTCCTCCTCCTCCTCCTCCTCCTCCTCCTCCTCCTCCTCCTCCTCCTCCTCCTCCTCCTCCTCCTCCTCCTCCTCCTCCTCCTCCTCCTCCTCCTCCTCCTCCTCCTCCTCCTCCTCCTCCTCCTCCTCCTCCTCCTCCTCCTCCTCCTCCTCCCACTCACCAGCATTGCCTCAGGAGCAGTTTGAAGCTGTCTGGGCAGCTATCAGGTACAGGCAGATTTAGACTGTTGTTGCCTACTCCCCAGATGATGGCGGATGAGTCCACATCCTTATAGGGCACCTCTCCTGTCAGCATCTCCCACAGCACGACACCGAATGACCTGCGGAGAGATGTGGAGTATTTACTTTCAGACACATTGATGAAGATGCCAACTGAACTGATGAAAGGGAGCGTGACTCACACTTTTAACTTAATAAATCTTGAGATTTAGATTAGAAATGTTACATCTGATGGAATGCGTTGTCACTGAAACACCTTTGATGCGAATGTTTTGTGGGCAGTCTTTGGTAGTTTATTATCAAGCTTTAATCAGTTTGGAATGAAAACTTTGATCACTGCAAACTATTTTCTATCGTTACTAGTTCAGCATAATCCACAATAATGTACAGTACATTGTGATTTCCCTTTTATGTACATGTAGCTTTTATGAATCATATACACACCATGATAAATACATCACTGTTGATGTTTTGCTTTATTTCACCCCAGTTCGGTGTTTCATTGATGAGCTCCATCTCTGTGTGGTACGAGAGAGCAGGAGAGAGCGGTCCACGGGGAAGGTAACGAAGGAAAGTCTGTTGTTGGTTGGTGACTACTAGGGTTGCCATGGTGATCATTTACAGTATCCAAGGTGCCAGTAGCATCACGCACAGCATTGAGGAGGTTGTGTTTACACTTGTATTTTTAAGTCTCCTCCATCTACTTGTCTTTGATTCATGATATAAATGTGCAACAAGAGATGGTGATTTCAAGGCTAAACTAGGTTCAATATTAGCTGTTAGTTAAATGAGTTATTGGTTTATTTCTATACAGCGTAATGTAATTCACGAATATAATGAATGACCCGTTTGTCAATTCAGTGACACTTATCTTAAAGTAGCAAAAGAAAAATGGAAAAATGTGCCATGACAAATAAAAGTGATGCAGTGCACTTCAAATAAAGCTGATCTCCACATCTGTTGAAGCAATTTTCCCTTA
The DNA here is from genome assembly GCF_949748355.1 of Melanostigma gelatinosum. Taxonomy (NCBI): domain Eukaryota; kingdom Metazoa; phylum Chordata; class Actinopteri; order Perciformes; family Zoarcidae; genus Melanostigma; species Melanostigma gelatinosum. The sequence continues at coordinate 18,775,542 of NC_136636.1, read as the reverse complement.
AAGATATAGAAATGAAAATCACCACTGTGTTGCATAAAATTTATTTTTTGATAATTTTATCCAACAGCAGCAGCATCATGCAGAAGCCAGTCGATATATAGGCTCCATGTTGTCTGCCTATGCCCTGGTGTTACAGTACGTAACATTTTCTTATGTTGTTTTGTGATTGTTTGATATTTAGATTAATGTATCACCATTTACGTTTTTTAGCTTTGTGATCAATAGTATTTATTCTTTCTTCTCCTATTTACATTGTGTTGTTAACATTGTGAAGGGCTGCCATTGCAGGAGCAAATATTGTTGAATTGATTTTAGTTAAAGTTAGGAAGTTACATTTTGTTGAATTCATTTAATTTAATTCACTTTAAGATGTGATTATGTTAAATTCTAGCTCTGTCTTTCTTAGTATAGTGCTTATAAGAGATCAGACAGGAACATGAGTTGTACCAGTTGTTAAAGTATGTCAGCACAACACAAAACTGAAAACATACAACACAATACTTCCCGATATAAAACTGACTCGCTCTTTTCGTGGTATGAACTACGACATAGTTTACATAGATTTAAGCAAAAGTGGATGGTATAAACCCATGCTTTGCTTTCTTTCCACATGAAAAGCTTTTTAATCCTATTTTCACTTCTTTGCTAATGCACTGCTGGCCCTGGGCCAAACCATCCGCAGGCTTGGAAGGTTATTCCAGCCTCTCCTGAGCACTGCAGCATCTGGCAAATCAATTATTAAATTAGCCAGCGTTCCTTTCAGGACGGAGTGGAAGAGTGATGGAGGGATGCAGGATGGGAAAGAGAGGGGGAGAATGTATTGGGGGAGATCGGGGCTTAACAAAGGGCAACCCATCAGATTTGGCCGAGGCCCTATAGAATTTCATGTAATGAGATAGTGTACATAATACTCAATAGATTTTCTGGAAATAGGATCCTGTGCTCTATACTGTAGTAGGCTGTAACTAATGACATTTTATGTTGATAAGACAGATAAGACAAATCATGAGGGGAAATTGCAGAGGTTCACCAGTGCAAAAGGACAGTGTAAAAGGGTTATGCCACCTACCAAATATCCACTTTCTCTGAGACGGGTTCGTTGCGTATGACTTCAGGAGCCATCCAGGCCACCGTACCAGCAAAGGACATCTTGGTGCTCTTGTCGATGAGCTCCTTGGACGTGCCGAAATCAGAAATCTTCACTGCGTCATCGTAAGTGATCAGCATGCTGGAATGAAACAGTGGACGCAAAGTTTATATTTGAGTTTATCTGTGTACAAAAATAAAACCAGCTTCAAGTTAAATCGGCTGTAATCAAAATGTTTACTCAACGTAAACCTATTCAAAACAATCATTGGGTCAGTCAGTAAAATGAACTTAACTATTTAAGTTGGAGCTAAGCTTTAATTGTAACTATTTAGTGACGTCTTTGCTTTAACATTGTCATTTACATTTGGATTACAGAGCGTTAACCGCACAATTCATTTTGACCAGGTCGACAAAACTCACTTTGGTGACTTGAGGTCTCTGTGGATGATCTTGTGGAGGTGAAGATAGTTCATGCCCCCGGCGATGCCCATGGCCCAGTCCATGAGCAGGGATGGATGGATCTGCCTGCCTGCTCTCAGCACTTCATACAGCTGTCCCTGGGCACAGTACTCCATGATGATACAGTAACATGGAGCCTGGGTACAAATACCTCTGTGGAGTGTATAGATATCAAGACAGAACATATTAGAGTTGATACAATGCCAGGAAAGAATGGAAAACATGAATGTTTATCGGCATTTTACTGTCTTTTAGTGGAAAGCTCTGTACATCTTGTGATCTAATAAGCCAACTGATCGTTCCTACTAACTTGAAAGTGATGATGTTGGGGTGTTTGAGCTTGCGCAGGTGCTTGATGTCTGTCTCTTTGATGTTCCGAACTTTCTTAACAGCCACTTCCTGTCCGTACAGTTTGCCCAGAAAGACGGCGCCCTGTGCTCCGCTGCCCACCCACTGCAGGTCAGATATCTCCTCGAATGGGATCTCCCACGCCTCTGAGGTTGGGGAAAAAAGATGGAGGCAAAGTAGTTGGTGAGTTTATCGGTGTAGTAACAGATCAACTGTGGATACAGAGCAGATTGATGGTCATCATATTAACCTCTACTGATTACAGGTTATTCTGGCCTGTAAACTCATATTCTTAAGTGAGGCTGATGTTTCATAGTAAAACCGAACACCGGAAAGTTATTAACCACTGCGCCTTGGATGAGTAATAGAAATATGATTTATGTTTTTTTATTTGATTTTGTGAAAGTTAAGCAGCCTGAACTATTCCTTTAACATGTCAACATGGTTAAATGTTATACAAATTAAACGAAAACAAAATGTTCAGTCATGTTCAGTTGTTACATACGTTCAATATCTGTATCAAAAGCTTAAACTAAGCTAAAACTTAAATTAAACTTTTTTAAATTAATCAAGACAGAAAAATGACACTTCATAGAGAAAATGCTGAATGTAAAACTAAAGCTAGCAGCAGCGAGCATACAGCAACACAACAGACTGAGCTATTCTACAAATATAGGTTGGACCTGTAACAGTAAAACCTGCAATAAGCTCTGGCCCTTACAGTCAACGCAGAGCCCAAGTTGAAATCTTTTTCGGTTGTTGAACCTCACCTTAACCTAAGACTCAGGGTGTGCAGGCAGATAGACAGGAAGCTCTAATCTCCTGTGGGTAATTCTCCCTCAGCCTCCTAAATCCTGCTTAGTGCCATTGTGGGGCTGATGCAAAACAGGGGTCCAACGCTCAAGGGGGGGGGGGGGGGGATTTGAGAGCCTAATGTGGCTGTACGTTGAATAGGGAGGTGGATTGGATAGTGGTGGTGGTAGATCTGTTTGTGTGTGTGTGTAAAGAGAAAAGAAGGGAGGGGGATTCCCTTTGGGTCGGCAGGGGTCCATGTGGCTGAAGACAGATTATTAATAAAGAGAAAATATACAGCCTGCTCTGCTGCTGTTCTTAACTCGCTGAAAGAAGATTTAGACACATTTATCATATTAATAAGGATGATATGAATGATTAATAATCCCCTGATAGATTGAGGGCACTGTCTCTAATGAGGCCCTCAAATGTCCCACAGTAAAGACATAGGGCCACATCTGACACACCAGAATACTGCCTGGTCTGCTTGGTTTGATCTGAAGAATTGAGGAAATATAGAGCGTCACTAAGCACCCCATAGTCCTTCACAATCAATAAAGGACAGACAGTTTCCCTGCTTTCTTTTGTGCTACATTGTGCCTTCCAATCAAAGCTTAAGAATAGAGCATTGTGATATGGTAGATAGACATTCAGTGGCAGTGCCCCTATTTATGTCACTCTTATAATATCCGTTTTGCTCTCGTGAGTGTGTGTGACTCCCTGCGACGCTGCACGGAGGAGGGGAGCAGCGAGGTGCAGATGGGCTGGGAGTGATAACAGCACAGGATGAAAAGGAGACAATGAGAGATGGAAAGAGGAGCGGAGGGGAGATGTGGAAGTCAAACGGGCGATAAAATATCAGAAGGCTGTAAAGACAAGGAGATACATTTTCCATCTCCAGGTCTGATGTGCAATGCTGGATTTATTCTATCAAGTTTGTTTTTGGCATCTTATCGTACTTTATGTGTTCGTGTCATTGCTAGATATTAAGTGTTTTTATTTGTGGACGTGTTTATGTGTGTGAGCAGCCATCCTTGGGCTCCCATATGCGTGTGTCAGGTTTGCGTTAATAGAGATGAGAGGCGCAGGGTCGGAGCGTGGCCATGCATAATTCATGGGCAGATTTGGCAGAGGAGTCCCGGGGGAGTTCTGCGCTATTGTAGTGGCTGCAGACATAAACAACACAGCGTCACAGGGAGCTAGTTTCATTGGGAGGGAGGTACTGGGGAGAAGGTGTGGTGGGCACAAGCAGGTGTTGATTGGGGGGGGGGGGGGGGGGGGGGGGGCGGAAATATCAGGGGAAAATAAGCCCTTTTCAGCTTTGATAGAGTCTCTCTCTGGCTGCAGCTCTTTCACGTCAAGGAAAGTGTTTGTTTACAACATGGCCTTTGTGGGAGTCATTTTTCTACCAACTGTTTGATGTAATTAAACTGGAGGATAAGATCATTTAATTAGCATACCAAAGCTTCACACTGGAATTAAATGGGAGCTGGTGCTTGCTTCATTGGAAAGCTATAACCAAGTGTGTGTAGATGTGTTTGTGTGCAGGGAAATGGGTTTGACTGCTAGACTTACCGTCCAGGCCGTGTTTGTGCTCTGTGGAGTAAGCTTTGCCAATCATAGTCCAGACAGGCCGCAGACACCCAAACAACCCCTCCAGAAACCCTCCTCCCCCTCCGGTAGACTGGCACTGTAGCCTGGCGACACCCGCTTGGCTCCTGACGGCACTGCCGTCCATCTCCTGCCCCTCTCCCTCCGTCCTTCCTGGACTGCCATCATGCTCATGGAGCTTCAGGACACTGTTGGCAAAGTGCTCCTGTTGTTCCTCGCCTGGTGTCTGGTTGTGTGCAGCAGTCTGCCCCTCTCCTCCTCCACCCCCAGGCTCGACAGCACCTCCGGTGTGTATGGAGAGGACGTTGCGAAGGACGCACTGGGTCGGGGTAAGGTCCATTTCTGGGGTGCAGGGTGTTTCGGCATCGTGGCGACGGAAGGATGGAGGATCAGAGAGCGGACTGTTGAAGCCGGAGAGAGAAGGCGAGGGGGCACGTGATTCATGAATAAGCGCCATGAGGGCCTTTGGTTGCCAGAAAAACTAGAGAACTTGACAAGACCAAACATAGTGAGAGAGGAAGAGAGAAAAAGAGGAGGGAAATTGTTATGAATCAGTTAGAATTATTCTCTTATCGTCTGGGAGCAATGAAGGTTGATTCAGCTGAATATTGACTTTGTAGGAGAGTGTCACCTCTGGAAGATGATTATTAATCTCCATAGGGCCTTTTATATAAGTAGGACCTTGAGCTATAAGTTATCGTAGTGGCAGAGGAACTCTGCTGAACTATCAGCAAATGCAGGCTGACAAGAAGGCACACCTCCCTAAAGCTGGGATCAATATCAAACAAATACACATTCAAAGTTTCTATGTTGTATCACCCAGTGCTTCGCAGCTTTCGATAAAGAGGATCCCTAAGGACAGGGGTCTGCAGGGGTCTATGTTGAGACAACAGTGCAGAACATGCAATTACAGTAAATTGTTCATTGGTCAGCATAGCAGAGTAATGTCATGAAATAAAGAAAAACACTAGACATTTCTGGCATTCCCCCCCCCCCCCCCCCCACCTCAGAAACAATGTAATTCTTCCAATTTGAATCGTAAATAAATATGAGAGTACAGTGGTCGGCTCGGCATGTGCTTAGTGATCAGAGCAATGACATTAACTTCATGAGTCATGATGTCCGATATCCGAAGATATGAAATCAATACTAGAATGTGAAACATGATTCAGGATGTGTGGACAAAGGACAAACGAGAAGCCTGTCTGGACCATAAATCAGAGAAAGCAGTTCAGGATTACCCTTGACGAAGTACTGCAGCAAATAATGTCAGACCACCTAGGCTAACTTGGCAGTAGGTGCCACAGCATCGCAGTAGCTCAATTAAGTAATGCCCTTACTTCTCGTCATTACAGAATATTACATAGTATTGAACTGCTTTTGGTTTATGGTTCATGTTCATGAATAACAAAACCAGAATAGTGCCACAGCTGGTTATTTACATCTGGAGCAACATCACTGGTGGATTAGAATGGAAGAGATCAAAAGATGGCCGTATAATAATAACGAGAGAATTCTGCAAGCCTCTTCAAAGCTTGTCATTTCTCCAAGGAGAACAGCCTGTTCACGCAGTGGAGAAGGAAAACGCATGATTTCTTGTCAGGGCCCTTTTTACGGGATCCAGTCCTCCTCTGCTATCTCTGACAAGCACGACTAAGAGGTGACAGGTTTTGCTTTATAAAGGAATGATACAAATCAATACCCAGCATCATTGTGTTGTTGTAGCGACGGCTTAAGACACACAAAAAAACATGCAGCTGGATCTGTTTGCAGGTTATCATAGTTATTGTGAGGACGACTTCAAGTCTCTGCATATCCCATGTCAATTTGAGTCAAATTACTAAGCCTAAATATATTAACATGCTATTATATATTGTTCACCTTACTGTGAAAAATGAGTCGCATTATGTAATGTGCCTTGGATCGGATGTATTATCAGCCCTCATACCTCGACCTATAGCTGTATATGACCATCCATAATTCAGAAAATATGGAGAGAGAAATCATGTAGATAGTCCAAAACGAAAGTTACGGACGTAACTACGGTTCTATGAATCCTGGATGACCGCCAGAGGCAGTGCTTAACACTGGATGTATCCCGTCTCGCGCATGCGCAGGTCGAATATTTATATCAACAAAGTCACGTGTGACCTCGGATGACCACCGTCATCTATAAGTTCCGGTGTCATCCTGAGCTCAGTCCTATGGAATCTTCTCGCGAGTTCACGGGATTCCGAGTGACCAAGAACTCTGGCGGTCATCCAGGATTCATAGAACCGTAGTTACGTCCGTAACTTTCGTTCTATTTCATCCTTACTGACCGCCAGAGGCAGTGCTTAACACTGGATGACTTATACCAAAAGAGTCACGAGGAAGCACAGTAACTACCCCTTATAGCTCCGGCAGAGAAAATTGGCCAAGAACCCTCCCCAGTGGGTGAGGGCCGGCAACGTTAACTCTGTAGTGTTTGGTGAATGTGCTCGGCGATGCCCATGAGGCCGCCGCACATGTATCCCCCACAGGCACACCACTCAGGCTTGCCCTCGGTGTGGAGACACTCTTGGTAGTGCCCCTTCACCCCGGATGGCCGAGCGCAGCCGCTCGCCTTGTATGTATCGGCAATGGCCTCCACTATCCAGTGGGACAGGTGCCGTTTTTCCTTTTTCCCTTAAAAAGGAGCACAGCCCTTCTTAGGCTCACCATAACTGACTATGCAGGCGGTGGCTGCCATATAAGCTCTGAGGGCCCACACTGGGCACAGCAGCCTTGACCTCTCCTCTCCCGATGGGGGAGGGGGGGGGGGGGGTCAACTTTGCCAGCTGGATAGGCCGGTTTATATGTGACCGTATCCACCCCCTTGGGAGAAACACTGCCTTAGGCCAGAAAGTGACACCCAAGCCATCTGAGTTCCACCTCAGACATGATTCTTCCACTGATAGGGCATGCAGCTCGCCCCCACATTGAGCTGAATTGACAGCAAGGAGAAAACCGTCTTGCTGATAGCCATCTAGGCTCCGCCTGTGCCAGGGGTTCAAAAGGACAAGCATAAGCTGTCCAGTACCAAGGGTAGGTCCCATGCAGGGGAGACCGGCCCTTATCCAGGAGAGACTGTAGAAACTCAGTACAGCAGGCACGGGGCGCTGTACTGGGACCTTGTTCTGAGCCGCACACTAGTCGGAGAACAGCTTCCACCTGTTTCTTGTACTGCAGGCAGGTAGACCGCGCACTGGCATTCAGAATAGTCCGTCAGACTGGTTCTATGCAGCCACTCAGCATCCGGTCGGGCCCTCCCGTGACCCCTAATTGAAGGCGGCAGGGATTGGAATGCCAAATCCGACCCTCTAGTTGCGACAGGAGATCCCTCCTGTCGGGGAAGAACTCTGACAAGCTTACAGCAAAAGCAGAGGGAATGGTGGAAAGGCATAAAGAAGATCCTCTGGCCACGTGTGAGCCAGGGCATCTTGACCCAGAGGGCTGGTCCTCCGTCAGGGAGACCCAGTGGGGGCAGTGGGTCGACACGTCTGGCTGCAGCCGCCACTCTCCCGGTGGAGGCTTGTAACGGAACAGGAAAACCACAACCTCGTTCCATTCTCCTGGTGGGTACATTGCCCACAGGCTGGTCAGGCGAGGGGCCTCCCAAGTCAGAAGGCCACGGTGATCCCCGTAGCAACTTCTGCAGATCTGGTGCCCCATCGATAGTTCATGGGAAATCACAGCAGAGGTGCTGTCCACCGGACAAGCACATGCTTTCCCTTCAACATGGAAGGAAGTGCTCGAGCGCTAGCTCTAGAACCTGGACCTGCGGTCTTTCAGCAGACAACTGCCCCCAGGCTGTCCCGTTCCGTCACCCTGCACCCGCCTTGAGAGGCAGGTAACTGTTGTGACAATCTCCTGGTGGAATGGAACCGAGCCCCTGGGGCTCGGTTCCTGGGACACTGTTCGCCAGATATGCACTCCCTCCATGGGGATAGTGAATAGATGAATAGACACTGTTTCGATAATATTATTGCCCTGTATCTGTGCCACTTGGCATCCAAGTGAAGGCTGTTCAGCCATCCGCACTGGGGCGACAGACAGGCCCTCATAGGGCCACCCTAATGAAGGTTATGCTCTGAGAAGGGCTCAGGTAGCTCCTCTCCATGTTCACCTTGAGGCCTACCGGGCCACGTGAGAGAAGGCGAGCAGTGTCCTGTGGCGCCTGAAGCCGGGACGGCGCCTAGGTCAGCCAGTCGTCTAAGTACGGCAGTATGTTCACGCCCTGCGATTGCAGGGGGAAAGGACAGCAGTAACACACTGTGGACACCCATGGGGAGATGGGAGAGTCCGAATGGAAGCACCCAGGACTGAAAGTTGTGGTGACGCACCATGGGAACAGGCGTCGATAGACGTGCACCACTCTCCCTTGGAAATCCGCTGATGGGAGAAAGAACCCTGACAGCCGGCCTGGAGACATCTCCTGGCACCCCTGCCGGGGGGGACGGGGACGTAAGTAGGGTTGTATAGGTAGCGGTCCGGCCTCTCAGCAGGACGCCGAGGCCTGTTGCGCTACTAGGGTAAGCTGGAGGCTGAGAAACGGCCTTGTGGGCCAAAAATGGGACCCCTAGGTCTGGGGGTGCAGGCATGTCCCTGCAAAGACCAGAGAACTGCTGCCAGGTCTGGCTAGCTCTAACAGTCCGCTGAAGCGCCTGTACAGCAGCTGACTCGAACAGCTCACCAGGCTCCACTGGGACAGTATGGAGGGTCCTCCTACATGTCTCAGATAGGGGTGACTGCGCCAGCCAAACCTGGCGGCGAGTCTGAACCAGGGTGGACATCATCCATCCACGTTCCCTCGATATGAGCGCAAACGCCTGCAATGAAGCATCACTGAGCAGAAGCGTCGAAGTAGCCCGCTGCAGAGAATCTGCGAGGGAAAGCATGAGGTGGGAGAGGGAGTTGTCGATACGGTGCACAGCGCTGCTGTGTCCTAAGCCCTGGATAGCAGGTCATCTTTGACCCGACATTGGGTCGAGGGCACCTGGCATCGGGCCTCAGAGTCTCCTCAGGGGAAACTGATGGACGCCATAGTCGTCGAACTGGCTGGCATACGTGCAAGGCCAGATTTGCCACCTCCTGCATGGTCTGATGTAAGGCGGGAGAGAGCCCTGGTGTCTCCACCATGCACGCAACTCCCTCAGATATTCCTCGGCTAGGGAGGAACAGAAAAGGTGGTGAGGGCGGGAAGGTGCCTGAAGAAGGCACTCACAGGTGGATGCTCCAGCTGCTGTGTATGCCCGGCGTGCAAGCGCCATACCAATGACCAGGGTAGGTTGGTCTGGATTCAGCTGCCCTGACAGGGGGAGGTAGACCTCCCGCATCAGGTGTTCCACTTCGGCCAGCCTAGCAGACCTTACTGCTCAAGGCGTGATGCCGCAGGTCCTGCCTGGGTTCTCCCTGCTAGGGCAAGAGGTCAGGGCCGTCCTCCGGCTGAAGAGGAGCTATACAGGTCCTACAGCCGGGAGAGTTGAACATGGCCGCGATTCTGGTGGAACCCTTGTCCCACTAGTTTATGCGGAATTCCCAATCAGTCCGAGCGAGAGCGCTCTGCTGAAGGTTGAGAGAACAGGCAGGGGGCAGTCAGTGGCGAGTGATCCTTCGGACACTCTTCCCTTAGCCAGCCGCTGCGGATATTGGTGACCCACCAGTTAGCCTGAGCGAGAGCACTCTGCAACTGCGGAAACAGGTCAGGCAAAGTCCTTATAGTGAGAGGGGCGAGGACACTCTCTAAGCCCACTCTCTTCACTAAGATAGTTGCTGCAGATATTAGTGTCCCCCCAGTTAGCTTGAGCGAGAGCACTCTGTTACCGTAAAAACGGACAAAACAGACCACAGTCCGTACAGTGAGAGGGGAGCGAGGACACTCCTCACTAAGATAGTTGCTGCCGATATTGGTGTCCCACCAGTTAGCTTGAGCGAGAGCACTCTGCCACTGTGGAAACAGGTCAGGCAAAGTCCTTATAGTGAGAGGGGCGAGGACACTCTTCACTAACCTAGTTGCTGCCGATATTGGTGTCCCACCAGTTAGCTGGAGCGAGAGCACTCTGCTACTGTGAAAAACGGACAAAAAGAACACAGTCCTTACAGTGAGAGGGGAGCGAGGACACTCTTCACTAAGACAGCTGCTGCAGATATTGGTGTCCCACCAGTTAGCTTGAGCGAGCGAGAGCACTCTGCTACTGTGGAACAGGTCAGGAAAACAGTTCTCCTAGTGAGAGGGGAGCGAGGACACTCTCTTCACTCGGATAGTTGCTGCAGATATTGGTGCCCCACCAGTTAGCTTGAGCGAGAGCACTCTGCTACTGTGAAAACGGACAAAAAAACCCACAGTCCTTACAGTGCGAGGACACTCTCCACTTGGACAGGTGCTGTAACTCTTGGTGTGCTACCAGTTAGCCTGAGCGAGGGCACTCTGCTAACTGATATCCGCTACCGATATGTCCATAATGTTTACAACAATCAATGGACACACAGAGTATTAGCTTAGTCTAGTTAGCCGGAGCGAACTCGACAGCCGTAATGCGTCAAAACCATCAATGGGCACAACCTCAATGTTGATTTAGTATAACTAGCATTCACCGAGTTAGCCTGAGCGAGCACATTCCGCTAACTGTGATCGTTGTAATGCTACAAAGTTGATGGCCACAGCCCCAGTACCAGCTTTGTTTATCTAGTTTCCCACTGAGTTAACCTGAGCGAGGACGCTCTGTTAACTGTGACAGCCGTAAGGATACAAAGTTGCTGGACGCAGTCCCAGTCTCAGCTTCTGTTTAGCTAGTTTCCCACTGAGTTAACCTGAGCGAGGACGCTCTGTTAACTGTGACAGCTGTAAGGATACAAAGTTGATGGCTACAGCCCCAGTATCAGCTTTGTTTAGCTAGTTTTCCACTGAGTTAACCTGAGCGAGGACGCTCTGTTAACTGTGACAGCCGTAAGGATACAAAGTTGATGGACGCAGTCCCAGTATCAGCTCTGTTTAGCTAGTTTCCCACTGAGTTAACCTGAGCGAGGACGCTCTGTTAACTGTGACAGCTCTGTTAACTGTGACAGCCGTAAGGATACAAAGTTGATGGACGCAGTCCCAGTATCAGCTTTTGTTTTAGCTAGTTTCCCACTGAGTTAACCTGAGCGAGGACGCTCTGTTAACTGTGACAGCTGTAAGGATACCCTGCAGGAACACTCTGCTAACTGTGATAGCCGTAACACTGTGAAGGGCGAGCCGACAGCGTAATTCTACGCTCTCGTTAGCGCGCCACTCGATTACTAGAGCGGAAGCGCTCTGCCAACCGTGGAACAAACAACTGTTATAGAAAACAATGTTAATCGATCTTACCGATTGCTGTCATCACGACTTAGCTGACCCTTATCAGACTGGTGACGACCGATGATAGAGGCGTCCACCAGTCCGGGGCTCGATGTCCGAACGGTGAACACACCGTTCCCTCCGAAGAGGGACAGCTCGTCGCAGCCTTTGGAGGGCGAGAGAACCGCAACTCCGACCGGTAGTCACAAGGCTACAGCGACGAGCTCTAATATGTCTTGATCGTAGACACATCCTTGTTTAAGCTACCATGGTAGCTAACCTGCGACGCGAGAAGAAAAAAAGGACTGAGCTCAGGATGACACCGGAACTTATAGATGACGGTGGTCATCCGAGGTCACACGTGACTTTGTTGATATAAATATTCGACCTGCGCATGCGCGAGACGGGATACATCCAGTGTTAAGCACTGCCTCTGGCGGTCAGTAAGGATGAAATAGAACAAGACAGAGCCTGAAGGACGCATCAAACAAGCCAGAACCATGAAGCTCAAAGTCATTATAATCGTCTGCGCAGAGAGAACCCAAACCACTGAGACACATCTGGTGTCTGAAATCCGGAATAATCATTCACATCCGACTGAACCTGCCTGCTAATAGTCCTGCTCCGGCTCTCATTTGATTTATTTCGGGGTATCAGCTGCGGGAGCTGCAGGAGCAGGCTCCGCTCTGCTACAGGCCAGTGCATGGTGGATGTGTCGGAGGGGTTTCTTGCGCGCATCATCGCGTCTCCTCGCACCTCCTGCTGCGGTTAAGATTTTCCCGGTGCGTCAGTGGAGCATCGCTGACAACACTGACGTTACAGTCAAACACACTGTTACGGTTTATAGTTGAATAATAAAGGACACGACGCGCTTTTTATGGATAAAATCAGCTGCATACGACCTCCCTTCTCCTTGAATAGCCCACCCATCACGCCGACTGATTGCTGGCCGTGTAAAAGCAACGTTTCCTACCTCACTGCCGACAGCTGAAGTCCATCGCTGGTGACTGCAAAAGCTTATTCCACGTTGTAGTTTAGGATTCTAATAACCGCCTGATAATTCTCCCGTTCTGGGTTTTTGTCGGTGTAATCAGCATCCACGCTCACTCCTCCTCTTCCTCCTCTCTGCACCCAACGAGGTTTCTCCGCCCTGGATGACTGGAAGTCCGCGTCTTCTCTTGAGTTTATCTCAGCGAGCAGTAAACACGGCTTCAGCTATACGCTCCCTCGGTTCGCTTGTTTTCCGGCTCCTTCACCTCCTCCTCCTCTTTTCATTCTCCTCTGATGATGCGATCTGCGCACACTCGGGAATTTATACGGTCTATCTCACCTATACTCGTAAACACGACCGTGGAGGAGAGGAGGATGAGGGAGGGTTGCAGTGTCGGTGTCCTCCTATCAGAGGACAAATGCGCCGTGACGAGCTCAGTCCGGTGAGACAGGACGGGACAACGGCAGGTAAACGGGTTTATGAGCGAGAGACGCAGGGGGTCAGCCGATGAGTGAGGTGATCAAAATGATGTCATTCCCAAAGCATGCAGTATTTGACTGGACAGCACCGTGTAAATCCCTTCAAACCCTATTAACGCAGTCTGTATCGAGTGTAATTGGTGCATAATCTGTGAGCACAACCCAGTCTGCCACAGAGGGGACATGAAGGCAGGTCGTTTTTTATTATTATCTTCTCCAATCTCCACTGACTCCAATCTCCACTGACCCATTTATCTGCGGTAGGGAGAGTGGGACAGCTCGGCACCTAAATGGGACTTTCCCCAGGCGTGATTTGTTTCCCTCAGCGACTTTAATTAACCTGAATGAAATAAAATATCACACTCATTTGAACAACTGTCATCTTTCATTGCAAATCTCATTTCGTGTTTGCAAATACCACCAAGTTCTCATCTTCAAGGGTTCCTCATTAATCAAGATGGTATTTCCAAGGCCTGCATTCCTGCCATACATGAATAAATTAATTCTTTAATATTGTGTCATTTATAAAAAAATATGCATATGCAGGCTTACAAGACACCACAAAGTCAAATAAACCAGATTCAGAATGCTGGTTAAACTGTACTTTCATACAAAACGTGCTACAAAAAAAATCACAATTAGATTTTCAGAACTTTATGTAATGAAATAAACAATATTGCCTTTGTTTCCCGGCTTTTAAGACACAAATTGTGCCCTTAAACACATCAAACTGAACAACCATTCGCACAGTACATAAGAAACTGGGACTTACTCACTTTTCCCAAATCACACAGCTCACACAATAAATCAGATAAGAAATCCTGCTTGAATGGATGAGTGTAACTCAGCAGGCCAACTGGGAGATCATGAAATCATTGTAAACATGTAGGAGAATCTTACAAGAGTCAAACTATTTGGCAGACACAGAGGAAGATGTGATTGTGGAACAGCTGGGGATCCCGTGTCTGAGCTTACTTACTGTGGCAGTCTAACCGGTTGTAGCTACATGACCCTTTTGAGGGCTAAGTCCAAATCCTGCCCTTATCTCCCAGATTAAGCTCGTGTTGGGTTTAAACCCTAACGATGACCTCATCGTGTAAATTGTAGACAGCGGGGGAAACCCTGGCTAGCGCACAGACCTGGCCGACCATGTGAGGCTGACAAACCTGCACAATACACAAGTATTCGAAGCCTCCCTCTCTTCTTCTCTCTTTGTGAAATCATGATGAAAAAAAGATCTCCGCACTGGTTGAGTTTGACACCTCCACTGAAATTACACTTTGGACATTTTTTTGCTTCTGTTTTCATTTGTTTATCTTTGAGTCACTCTGTGCCCTCTGCCTCCATGAAGCCTTACTCAAATGCATATAAAATTTTCTGAGTACGGTGCTTTGTGTTATGTTTCCCCCTGTGGTGGAGGGAAACAGAAGCACCAGAACAAGAGGTTTTTTTCCAACACTCTACAATTTCACACCCAACAAGGGGAAACAAAGAGCAAGGCAACATAATAATGGACCTGTTTTATGAAAGTTATGAAATGTTTAACTGCTTATTTTCTTTACAACATATTCTAACAAACATCTCAGCGGGACACTGTCAGAGAATTTTTGCATTTCTAAAAAGAAAAAAATTGACAGCGGACTTGATGACTTGTATTCATTTTCACAATCTAATAAAACATTATCTTCAAGTTCCCAAATGAAAATTCAAGGAACCCTTGCCAATACTGTGGTTTATGAATGTTTAACGTTGCTTTTAATATCACATGAAATAGAGTGGGCAAAAATCTGCTTTAATCATTCTTGCTATTTTCTGTCATCCGTAATCTAGAATTCTGTCTTCAGGCGGTCTGAATGGAGCAGCACATCCTCTGTTCTATTTCTTTTTCTTAAAACTTTCCTCGTGATTTATTTATCAGTGCTTGTAGTTGCAGGACGGCTCCTCGTCAGGGAGGCTCAGTCCTCCGAGGGTCTGTGCTGCTGCCTCTGATGTCCACCAACGCATCTTCTGCTTCTGTTGTGGTAACAACAAGCACAGGCGGAATGCTGCAGGGTATCACTCCTTATCAGATAAAAACCTCAAATCTAAAAAGTGACAGCTGAAAAAAAAAAAAAATATATATTTATAGTGGGACTCTCATTGATTTTCAAAGACTGCACAGCGGATTCAGAAAGAGCTACGTGCGTTCTCCCGTCACGTTACATGCCCGCTGTATATGTGCGAAGACCATCGAAGAGAAAATGTGCACACAACAAAGCTTCAATCGGACTGCTGAAGGAATGACAACATTCTGTGGTATCCAACCAAATGGCTGATGTAAAATGCTGCATTGTTTGGCAACATGCCTCATAATCTGTTGGAGGGAATTAACAGAAGCCGTCATTGAAGGGCGTCAAGGGGAATACCATGTGTGTGCACACAAGCCTTTGACTGTGAGTGTACCATGTTGTGAAAGGCCCGGTGCCAAATGCTCACAGATTATCAGTTAAGGGGGAAGGTAGAGGTGTGTGTGGTTGGGTGTGGGGAATGAGGGGGAGGGAAGGTTCTGGCTCTGTGGAGGGCCTATTTATGGATCCTCATCGAGAGCCCCTCGTGTTAGTCATTGTCACTTTCACTCACACACTGCTGAATAGGTGGCCAATCATCAAATCCACTCAACTCTGGTCCTACAGGGAACGTGAACAAAAGAAGAAAAGATAATTGGCTCTCTGCTCCGACAACATATTGACTGAAAACTAACAGCAGAATACCAGAGACATCCTTTCAGATTTCCGATGAAAGAAGGCAGCAGAAGTGTGTGTCTATATTTATGTGTGCTTATATACCGTATGCCTGTGCGACCACAATGGAGTGATCCCTTCCTGTCTGTTGGGGGAAGCTGATATCGGACGGTATTGTCATCAATCAGGTTGCCACTACTTTGTGTTTTGCCCACTGATGAGGATTCATTAAGATTGGCGCCAACCAGCATTGGTGGGCGGGTAACGGAGGTCGGTGGATGGGGGAATCTCCATTTCAACAAGATGATCTCACCTCCTGTCTGCAGCTCAGGAGGAAGAGTTTTCATTCATAAAGTCTGTCCATTCACACACGCATGTGTTCAGGCGCGCACACACACATACACAATATAACTCCCTACGGGATGCTGAGGAAACAGTTGAGCCAATGAAGCAATAGGTGAGATCACCGTCGGACGCCAAGGTTCCTCTTTCCGTTTCAAAACTCTATCGAGGATGTTTGCTGCCGTTAATCATTCGACCTTGCCTGCATTACTGCACCACATACTGAGGAGTGGAAAGAAGATGTCATGACAGAAAACATCCGAAAATGTATTGAATAAGAGGTTCCATTTAGAATTTACAATTATAAAACATTGTGAGCATCGGCTTTTAAGTTGATATGGGAAACATCAGCGTTCACCAGGTTTTGTAAGCATTGAACAATATTTGCATTCATTTGGATTGGCAATTTTGTGGTATCTGATTCATTTAAGATAAATATTCACTCCCATTTTAGCTCTGTTTTGGTCTCCACCTTATCTTGCTCGGCAGCTGGATTCTCGCAATGTCACAAAATCACACAAGAATCGCAGGATCGCAGATCACACAAAAATCCACCATGTCAGGCTAAAATGAATGTGTTTGCATCCGGCTAGCCAGAGCGCAGCCCAATCAGCACCCTGTGAGGAGCTACTGGCAGCTTTGTGCGTGGTTTAGGTGCGAGACAACAAGGAGAGGCGACTGTTTGTTCAAAGCAACAATGGCGGCTCCTGAAGAGGTTAGCGTAGATGAATCAGTTACATCAGAACTGGAGAATATTTCCTCACCTGCTAAATATTTTTCAAAACTGACTTCCCTTATCGAAACAGTTTCTAATGATGGCTAATCAGATGGTTCTGCGTAAACAAACCATCTAGCAGGTAAAGGTAGTCTCCATTAACTCTTGAGGGAGATATCTGGCTCTTAAGCTGCTAAATGCTCCACTATCTTCACCAATTAGTCACGAACTGTGTCTGTCCTGCTGTTTAAGATATGTAATAATAATTAAGATACGTAATAAGATAAAGTGGGTACAATGGGTTTGTAGAGCTTTTTCATTTAAAGCAACTGCCTGCTGCAGCTGAAAATGGCATTGAGGAGAGCTGTGAAAGTGAACCAAACTGGTAAATTTGTTGTAAAACTCTGAGAACGTCAGCGTTGTTGGTGTATCACTATGAGTAAAAAAACATTTCACATACAAGTAGTCATGCGATCTATTACTAATATGAAAATATTGACTATTGCAGCCTTCAAATCTCTCTTTGACAGTTACAAGATGTGTCCAAGACAAGTGAAGAACCACATTGACTGATTCGGGCGTTCACTAAAATATGCAAATCCAACATTTAGATCAAGCACTGCTTTGATCTTCCAGGGAGATTAGCGATGCGTCTGGTTTCCTGTTGAAACCTCTGAGAGGTGAGCAGCCAGCCAGGCAGCCTGCTGTGGAGAGCCTCTGGCAGCGAACCGGTAAGGAGAGGGTTAATAACAATAAAGGGGAGGTTGGAGAAGCCTTCCTGAAAGTCACGTGGTTTGTGCCGGGAAGCAGGGGTGGAGGAGCGGAGGGAGGTGGAGCCGGAGGAGGGGTCTGGAGCGTGTTGCCGTAGAAACAGAATTCTCAGTTGGCCGATGTGAAGTCAGAGGCGTAATATTAGGCAGTGACTGCAGTTAGATGCTGCTGGTGGTGTGAGGTGGGTGGATGGGAGGGGAAGGGGAATGGGAGGGGATGACTCACACTGGAGGATGCACTCTGCATTCTAATGGATGGACCCACATTTGGACGCGCACACACAAACACACACACACACACACACACACACACGCACACACAGACTCGTACACACCTTCATTAGCTACATCACCTACCGTCTCTTCCTTATGTTCTTCCTTAGAATCTCCCATTTTTCTACACTACATATCGACTACTGTACAGCAAGGCCCAGCATTATCCCGCACCATACTTCAACTTATAATTAATTCATTATTTCAATGATAGATCCATTAGTGTTCGCCTTGATGGCTTCACTTGCATGAGTTGATAAAGGGCATCTATTAGAGGGAACCAAATGCTTAGACAGGCCAGTAAACTATAGCCATGTAATTGGTGACGGCATAATTGCACAGCACACGTAGCAATTAAAGCGATAATATGTGTAAACCATGCTCAAGATTATCATTGGATTAACTACACTTCCCAAATGCCCTTGAGAGTAGAGGATCACCAGCTGTTTCTGGGAAAGTGTTAATAATTATGCGGATGCTTTTTAGGCTGTTGTTTAGAGGGTCTTTCCTTTTTGCCACAGGGAGATCAGTTTGTTTGTCATGAGGATGTAGTCCGTGCTAATGAACTTTTTCTCTCGGGGTGCAGGACAAGAAAGCAGAAACACTAAGAAGATTTTTTTGTCAAACGCAGAACTATGGACATAAAAACAAATTGTGGCGCCTCAGGGTTAATAAAGGCAATTCATTACAACAGCCAGCGCTCACGGCGGTGAGAATGAGACAACCAAAATGTGTAAAATCACTAATTATGTGTATGGACTCTCTTAATTTATGTGATGCATAAATCATGTATTTCATCTAATACTTTGATATAACATGTAGAGGCAAAGAAAGTGAATCTTAAGCGATGAGGTAAACAGAGGCTGGAATCATTTTGTTCATTAATGTCATAATGTAAACGTCATTAGTAATCACATAACTTTAGATCATCTCATGTTTATATACTTTTTTTTTTTACTTAAGGGGAGACTTGGTTATGTCAACTGATTGGACTTTTATAACAAAACAAAAAAAAAACGATTTCTCTATTTCTGTCCTCATTACCATAATTAAAGTCCAGTGATGATGAATGAATATCAATGAGCACAAGTAATCAGAAGCTTTAAACATTATTTGAATAAATATTTAGCTTTTTTTATTGTGTATGTTTCCTCACAAACAACACAATTGTCATATTTTTGTTTTCCAGTTTACTATTTTACATTCACAATGGAGACGACATACCTTCTGCAGTTCAAAGCAGCCCCTGCAGTGTTATAACTCAGGGGAATGTGACGTACACTTGCCCCATAGCAAATAATTGACTTTTTGATTGAACCCTGCTTTGCGCTTCCTTTTAAGGAAAGCCAGGGCAGGTTCATTTCCCATCATTGCTGCGTAGAACTGGAAGCAGCAGGGAAGATCACAGGCAGTGTGACGTTTTCTCGGTCCCCACCCACAGCTGTATCTCATGGTTTGGGGAGAGCCAATGGGGTGGGGGCAGGCTCGTTGTCTGATCCAGTGCTGGCTGGTCAGGCTCAACATTATCTTCAGTCTTGTTTATTTCAGCTTGCCTGCTACTATGACTCATTCCATTTTTTGGAAAAAGGGGCATCTAAGGTACCATTCCCCCTGAGGAAAAACCAAAAGAAACCGGATATCTCTGGATTGTTATATGAGTAGTTCCTTGTCAGATTGTTTTATTTGAAGGATTTCTATAATACTTGACAGAGATAGAGTCCATCTATGTTTAAATTAATTTTGTTAATTTTGTAATCTAAATTGCACTTAATTCCTGCACAGTGCCATAATTATGGTATGATTCTATTGTATATTTAGTTTGTACTCCAGTCAAGGTTTTTTCTTGAAACCCCTCACATTTATCTTTAATTGATGTTTTTTCTCATTTGCCTAATATATTCAGAATAATTAGAGGCAGTGGCATTGTTTCCAAAATTTATATTCTGAAGGAATACCAGTCACCAATTATACACAGTTATGCTAATTGCCCACTTGACTGGATCACATATTACCTGTATTAAGAGTCATTAATTCATCTAAACAGGGCAATTATCATTTGCAGCAATACTGTGATGGAAGTGATGGAGCAGTAAGCAATAAGTTATATATAACATGTTTAAAAAGACGATTGACTAGTAGTTCTAAAAAAACTAGTAGACAACGTCAAAGAAACATCCATAGTGCAACATCACCAGGCGAGTTTAGCCTGTTGGTTCATGAAGTGCGCTGTCCATGGTGCTGATCAGGGCTATAAGGCCCTAATGGCAAATGCAAAAACTGATATATTTACTCATTTAACCGGTGACAATGGTGGGAGGTTGGAATAAAATATTTAACTTGTTTTTAGTATGTTTTAACTGTCTGACCTAAATTAACTGCTTTAGAACAGACTGCAATAAAGCGATAGTATCCAGAGTGAGTTATTTCATGATTCAAACATTCATTCTATAAAACTGTAACTGAAACAACTGGACAGTCTGTTCGATAGAAACCCTACAACCTCACCCTCTAAGGTACACGGAAGCCTTCTTTAAATCAATGTTTATCGATTTAATTAAGCTGAAATAAAGAGTTGTCAACGTGCCTGGAGAGCTGGTGATATGCGACCAAGGCCGAGCATCTCCGCAGAATGAGTGGGCGACAGCGCCACCTTGCTGTTGTAAATTTAACCTACGTCGTACCAAATATCTTACTGTGCTGCTTGACTAGATTCAAATCGTGTGGCCTTGGCAGACTGCCCATTGTTCCGAAAGACATAAATTGCATTTGTAAAACTCTAAAATAACATCTATATGTGCAATATTGCTGGTGCAATGTGTGCACACAGCCTCAGATTAGTGCATTCAAACTGAACAATATTTCATGCGTCGCAGGGATGGTTCATGCAGGAAACAGATTCTGCAAGAAGTAATTGCGATAGAAAAAACTACCTTCAACAGGATCGGTGTTATTGAATCCAGCCACGCACCCGACTGGTTTTCACGTCGTTCAGTTGTCCACACGAGAAAACCGTGAGAGCCGTGGTGCCTCTTCAGGGGGAATACAACAGTGGTCCCATCTGGTTAATTACCTTGTCAATAAACCTTGAAGGTAATACCGCGAGAACTTGAGTTGGGGGTGAGAGCTGGGTCTGACCCTCCTTAATGATCTCAACCTAATTCCAATGTTGCAGCTCATATATGCCTGTATTTGCATGAACTATAATCCCTTGTACCAATATAATTAAATGCACACTTGTGGCAAGCATAATAATAATAATAATAATTTTAAAACGAGACTTTTACACATGCCTCTAGATTAGCTAAAAATGCCTGACCTGCCCGTAGGCCTTTATAATTGCAGTGTCTATTCTGGTTTTGACTGTATGGGGCCTATTATCATAGAAATGTGTGGATCTTAAAACAACTAGTTGGCACAGTGAACCTGTGGATCCCCGAGGGTCTGTGGCCCCGGGACAGTTGCCCAATTTGCTGATTAGCAATGCAGTCAATAAAATATAATATTTTGCTTGTGATTTCTGGCAAGTATTATCTTTATTTAAATGATATGTAGCCGAACTTTAAACATTATATCAGGACTTTGTTTAGTTTTGTCGTGATATTTATACGGGATATAAATTGTTCTTCAAGGCATTCAAAGTTTTGTACCGTATATTGGAATATTAAAATACCGTACGAGAGAAATGTTTAAATATGTAACAGCTATAACTGTACATGTATGATGATTTGAAAGGTTTGTTTCACTGCGCATAGCGCCCTCTGCCGTCAGAATATAAATACATTCTGATGTACGAATTCATTATTCCACTTTGCAATGAAATCTCTTCAGTAGATAACACGTTGTGATTTAGCTCACTTCAATTATGTTACAATTATCACGGGTAGGTATACTTATTTCGATGAAAACAAACAAACAAGTAAAAACAATCACAAACACACAAATCAAATTCCCGGGTTTCTCCGGTTCCCAAAACAGGCGCACCATATCCGGTCCGGCAACCAAATCCCTCCGTCACCATCGCGTCTCGTGTGAAGACTCGTTTGAATGTGTACTGCACGCATGATAGCACTTCATTTAACAAAAATCGCATCTCAAGTTAACTTTGGAAAACCAGCGAGTGTTTTTCGACTGTTAAGTTCACAAGCCAACTGCCGTGGTTTGCTCTCTGTGGACGTTTCTCGCACAGTACCACGATACATGTCAAGTCAACCGAAGAGAGTCTGCACTGAAAGCATGACCGTTATAAAGATCGGAACTCACAACGGCACCTTCCACTGTGACGAGGTTCTCGCGTGCTTCTTCCTCCGGCAGCTACCGGAGTACAAGGTAGGTTCAATATGCTGCGAAAGAAGACAAATGTAGAGCTGATGTGTGCCTGTATTGTTCCTGTTAGTACTGCTGCTCTTTGAGTAACGTTACATGCTGTGTGGATACGACTTCAGTTTAAAGCATGGTGATGCTCTTTAAATCTGTTTCTTCAGTCTGCATTGGCTGATTTATGGAAGTTTTTATTCAATGTTTCTGTCACACATCTCGTGTAGTTTTTTAAACTCTCCACATGGGGGAGCTGCTGTACAGATATATGGAGCTCACAGAAAGATGACATATAGACTTATAATAATTCAAATATAGTCGCAGTTTACATTGTACAAGGCCGGTCAAATAAACTAGGCAAAGTAGGCAACACCTTGAAGTCACAATAAATATGTTTCCACATTTACAGGTAACTAATTAACCAATTAAGCATGAATAAAATGTCCCAGTATTTATCAACAGTACAATACCTGTCCCAACAAACCAAGTTGCAGCGCCGCCACCACCAAACTTAAAAACACCAAAGAAGTTTGGCAATATCTCTGACTATTCTCTAGGTCTTCATGTTCATTCATGATCAGGTGAGAAGCAGACATTCTGCTTATTCATCCCCAAAAAACTATGTTTAACATACGGTAGTTCAAAACAGTATAAGATCAGACACCAAATCTATTATTTACATTTGAAATTGTTTCGGCCCCAAAAGAAGAAGAATTAAATTATTTAAAACTAACGTTTGATCAATGTCAACACAGTGTTTCATGAAAGGGGAGAATACTGCTGCAACCATTTTTTCCACTACATATCCCACTATTTCAAAAAGTGCAGAAAAACGTCGGTGACCCACGATCATTATTGAACGGCAAAGGTGCAATTGGGCTGTAACGTTGCTCCTGATCGGCAGGTCAGCGCTTTTCACTGCAGCAATTTGCCATCTGGATTCTCGTCAGTGGTTGGATAGAATAGGTTTACACCGTGAGCTACCAGTCCATGTTCAGCTGATGTGCCTTCATCCAAATCTAATACTACTAGCCTGAAGCTAACCTTCCATTTTTATTGTGATGTTTTTAAGAATGACTTTGCTAAAGCAACAGGCCTGATAATTCCAGCTTGTCATAGACATTGTTGTGCACATAACACTGAAACAGGAACCTGTTTCTATTTGAATCTGTACCAATTTCTTTCATCGATGACTGATTTCTTATATTTTTATTTAACTGTTGCTCAGAGGGCTCTTTGTGGCTTTTTTCCCCTTTCAGTTGTCTGCCTGGTTAAACCACCGTACAGCTTTGTGTGCTCCATGTTCAAAACATACATTTTTACATGCTCTCCATACAAAACAACATCTATTTGTAAAAGAGGACTTTCTTCATCCTAGAAAGACAATTCAAAAATATAGAGTTGCACTGTCAGTCAACTTTAAGGATTGTGCCTGGCCCTTTCCAGCTCAAAACCTGCTACAGGCCTGCCTCCAATGGATCCCATTAGGGTCACACTCTTGTGTGTATATTAAATGGTAGAATTCATTTAAATGCAGTTGGCTCATGGATTGAAAGTGTTTACATGAAATACAGATGTCACTTCTTTCTGGAAATTTACCAGATGCTTGATAATAGATGATAAAACATTCTATTCATTGCACAGGATGCCGAGATCATTCGGACCAGGGACCCGACGAAGCTGGCAGAGTGCGACATCGTTGTAGACGTTGGAGGAGAGTTTGACCCAAAGAAGCACCGCTATGACCATCACCAGAGGTACAACGTTGGTAGTAAGCTGCTGCTAAGAGATGGGCTATTTAGACATGTAACAGCTCAAATAACAGGGGCAACTAATATTGGTAATAGTTGCTCGGTCCATTTAGTTGCGCCAGTAAGCTGTGTCATTGAGCCAGCCACCATCATTAATGTAATTAATTACACCTGGGCTTTTCCTGCTTTAATCTGTCATAGGTCATAATGTCTGCTGTGACAAAAATCAATTGTCTTTTTCTTATGAAAGATGTAATTGACTAATAGTAGCTAAGTGCAAATATATCTGCATTAAACAATTAGTTGTGCAATCAGTTAGTAGTTTAAAATTAAGTGGAAACTATTTTCTTGTTTATTTTTTATGTAAGTTAATTTTCAAGCAAAAACGCCAAAAAGTAATTTTGGAATGATTGGATTTCCTGTTTTTTTATTATTGCAAACTGAATCTCTTTGGCTTTTGGACTCATGATCAAAACAAAACAGACATTTCAAGACATCTCCGTAGACACTGGGACATTACAATGGGCTTCTTTCACTATCTATTTACAAAATTATTAATCGGTAAGAAACACAATCTTCAGTTGCAGGGATTATAAAAATGTCGCTTTTGGAATATTTGAAAACATTTGTTTTAGACCAATCAATAATGAATATGATCTTTTGTGGCATCCCTATAATCAACATGCAGAAAGGGAAAAATGTAGTCGTAAATGTGTTCAAGAGGTGTCTATACACGCATTGGTCTTTATAGACCTAGCTTCATGTTCTCATCCTAATTGCCCCGTCATGGCATCCTGAACTCCTGTGGATTTTTGTTATCCAGAAAACAATGTGTGCAGAATCATATACCCATTACAGTATCTCTGGTCCAAAAGAGGAGAGTGTGTGTTTCCCTGTGACTTCTGTTCTGACATCCTCAAAGCACCCATAATCCCACGGTTCATGAAGGAACACTCTCTATGTTCTCTGCCAAATTGATGATTGCATTCACTCGAAGTCTCATCACGTTGAGTAGTAAGCCTTTTCCAGTTGTGTTGTCGGCTTAATGTCGTGATGATAATCAGATAGCTTTTATGGACCATGGTGATAAAGATATGCCAGGGCTCTCTTCCTGGCAGGTGGTTAGTGATAATTAACGCTCTTTCAATTCAACACCCCCCCTGCTGTTGGTTCACGAGGCTCAGAGGCTGCCACAACACTGTCAGGGGCCGCAGGAGGATGTGGCTGTCACTCACACGCACCATCAGCACCTCTAAAGCTCACTTTTAACACGTTATATCTTGTTAAATCTGTACAAAAACCAAAGTGTAAAAAACAAACAAATTTACTATTACTATTGGCCGGACAAAGTGATTTCCTAGAGACTCCAGGAAGTAACTGCACCCAGCCAGGAAAAAGTCCTGCAGATAACCAACGCAAAACAGGAAATTGTCCAGGTTTGCTGTTTTAAGACAACTGTTTATATATATTTTCAATTCTAATTTGAGAAACTACTGCAGATATGGACAACTTTTTGTCACTGAAGTTTTAAGATTTTCTTCAGCAGGAAAGACAATGTGTGTCAGAGTTGGAGGCATGAGACCAAACACTGACCGAAGGTTAATAAAGCACAACAGATTAGATCTGACAGGGATTACGTTTGTGGTCGCTCACGCTAGAAATGCACTCGCTGCTTTCACTCAGCAAAGAAATGTATTTTTGCAACAGTGACGCAGTACCTCCATCAGGAGAGAAATGAAACAGTTTTATGCTGCGTTGTTCAAGTGGCTTCCACAAAGAAGGATTCGTGGACACAGCAGGCTTCCTCTCCCCCTGTATTCACCAAAGATCTATAATGCATGGCCACAAGTCTTTCAACTAAATTGGCTATTTCTGTTGGTGATCAACACATACTCTACATCTTCTTGTGACAATAATTAATGTCCTGTATGTACTCTATGAATACTGGCATCCTCTTAAAAATCTGATGCAAAATGTTTGCCATCCCTAATCTCGCAGCACTGTGTAACAAATGTATTAATTGTTCTCAAATCGTACTGAAATCGTTGTCCCAAGGGGTTGAACCAGCAATGAGCCACAGATCATGACATTTTGTGAAGCGCTCTTATAAAGTGATTTGGTCTACTCTACAGAACTACGTTCTTTCAGACGCACGGGAACGGATGTAGTTCAGTGATTGGCAGGATATACAGTGAAAGAGGTCAAGAACTGTTCAACCTTTCCCAACAAGAGGGGAAACCCCAGCAGTCAGAGAAGCATGGATGCTGTTTAAGATAACAATGTTCTCACTCAATGACGTAAATTCAAACCAACCGAGGTCATTCTGACCGGAGCAGTGGATTGAAGTTGAAGAGCCTTTCTGTGGCATTATTTTTTTAAAGTCGACTTGTAAAGCTCATGAAAGCCTTCCAACTGTGTGTCTAATACAGTGTCTGTCCTTTCCGAAAGCCGAATTTCCCGTCATTTTAAGAGTACTGGGCTCCGAGTGAAGGGAAATTACTGGCCAGTGATATCCTTTTCATAAAGTGCTTGAGTTTCTTGACTCGCTGTTTCTCTCGTGATGCTCTTGAGTAGGAGATAGATTTCTGACGCGTAATTTAGCCCACATGAAATAGTTAGCAATGAAGCCCTTCTGTCTAATGGCACAGTGATGAGCATAAGGAAGTGGTGCAGCTGGTGTGATATAGGAAACATAGTACAATATATGCTACGCTTAGTAGTACTTCATTCTTGCCAAAATATGTCTTCGTGTTGCTTTACTCACTCACCTTTGATTTAGTTCTGTGTGGTAAATGCTGGTTGGCCATCTTCTCACCACCAGCTTGATGACTTCTATTTGGTAAGCTGGTTTTCTTTCTCAACAGTTTCCCTTTTCACTCTGTCATTTTCCTCCCGCTCATTTACTCTCATCTCCTGATAATCAGCATAGAAATGCCTCAGCTTGGCCAATTCGTCCTTTTAATGGCTGTGATTACCCCCTGCTTCCCTGGCATGTCACTCATTCATTTGACGGGTCTGTGTTCCGCTGTGCTGCAGCCCAATCGTCCTAATTAAGCCTGAATTAAATGACCAGCAGTGGCTGGGTGCTGGAGCCCACCCATCCCATCACATGGCTGCGTGGAGAGACCTCCGGTGGCTTCTATTCATGTGTGCTCACAAACACGCACGAGCACGCTTTCCCTTTCCGAAGCTGTGCAGAATATTTATGGATGCAAGTGCATTTTGTAATGTGCAGCATAAATCCGGACACAGCAGACATTTTATTGAAGAGGCCTGTGATTGGAAAATATGTGAATAGTCTGTTTATGAGCAGAACGCTTATGTTTAATCTCCCAAGCCTTGACTTTAATGTAATCTGCTGACGGACCATGCAGTGTTTTTCATTTATATTTCCTTCATATATTACATAAGCAAAAAAAACATCAGTAATTTATCTCCACTACTACATTTGTAATGGAGGGAATAGGTTTTTGTTTATTTCCATAATCCATTAATCATTGGGTCAACTAAATGTGAAAGACTGAGTTACAAATCTCGATCACAGATTTGCTAAAGCCCAGGGTGATGTTTTCAAATTGCTTGATTTGTCGGACCAACAGTCCAAAACAAGATATCCAGTTGACATGATATAAAACGGGGCATTTAACAAAACAAATGGATCAATTGAAAAAGAAAGAATTATGATAAACCACTTCTATATTGACCATTTACATACAGTATGGGCTAAAACATCTGTTTCAAAACATCGTACATACTGAAGAAGCCGCAGACAGTTTTTACATGAAGACCGTTTTCATGCACTGTGAATAGAATATTGTCTCGGCGTTAAAAGTCCATCTCTGTTCGTGTTGCTGTCCGCTAACATAATGTCTTCCCTCTCTTCAGGACCTTTGCAGAGAGCTTCCACAGCCTGTGTCCAGAGAAGCCATGGGTGACCAAGCTCAGCTCTGCAGGCCTGGTCTACCTACACTTTGGTCGTCAGCTGCTGGTCCAGCTGACGCAGCTGAAGGAGGGCGACAGGCAGCTGGAGGTGCTCTTTGACAAGGTGAGAGGAGAAAGATGATGAATTTAGAGCAGACAGTGGATCAGCAACCATTGTGGTTCCATTCACCGCGCAAACACTCGTAAACAGATGTTTTCCCTCGCCTCACTCGTATCAAACATGGCCTTGGCTGATCAATTGAATCTAAGCACCGATTTCACGGTGAAGTGGGAAGACAAAGAAAAGACGAGTCTATTAAGATGTAAAGAGGAAGAGCTAGCTCGTCCATCACAATGGGCTGAAAGGACATGCATTTTGTCCATGGTGGTTATTTTAAAAACAGAAATCATGCAGTCGCTGTGTGTAGAAAATGCATGTTTATTGTTAAAGATTATTAAACGGCTTTGTTGAATACTCTCTTCTGATTGGTCAATTACGTCTGTTATTGCGTTATAGCAGACCGCTCTTATAACGGGTCGTTACTATGGACCTAGTTTGGTTCTCTGTACTCAATAATTCATTAAATCATTTTAAGGATCACTTAAAATGATTTTATTGTCTTGATTTCTTTAATAAGCAACTTCATGGCTGGGTTGCAACTATGGGGGTTGAAAGCACTCATAATTATATGTTAATAATCATATAATAATTATAAGTAACAGAGTAATAAGCGGGATAAAGTACAGTGAGTGGGTCATTACTGCACAATGTGCATCACTGTACATTACCCCGTACTTAGTTTATGACTTGCCTTCGTCAGACGGCTCGTAGAGGGGGATTATGAATACGCACACATAGACGAGATGTGGCAAAGTTCACTGGACACTGCAGTTATATTTAATGTGTTTGACAGCCAGCAGGAGGCCTCAGCACACAGGACAGTTTGACGGCCAGGCTCATTAAGCCAGCCAAATCCGAGTTCAACCATAGATATTAGCACTTTTAACTCCTATTATCATTGGCCTTTTGATGCGTCAGTTTGTTTTAAGCCCCAAATAATCCTTTTACTCACGGCCGGGGCTTTATTTATTTTAGGATGCTGCGTGTCTCTTCCTCAGCCAGTTCAGACAAACTGAATCTCTATTTTCCCCCCCAAAACTTGGTTCCACTTGTAAAATGTCATCCGTTTGGTGATTGACCTTCGGATGTACCGAGGAGTTCACTTTTCAGCCTTAAAAATGTCTCCACTTCTCTGCTCCTCTTCCACTTCTTTCTGCAACTTTGCCATTGAATATTAAAATTGCTGCAATTTGTCTCCTTTTGGTGAAATGATCTAGCCGTTCACGTTAGCCCTCAGGAACTGCCCACACACTGTGACCAAATGGATTTAAACAGAATAATGTAATCCCAGTGCATTGCGCTCTCCTGAAAGTCCTGCCTTTCTTAATTACCCTCGCTCAAAAACAAGGGATTGACTGCCAATTCTTCCTTTTTCAAGACTAGCATAAACATAAAACAGCCGATTCCCATGTTATTACAGGTTCCTAACCTCTCGTCATGTGTCTCTTTCAATTCCTTGCAGCTGTATGAGAACTTTGTGGAGGGGGTCGATGCTGTCGACAACGGCATTTCGCAGTATGACGGAGAGGCCCGCTATGCTGTCTCCACCACGCTGAGCACACGCGTCGGCCACCTGAACCCACGCTGGAACAGCAAGAGTCAGGACACCGAGGTGAGGGATTGCATGAGTGTGAACGTGTACTCGCACTTAGCACACAGACCGGTCTGATGCAGCACTTTTATTATGTAGCTTTTGAACTGAAGGGCACAGACATTTAATGTGTGTGGGTCTGTATCTGTGATATAAGATGTAAGAGTCTCTGTGTCTTGTAGTTTCAATTTAAGGACCAAATGACTTCAGAAAATAAAAACAGGAAAACTGCAAATATTTCCTTTTGGCTTTTAGGATTACAGGGTTGGGGGTTGGGTTTAGTTTAGAGGGTGAATGTAAAGATGTGTAAGATTATTGAACAATAAATGTATTTACTTACACAAAATGGAAATAGAAATGTCATCTGTCAAACAGCTGCTTCACAGCAGAAGGTTCTTTGACTATTAAAGCCTGTGAAAATATGTGTTTCATAATTGCCTAGATTGCTGCAGTGTGGCTCATGGACACTCATGGGTATTGCTGTGTGTAAACTGCTGAAGGAAAAAAAAAACCCAGTCCAAATAACCAAAGAATTTGAGTTACTTTTGCGTAAGACAAAGAAGAGCAACACATCCTCGCATTGGAGATATATATTTTCAAGTAATTATTATAAGTATAGCTGTTTATTGCTCACTATTATGCTATTATGATTCTTGTCTTGGCACTTTCCTCCATTTACAGCTCTGAGGGATTGCAAAAAGGTAGAAATAATTGTGTTGTGTTGACCTGGTGAACTCTCAACAGTGGCCGTTTGTGATCATTAAACACTGAATGGATTTTATTAGTCTTCGCCACACTCCACTGTTTAAAATTCAAGGACGCCACAGCTCCCACAATCGATTGCATGCAGATTAGACTTCTGCCTGTCAAACTGTGTGCGTTTGTGACGGCACGTATTTGTGTCTGTGTTTCTCTCTCATGCTCTCTTGAGTTTCTGCTCATGAGCATGAGGAGGTGAGCTCAGACGAGGGTTTGTGCAGGACATGTAACGGGAAGCTGCTGAAGCAGGGCTGCAAGGATCAGTGTGGCGATGGTTGGTTTGTCTGGCCCGATGATGCCTCACTTAAAGTATTTGACATCAAACTGAATTGGAATTCGGAGGTGGTGCAGTAGTGACGAAAGGTGAATGATCATGAACCATGAGCAATTCTCTTTTTATTTTCATCAAAATTACATCTAAAGTCTAGTCAGTTGTCAAAAAACCTCTTTCTTCATAATACAATATTCCTCTCACATCCTTACAGTGTATTTGATGGATGCATGTGGATGCATGTTTTCACCAGGAGGGCTTCAGGAAGGCTTTGACGATGGTTGGGGAGGAGTTCCTGGACCGTGTGGAGTACTACCAGTCTTCCTGGCTGCCGGCTCGTGCGGTGGTGGAGGAGGCCGTTAAGAGCAGGCATCAGGTACGAGACGGTCCGATCTAATGTGTACATGTTTTAGTTTTATATTTTGTCCTTTGTGAACATTGTAACTTGGGTCTTGAAAAGAAAATTTAAAAAAATTCTGAAGCTGTCAAAATTGATTGTGCATCACTTTTGTCGCCTCATTTTAAAAAGAAATACTGCAAGAAATTACTCAATTAATGGTGCGTAATTCATTAGCATCAATGGGTCTGTTGCCTCTGTGTTGTCCTTTATCGTGCACATTAGTAACGCACCATTTATGGTTCTCTTCTGGTTTGCAGGTAGATCCCAGTGGGGAGGTGGTGTTGTTCTCCCAGGGCGGCTGTCCCTGGAAGGAGCATCTGTTTTCCCTGGAGAAGGAGCTCAAGGTGGATACGCCCATCAAGTTTGTCCTTTACCCCGACCAGAATGGACAGTGGAGGGTCCAGTGTGTCCCCGCCGGGCTCAACACCTTCCAGAACAGGTGATTATTTTTATATAGTAAATACGAGAGTTACAAGTGCGACAGAAATTAAACATCACCACGAGCAGGGATGTTGTGACGCAAACTAAAAGTTCTCCCAGACAGGATTTTTCTTTTCTTTTTTAAGCAGTGGTGCAAAACACAGTGACAGGCACAGCTCCGGAGTCTCTCAGACGTGGTGAAATATGTTGAGCTCTGGTGATGGAGGCGAATCATCATGTATGATTTAACTTTCATGCTTGTCCGACCATTTGACAGCTACTCGCGGGAGGATTGACGTGTCATCCGGTGAGAGACAAACTCCTGCTTGGATAGAAATAGGATGACGATGATTCTTTCGTTAAAGCGCAGAGGTTTTGTTCTCACATTTCTCTCTAAGGAGTTGAAAGGATGTAAACACACTCAACACTTCCACAGAGACACCTGAGCCCTTTCTCCCACTCAGGTGTTTGTCTTTTCCTAATGTGAAGCACACCCTCTGCTCCAGATACAGCAAGCTGGCAGATATACAGTACATGCTGGTTGTTGTTTTTTTTTACAGCTAATTAGTTAAAGGCACAGTGTGTAGCATTTAGGGGGATCTATTGGCAGAAATGGCATATGATATTAATAAGTACGTTTTCTTAATGATCATCTGAAAATAAGCCACGGAGCCGGCCGCCATGTTTCTACAGTAGTCCAGAAAAGACGAGCCAAACACTGGCTCTAGATGGGACCGTTCGCATTACAGCCTCTTCAATCATCACCATTGTCTACTCAGGACCCTCGAAATAGATTATTATCTCATCCACAGCATTTAGTTGATATGCATCCGATATCTGGAACAAACATCCTAAATATCTGAATTCTGCTTCAACTCTGCCGCCATTACTTTTATCAACATTTATTTCCAGAACCTTCTTTGACTGTCTCGTCCATCACTCTTGTGTGTTTTCCGTCCTTTCATGATGTGCTTTTGCTTTTAAACTTCTCATGCATTTCATGCCTTCCAGACTGTAGATCGCCTTGCATCGTGTTTGTGCCCTTGCCTTACCTTTCCTCGTGCACCAGTCAATGCTTCTGTTGTTGTGGAGCATTCCTGCAACTTTTAGCAATAATGAGGTCCCTGAAAACGTCAAGCACGACACTTAAGCGAAAGATGCCTCACCCATGCTCATTAAATCACAGTAGTATTCTTGCCTTCCCCGCTCTCTACGTGATGACAGCGATGATAAGACAGTCGCCTTCTGTGTGAATTTGTCACATGGTTCTCACCTCTGAAGTTTGTTGTTTGTTACCACCGGAGGGGAATTGTTTACCTGAGGAGCCCCTTGAGCTCTGACCCACAACGCTGCTCTTTTAACGTCATCAGCATCCCCACGGGAGTCTTGTCGTTGTGTGTGGTGTTTACCTGCATCCCAGCATACAGCACACACTATGAATGTAGCCAAAGAAACCTGCTTCCTGCTCATCCTGTGTCTTATGTGGAGCTACTCGTCTTTTCTAGCTGCTTGCTTGACAGCGTTTAACATCTTTGTAATCAGCAAAACACATTTTCAGTTAGATTTTTCACCAGATATTAAGTGCTGCGTAAAATGCTTTGTTTTGTATTTGGTACAGAAAATCCCTCCTGCAGCCGTGTGGCTTGGTTATTTATAAAAAAAACATTTTAGTGCTGTGGTTTGGTAGAGAACTACACCCAGCATGAAAAAAACATGCCTCGGAGCACAGGAAGGCATCGAGAAGTTGTCGCACGCTGTGCAGCTGGTGTCTTTATTCAGCCAAAAGTTTGTTTGAGTGAAAAGACATGTATCACTGTATCACAGCTGTACGACCGACAGTGGACAGTTTGAGTGGCAAATCTTCTCTCGCATACATTTAATCAACATTACGTCATGTTTTCAAATAGTAGGATGTGACCATGAAGTAGGCTGCCACTGGAAACTGCTTCTGCCTTCTCCAACAAAACTCGGTAGGTGTTTCTACTATAGAAACAAATGCTGTTGTATCTGTTCTGGCACTTCTATCAGCAATTTATTACGATTATATTTTATACATGCATGCACATTGGTCCTCTTTGAAGATGTTTTATTCAGCGCACCATGCTGCTTTACGGTCCGTGTCTGATTCGGGTTTCTGCGCATCATTGCAGTTTGTATGAGAACGTTTATTTGTTTTGTTGTACAAAGGAGCATTGGTACATTTTTCTGTATCAGGCCATATTACATGAACTACCTCTTTATCCATGTTCTCTACTCTCCTTCGCTCTTGCGCACAAATTATGTACGCCATTTCTAGAACCTGTTATTTTTATGTGGCGCTTGTGTGAAACGTTTCCCGCTGCCATCTTTGCCAGGATCCCTGAAAAAAGGAGATTAAAAATCTTAATGGGACTGTCTTGGGTAAACAAAGGAAACATAAAATGCCTCCACCGGAGATTGAAACTTGTAGCTCTTTGAAAATGAAAGCAGATAATACTTAGAATGTGGAAGGAAGATACTGCTAATGCAAACAGAAATAGTCATTACTGTTACCTGTTACTGCCTGGATCATTGGTCGCACTGACCTCACATTGACCTCTCAATCCACTTCTTGATGGAAAGGATTGTAGAAGAGTTGGCACACGTTTTGTATTCAGTTAGTTCTGGGTCATTCAGAGGCAGTCAGTTCTGTATGACTTTATAAATTGGCCTTTAAACTAAATGAAAAACAAAATCTGAATTTATTGTCCGACATCATCACTCTTATTAGTTATTTCCCCCGGAGCACGAATCATGCAGCTTTTTGTCACATTTGTTTATCTATTATTGAGATTGTTTAAGATTGGGATCGTTTATCCCAAAGCCCCACATCTAGATGAGGGAGATATTTTCATTCATGCCGAATGCAAACGCTCCCAAGGGGAAATGTAATGGATGTAAATGTAAAGACAGCTTCTTAAAAAAGTGTCAAAGAGAAGATAATTGTGTTCACAGTTGTGCCATCTTCTATATAATTTCCACTTCCTGGATTCAAGGCATTTTGTTTATAGAAACGCCTCTGAGCAAACGCGTCCATTATGAAATGTAATTGAATTAAGCCTGAAATGTGCCCAACCTATACCAAACAGACACGCTGAAACTCTTTAACTGTGACAGCTTTACAGAAGTAGGAAATGTTCTGTTTGCATCAGCAGTTACTTAGTACAGCTCTGATACAGTAAACAGACATCCGGCTGATATCAGTCAGATAAAAGTAATTAACTCAGCATCCCATGCATGTTTTGTTTCCTGTAAATCCCTTGTGCAATTTCATGCTGGGCTTGATACCTTGAGACCGTCTCTTTCCATGAGCTCCCCTTGCTCTTGGCACTCCATTAGTGTTTCTTTTCTGCCTCTCTGCCCGTCTTTCTTTTGTACACTATTTCTGTCACTGTCCTATAATCACCGTCCCACCTATCTGTCTAGCTCTCTTCCCATTAATCCTATTCCCCCCTTTCCCACTATCTCGCTGCCTCACCTTTCACTCCTTCCGTCCCTCCCTCGCCGCTTCCCTCCGCTGGACTTTTCCCCCCACTCTGCTGCAGAATCTCATCAGTCGGCAGCTCTTTCAGTTGAAAAGACAGGCACGTGTTTATGGTGGAGAAGCGCCTCAAAGATTTGACTTAATACAAACATGGCGGTAGGTGTGGAGCTACATGAGAACGATGGCTTGTGGATACGATGGATAAAACAACATAGCTCCAGATGGCTCTTTCTCTGGGTGGCCTGCTTCCTGCCAGCGTGCATGTGCCGACTCTGCGAAAGGGGTGTTGTTATCACCTTTGTCCCTGCTGCTGCACCTGGGGGGGAAAAAGGTCTATTTTTATCCGCAACACATTGCTAAGGAAATGTGAGCCGGGAGCTGAAGCGGTCCTTCCTCTAAGATCTACAGTGTATAGGATGATGCTGTAGGTTGACAGCAGTATGAACTGAGCCAGAACATAATACTCTGTTTCTGGAATAACCCACTGGCTGCTGTGACACTTATCTACTGTGCCTCTGTAGAGCTTCAGCTAATGGTTATTTAGCCGGTTATTTTATTGTCCTTTTTATCAATTGTTTGGCCAATAAAATGTCAGATAATAGTGCAAAACGACCATCACTATTTCATAAAGCCCTCAGTTGACGTCTTCAAACATCTGACAAATAGTCAGAAAGCTAAACATATTCCATTCAACTCTATTCAATCACACGAGTGAACAAATAGAAGAACATCTTCACAATTGAGAAGCTGGAAGAAGAAAAATGTTTGACATTTTGTTTAGTTTTTTGCTGGAAAAAATTAAAATGATTGATTATCAAAATAGTTATAAAATGATTACATACGCTATAAAATACATATTTTTCTTAATCAATTGAAGGTCTTAACCCTGTCTTATTTATATGACATCACATATTAAAGGTGGATAAAAAGCCATTGTGTTTCTGGCTTGAATAAGTGGAAACATTTAAATTGAAGTGATGAGTTGATGAACTTGAAATGATTTCCCTTTAAAAGGAGCAACATTTTGCACCTTTATCTCCCGTCTTCAGTGTATCGGCGCATCAGCTGGTTTAGTCACGGGGATGTTTTGTGTAACATATATGTGTAACATATATGTGTAAAATCTCTTGTGTAGAGATGGTGTTCATGAATGAAGAGTCAGCAAGCTGCAGGAGGGTTGAACACCTCTGTGTGAGAGGAAAACTGTAAATCCACTAGAGTTAATATCTTATGTTTTAATGACTCCTAATCTCTTGAGTGTTCTTGCGTTTTATGTTGAGGCACTAATTCCCAGTATCTCGTTGTGTTATTTTAAAGGTCTTGGGAAGTTTATTTGCTAATTGTAGTCTTATTTTTAGACCGGTCATCTTGAGAATCAGAGCTTCCGGGCCTGTCATAGCAACAAGTCATCCCCCTCCTACTCTCATTACCAGCCCTGTTGACCTTTCCTCTTGAGCTCATTTTCCAGCCATACTGTGGAGCTATCGATTGGTTGTTTCATTTTACAGGGATTAGGGTTTTGCCCCCCCCCCCCAGGTCTTAATAGGCACAAGTTTGTGCAGGCTTGAGATACTGGCATAGAGAGTTTCAGCGCACATGCACATGTGAATCATTTGACGTTATGATTCTCGCTTTCTGACTATTAAACTTTTAGAGGATGTTATACGCAGTGGAAATAAATATTCAAAAGGAAGCAGTGTGTCTGAGAAATGAACCCTTCAAAATCGAGAAGAGAAAACGCTTTTCAAATTTCTGCCGTGTTCGACAACCGTGTCACTTTATTTCTGACAAGTTTAGACCGTACACTTCCATAATTCATCAAGCATGTGACGGAGAGGAAGAGGGGCCTGATGTTGTTTTTAAAAAATGAAATCTGTTCCTTTTGGCAGATTTAGGCTGGTTTCTTCGGGCTTTTAAAGTTTCTTATTTTAGAAGCAGTGGATGGGCGAGAGATGAGCGACGAAGTTATGAATCAGAAGAAAAAAAATCTCAATCATTGCTAAATATGTCAATACTTTTAAGCACTGTAGTAATGGAGATACTAACCCCATCAAGGCAAGAATGACACAGGCACTCACAAAAGAGAGCTGGTAATGGGTTTTAAATGGCGTGCCAGGCTGCAGACAGAGGTGTATGCCACACGCAGTGGGTGGTAAATGAGCTGCTCTACATTTTTATGAATTTTCATCCTCCGTGCGTTGCATCCAGAGACCTTTTGTTGAGGCCAGCCCCGTGAACTCTTGCAGAGGCGATCTTTTTCGCTGTAAGATTGCCTGTTTACTCCGTTGCCATAGCATAGCTCAAATGTGCCCATCTGGGATTTTCCACATTACGGGAGAAGAATCAAGCTGATTTTTATTGGTCTGTTTGCTGGGGCAGCTTGTGGTAGTGCTTTGTGTGACCGGG
Source organism: Melanostigma gelatinosum (assembly GCF_949748355.1). NCBI lineage: Eukaryota > Metazoa > Chordata > Actinopteri > Perciformes > Zoarcidae > Melanostigma > Melanostigma gelatinosum. Next base: position 18,738,158 of record NC_136636.1, on the reverse strand, counting down.
TCACTGCGGTTCACCTCAGGTAAGGAAATCAGCGTTTACCAGAGTAATGTCTTTGTGCAAAGTCACACTGAAATAAATTAAGAAAATCAAACTAATTGTTGCAGCTTTATTTAGTTTTACTCTTTTATTGATGACATTCATCAGTCCAGAACAGTTCATTTTTTTTATTTTCTGGTTGTGCAGAAATGCACAGCACAGTGTGTTTTTACCAAAGTGTCGACAGGAAGTGAGCAGCTGACCACGGAGTGTCCATCTGTAAGCCCACATGCCCTTCTGTGTTCCCGTCCCAGGCTGTCCCTGCGAGAAGAGTGGCGCGGTGTTCGCGATGAAGCGCTGTCTGAGCTCAGCGGGATTAAGGCCTGCATCTTCGTCCACGCTGGAGGCTTCATTGGCGGGAACAAGAATCAGGAAGGCGCCCTGGAGATGGCCCGGAGGACCCTGCAGGCCGCCGCCCAGTCTCCTGCAAATGGAAGCAGCTGAAGGTTCACCGAGGTCAGCCAACAGCGCATTGTGTTCTTAGGGTCTGTAGAGAGGATGGCAAGGATTAACATGTTAATTTGCTGTCTCGCAGCTTGTTTGTCCCAGCTTTTCAGGGTTCATGTTTTGTTCTGCTTTGCCAGGACGGGGGATGGTATGGAAATGGCAGCCAAATAACCTTGGACCACTTCCCAAAATACCTGCAGTATATTCCAACACTGGCTCACTCTGAATCATAGTATTGACTCTGTTTGTGTTTATCTTTTTCCCCCTGTTATAAATATGGCAATGTTTTTGCAATAAAAGACTACACCCTGGTCTTTTGTTATCAGTTCGTTATTGGGTTAAATCCAGAATTAAAGCGATTGTTTTTTTTTCCTGTTCTGTTCACGGCTCTCTTCTGTCACCATCGAGGAACTGTGATGCAGGCAGCCTGGCCGACTAACTCCAACATCTTCAAAGCCGGTGAATACCACGGCCTTACCTTTTCAGGGGTCGATTTACATAGACGCCTGGCCAGTGGTTCACCCTTTCATTTCCAGCAGCCTGACATTAACTGTAGCACTACAAAGAGATACAGAGGCTACTTCAGCTGGCTGCCAGATCAAAGCGTTAATGAGTCCTGATTCATTCTGAGAAATTCAATTTCCAGACGCCGCAAAAAGGTGCTTCTTATGGCAGCCGGTGACAAGGTTACCGGCAGTGGGGCGACCTGTACAGTCGATTTCCCTGTAATAAAGTTGGGGATGTGCCTTGAATTTTCTCATTAATACTCCAGATTTTCTTCCCCCCCTATCTCTACCTGTTACTCATAGCTTATTGCATTCTCCACAAGGCTGCCCTCTCGCTGTGGAACATATTGCTCCAGAATTTCATTGCCGTGCATTCTATTTCCATCATTGTCATGCAAAATGCCACAGCAGTTAAATAAAATAATTCACTTACAGCTGTTCATGTTGCTCTGCTTCTTTTCCTCTTTTTGTCTTTCAGTGTGTTGTTCAGTGGTGCAGACTGTTAATTCTTCGCTGACGAGGCCCTTTTATCGTCTTTTTGTCACGCTTAATTGAAACTGAGAAGCCTGTTATGCTCTTGAGTGGATCCTGCTCAGAAATACAAACATTTGACATTTACACGGATAACACACCAGCCAGCACATTACCCTTGAATGCACAATTGCAGGCGTATTTATGATGTAGTGCACTTGCCTGATTTTTGGCGCAAGATACTCTGACTGTATTTCATAATCCAAAGACGCCTCAAAAGACTTCCTGCATTCGTTTGTTCATTTCTGCTAGTTTTAGCTTCTGCTCTGGTTTTCCAAGAGAAAAGAGAACAGGACAACTTGTCAGCACTAAGTACTTTCCTGTCACTAAAATTACATACAAAGCAACATTTTTTTTTAATGCCTTGTTTTGTCAGCAGGGATGATTTTTCCATCTGCGTTGTGGTTTCTAACACAGCAACAGACCAATTATTTGTGTTGGTCGTCGGTCGTAAGCAGTTTTAGACTCCGGCGCTGGCAAGTCCCAGTTGGCCACGCTGTGGAAAAATGGCTACTGTGAGCCCCAGCAGAACACCTGCCCCCAGCATGACCTGTTGTTAGGGGATTCAATCCCAAGAGAATGACTACATTTTTTTTTTTATCTCTCTCCCACTCCATCAGGCGTACCAGACATGCAGCCTGGACAGTGTTTTTTGTCCTGCCGTCTTTTCACGACACAGATAATAGATAAAATCATAAGCATACCTGCTCTTTGTGCCTTGGAGGAATATATTCCTGCCGTCATGTATTTTCCTCTGCCTCTATCTGTTTACAAATTGATGTAAGGTTAATTTACTTTCCCCCCCTGAGGATTACAGCCAAACCGCACAGATGATGCCAAACTGCTTCAAAGAGTCAACATCGCCATCAACAAAAGACTCCTATTTGTACATCTTTTAGAGCTGCTTCCTCTGAGAACATACCAAATAAGACAGTACATCAAGGTTTTCATTTGTCTTGCTGCTAATTGAACATTTCATTCCAGCATCATGTCATTCACTGTCAGCTCAAGGATCTGAAAACAGTGTGTGTAATACTGATTTCTGTCTGTCATCGTGTGCTTTCTCATTACGCACCCCTTTGTCTCTTGTTTTGTATCTGAAAAATGCACAAAACGCAGCTTTTCCGCAGCCCTGTCTCTGGCAACCAGGCAGACAATCACCCGTCAAGGGTAAAACATTGGCAAAAATGCAGCTGTAAATTATATTTGCAGCGTTCTCCCTCTTTACCCGCTGACCTTTTTTTCTTCCTCCTCCTCCACATCATAATCTCCCCTGTCAGTGGTCATTCTGGTTGTGTGTGTTTGTAAAGAGATGGACAGTGTCGTCTTTTTTTTAGACAAAACATTCACAGAAATGCACCTGCATGTAAATTATACTTGCAGCTTTCTTTATTGTGTTTGTCTGGAGTGGATATGTCATCGTTTTGAGCAGGTTTGATAGGAGCAGGACGGGCAGAGGAGGGATACAAGTTGCCATCATGGCTGTCAGACCCGTCCTGTGTGTATGTTAATTATATGGAAATCTGTGATCCTGGTAAGAGTGAGTGGGTCTTAAGGCCGCCTTATAGGTCCAACCTCTCCTGTGTTCATGCATGCATTGCAGAGCCTTTACCTACATGTTGGTGTGATGGATAAAGTCTCTTTCTATGTGACCTCCAATAGCCTGGAAAAATAAGAGATGAGCGCATCTTCCCTTTAATGTTGTTCGGTATATATAATTAAGTTACTATCTCATATGGAGGTATAACCAATGTCTTCTCAGAAATCCAGGAGACTGATGCCATCTATAGTGAGGAAGGACTTATGGTGAGACACCTCACGTTTGTCTCACACACACACGCACACACACACACGCACACACACACACACACGCACACAGCGAGAGAGAGAGAGGGAGGGAGATTGCCCCACATCTTTGTTGCTATAACTACCCTCTATTACAACAGGCTAACTACCCTCTATTACAACAGACAGGGCCAGATGAAGATGACAGATGAAGCCGTCTGCAGGCGACAAACCACGGATCCACCACTGATGCTCTTTACATAGTTCCAAAACATTTAGGAGCAGGAGATGATGTTTAATCTGCCGTCGGGAGAAATCCGAAGAAAAACTGCAAAGGGAGTCTAAAAGAAACATCCATATCCGTTTTCTGGATCTCAAACTTCACAAGAAACCGCAGGTAAGTTTTTATAAATCTATGTTTGCCCGCATTTAGAACCAGTACATATTGTACTGTTGTTATAATGCCTCTGGGGGAACAATTAGTGATCATATCGTCGATGCAGTCGGTTGTCGTCGTGGATTTCTCTTCTTTTTTTTTTGTTGCATAAACTTTTTAATAGCAGCCTGACGAGGCGAACAACGTGCTTTAATGAAACAAACTTAATTAATATGCTTGAGACGATATGTTTGCTTGCTTGCACGAAGCAACATAACAATACAATCGTCTTTGCCTTCCGATAGTCCAGTTGATCCGTTTCCCCCAGATTAATGTAACAGTTTAAATAAAATGTTAAGTCGTCAATGCAGGTTATTTTTCATAAAATACTGGAGATGAACTCAGCGAGTCTCTGCATTATTACATTTAAATGATTACCTTTACTTTAACAAACAAGAAGGAACATTAAAATAATTGGAAACGGCAGTCATCAGCTGTAACCACAGTGCCTTCTATTGCTTTATGAGTCCTTCCGTCTTTCACCCTTTCTCATTCCCATTCATAATTATGCATGATTATTTTTCCTAATCAGGGATCTGCATGCAGCTGCATTCAGTATGTTAATAACGGAGCGGTTAATGAGTGGCGAACTAAATCCTCACTTCTGCACGTACGAGAGTTGATGGACATGGCTGTCAGTCAAATCACATCGACCATATCTAGGCCACTGATAGTCTGTGCAGGAGAAAAGAGGCACGTGACAGTTTTGATACTATTATAAAGACATGGGAGAGAGCAGAAAGTGCTTGACATTTAAGAGGATGGTCTTTTAATCAAATTCACAGTGTATTGTGATCAAGAACAATCATACGGCTGTATATGTCTCAACAAAACAAGTCACCAAACAACAAAACCCACCTTTTTAGGCTGGTGTTTGAGTAAAAACCCATTTCCTAGACCTGCTCTTAAAATATGTTTTCAATTTTTATTTTATTTTTTATTATTTTTTAATTTTTTAATTTTTAATTTTGTATGTATATGTAATTTATTGACCCGAGGGTCACATTGTGTTTTTTATGCTTTTAACTTTCTGCTCTGTTAAGCACTTTGTGATGTTATGTCTGTGAAAAGCGCTCTATAAATAAATTTCAAGTCCTAGAAACACTTAATTGGATGTCTGGATTAAATACAGCAGATCAAGAAAAAAAAAATCTGAGGCAGAGGAGTCTGGGCGGCTCTAAAACACATAACACCTGCAATGTGTTCTCCAGTGGTTTTGGGATGCAGAGCTCTTAGAGTCTATACCGTAGCCTTCTCACTGCAAGAGTACTGAGCAGATGCAAACACCCAGACCGCTGCTGGCTTATTTTCTTTGTCACTTATTGACACTGTGGGAAGCAGGCAGGATTGATGCTCATGCCATTAATAGTGTAACAGGCAATACTTGCGCTATCGATCCCTCCCCCTTTCCATCCTCCATCCCTACAGTCCGCTCTATCTCCAACCATGGAATCAACACAGGCTGATGGCATATGATTCAAGGGCTATTTCATCATGGGGAAATAAATAGAGGGATAAATGAGATGAACACGCATTGATGAGTCTAATGTGATGCTTCTCCTCTGGTTTTTTGGAGACGCACAAAAGCAGAAGGGTAGTAGTGATGATTTATGTCCTTTTGTTGCAGAAATACAATAGTTGTTTCGATCACTTCAAACATCATTACTGCTGTGAATAACAAGGTTTTGTTGCTCAAAAATGGTTCTCCTCTTATGGTATTTCTATATGAAAATGTCTCTCCATGCATGCGTATGTTCATCAGATAAACCAGGCTTATTTCATTGACTATCTCTTTTCCCATTGACCTTTTTCCTCCTCCTTCTACTCCTCCTCCCCAACATGATAATCTCTCCTGTCAGTATTCATTCCTGGTTGTAGGTGTTTGTAAAGAGACACACACACACACACACACACACAGACACACACACATTCATCTTTTACCCTTATTTTTCTCTCACAATCTGTCAGATCATCCCGGTGCGAGTGAGTGTGTGTGAGATTGGGACCTGGTGTGTGTCAGGGGGCTATGGTGAGGCGATGTGCACAGGCTGGTGTGAGGAGAGATGTACCCGCATCAGTGGAAGAAGACAGAGGGGTAAAGGAGTGGATCTTCATTCATGGCTGCGCATATCGCTCTTGTTCTCAGCTCTGTGGGGCCAAGTGTCCCCTCAGTGTCCGGACAGCTGCCACTGCGCCTGGGACACAGCCACGGTTCTGTGCTCGGACGCAGGCCTGCGGGAGATCCCAGAGGGGATCCCGCTGGAAACTGTCTCCCTCCACCTGGAACGCAACTACATCCGAAACATCCCCGAGAGTGCCTTCAGCGACCTGGTCCACCTGCGGGACCTGTACCTGTCCCACAACCGCATCGATTCGCTTGCCTCGGGGGCCCTGCGGCATCTGGGCCCGGAGCTGCGCCTGCTGGACCTCTCGCACAACCAGCTGAGGCAGGCCAGCAGGGAGGAGTTTGGCTCTACTCGTGCAAAGACGCGCCTCTACCACAACCCGTGGCACTGTAACTGCGCCCTTCAGGTGTTGATGGAGACTCTGAACCTAGAGCCGGAGACAGTGAATGGGATCGTGTGTGAGAGCTCTGTGAGGGGGGTGGGTGAGGGTAGCAGGTGGGAGGACCCGGGGTCGCAGGGCGAGAACGCTGGTCAACCGCTGGTCAAACTGTTGGATTCCGGGGTGAATTTCTGCAGGCCGCAGAGGAAAACCACTGATGTAGCAATGCTGGTGACAATGTTTGTATGGTTCTTCATGGTCATAGTGTATGTAGTGTACTATGTGAGGCAGAACCAAGCCGAGGCTCGCAGGCATTTGGAGTACCTGAAGAGTTTGCCCAGCCCACGCAAGACCCCCACAGAGACGGATACTCTGAGCACTGGTTTCTGATCTCCTGCTAGGCTCAAATGGATTTTTCAAGAACTACTGATGAATATAAAAATGCTGTGTGGAGTTACTGGAAGATGCTGATCCAGAGGAAACAAACCTTTTACAGCTGTGCTTTGTGATATTTCTTTAGAGTTGTTACAACTACCACGTTTTTCCCAATATTTATGCATATTTGTGTACATTCTACCATTTCAACTGAGTGGAAACTGAAAAAACTAAAAGTGCAGCAGAAGCTCTAATAACAAAGAAAGAAAATTCTTTGAACTTTATAACCTTCTATCTCCCTCTGTAGTCCCTCTTTCCTTCTATTTTCTTCTCCCACCATGCCCCATACTGTGGTCTTTTATCTTTCATTAAGCTCTAATTAAGAGTCCTTGACCAACTGACCCTTCATGGAGACTTGAAAGCCACTAATCAGCTGAAGTGTGTGTACCAGGTTGAAGAAGTGTGCGAACTCAAATGAAACAGGCATCTACTTGCCTGTTTCATTTTTCTGTGAGTTTGTCACATGAAAAAGCTGGTCATTGCTGGAACCAAACACACACCTCTTCACACTCCCCGACGGCTCTACAACCGTCCTCTGTCTCCCCTACCTGATGGAGGAAATAATTGATATCTTCTGGGTCCAGGCTACAAGGCTAATGATACCAATGACTCTCTCCAGGAAAAGTCGGGGCCCTGTATGCAGCTAGCCGCTTCAATTCCTGTCTTGCAAGTTTATAGAAAAATAAAGGTGAGGCTGCGAAGAAACAATAGTAAACATGCAAACTTATCAAACTTAGCATACATTCCTCGTCAGCCTGTCCAAATAAATTGGGCAAAGAAAGCTTTAACCACATTAAACTTAGCTTTATTAAATGTCAGGTCTCTGTCAGGAAAAACATTTTTAATCAATGATTTTATTGTTCGGCACAAACTGGACATTTTGTTTTTAACTGAAACTTGGTTAAATCAAGATAAAAGTGCAGCTGTTCTTATTGAATCAACACCTCACAACTTCAGTTTCATGAGTGAAACAAGAGCGCATAAGAAAGGAGGTGGAGTTGCTGTTTTATTTAATGATTCTCTTCAATGCAAGCAGATGTCCTTTGGTCATTTTAGTTCTTTTGAATATGTGGCTCTGAATTCCACTCAAGCTTTATTCCTAAACATTTACAGACCGCCTAAATACTGTGCAACCTTCTTTGATGAGTTTACTGAACTGCTGTCTGTAATCTGTATTGATTTTGACTGTGTTGTTATTGTTGGTGATTTTAATATCCATGTTGATAATCCCCAGGACAGAGAGTCTATAGAACTATGTGGTGTCCTTGATAACTATGATCTGACTCAGCATGTGACAGGACCCACCCACAACAGGGGGTACACTCTGAACCTAATCATCACCAAAGGTGTAAACATTTCCAAGGTTGCTGTGACTGATGTTGCACTCTCCGATCATTTCTGTGTTTTCTTTGAAAGTGCAATCTCCTTGCACACAAATGTCCAAACCAAGGTTGTGACAAAGCGTTACATCTCTGAAAACACCAGTGAACTATTTATTCAGAAGTTCTCCTCCACACCAGCCCTCTCTTGCCTCTCAGTCAATGAGCTTGTAGATGGCTTCAATTTTAAAGTTAAAAATATTATTGATGCCATTGCACCCACTAAAGTGAAGGTTGTCTCGGGTAAGCAAAGATCTCCTTGGAGAAATGCTACGCTGGTCAAAATAGAGAAACGAGAGTGTCGGAAAGCTGAGCGCAGGTGGCGAAAAACTAATCTCCAGGTTCACTGTGACATAAAGAGAGACTTCGCAATTATAATTTGGAACTTAGAAATGCAAGGCAGTCATTCTTCTCTGACATCATAACCAAAAACAAGAACAATACACGCGCCTTATTTGCTACCGTCGACAGGCTAACAAACCCTCCAGTGTCGGTAGCTGCTGAGCTCCAATCCACCTGGCCATGCAATCAATTTGCCTCCTTTTTTACTGACAAAATTCAGAAAATTAGACAAGCAGTCAGTGCCTCCACACCAACCACAGGATATGTGTTGTCCCGATCTAACATCCATTCAAATATCATGACACAATTTCATTCAATCGACCGTAGAAGCCTAGAAGACATTATACAACATCTGAAGTCATCCTCCTGCTGCTTGGATATTCTACCAACACACTTTTTCAAAAATATTTCAAACTGCATGACCACTGATCTTTTACAAATTGTAAACACATCCCTTCTCTCAGGTGTCTTCCCACAAGCCCTAAAAACTGCAGTTATTAAACCACTCCTAAAGAAAGCTAGTTTAGACTCCGCAATGATGAAAAATTATAGGCCAATATCAAACCTCCCATTTTTAAGTAAAATAATTGAAAAATCGGTTTTCCAACAGCTGACCAACTTCTTGACCGTAAATAACTGCTTTGATGTTTTCCAGTCAGGCTTTCGACAGCACCACAGCACTGAAACTGCTCTTGTTAAGGTTTTCAACGACATCCACTTAAACATAGACAATGGCAGAAGTTCACTCTTAGTCTTACTAGATCTCAGTGCTGCATTCGACACGGTCGACCATGCCATACTCCTAGAAAGACTAAAAATCTGGGTGGGACTCTCTGGCACAGCACTTAACTGTTTTGAATCCTACTTGAAGGGCCGAGAATACTTTGTGTCTGTAGCTGATTACACATCAGAGCTGACTAAAATGACATGTGGTGTTCCCCAAGGTTCAATACTGGGGCCCCCTCTGTTCAAGATCTACATGCTTCCACTAGCTCAGATTATGGAAAACAACAAAGTGTGTTATCATAATTATGCAGACGACACACAAATCTACATAACTATGTCACCAGGGGACTATAATCCCATAAAAGGGCTGGGTAACTGCATTGAACAAATCAACAACTGGATGTGCCAGAATTTTCTTCAATTAAACAAAGATAAAACAGAAGTAATTGTTTTTGGTACCAAGGACGAACAATTGAAAATCACCGCTCAGCTTCAGTCACTGATGTTAAAACCCACAAACCAAGCCAGAACTCTCGGTGTAGTTATGGATTCAGACCTCAACCTGAACAGCCATATCAAGACAATTACAAAATCAGCCTACTATCACCTGAAGAATATATCAAGGATTAGAGGATTTATGTCTCAACAGGATTTGGAAAAACTTGTCCACGCATTTATCTTCAGCAGACTGGACTACTGTAACGGTGTGTTTACAGGTCTCTGTAAAAAGTCCGTCAGAAAGCTGCATCTGATTCAGAACGCTGCAACTCGAGTCCTCACTAAGACCAGGAGGGTGGACCACATCACTCCAGTTCTGAGGTCTTTGCACTGGCTTCCTGTCCAACAAAGAATTGACTTTAAAATCCTGCTGTTGGTTTACAAAGCACTGAATGGTTTGGGACCAAAATACATCTCTGATCTGCTGCTACCTTATGAACCATCCCGACCCCTCAGGTCGTCTGGGACCGGTCTACTTTCTGTTCCCAGAGTCAGAACTAAACATGGAGAAGCAGCGTTCAGTGTTTCTGCTCCACATATCTGTGGAGCAGATCTGGTTAACAACAGTGAGGTTAACGATCATGGTGAACATTATACCTGCTAAACATCATCTATTGTCATTGTGAGCATGTAAGCATGCTGTCGTTAGCATTTAGCTCAAAACACCACTGTGCCTAAGTGCAGCCTCACAGGTTCTTATGTGTGTGTCAAGTGTACAATTACGACCTTCTAAGTCTTTATAGATGTAATAAAACATTACTGTGTCCCATTTAATCTAACAATTGGGTTGGAAAAATGGTAAGAGCTGAAGCGAAACCTATAATAAGACACCTTTCTGTGTACTGTAATGTGCTAAATGTGGAAGTTTGTGTTGTTCATCATGAAGAAATACTGTGAATTAGAGCTAGCATCAGTAAACTTTGAGTAGAACGATGTAGATGTTGTTATGATAACTGGTCCATCTTAAAACCCAGTCCTGGGTAGACCACAGGCTGAAAGATTAGAAGAAGAGGTTTGATATTTGCTCTGTCTGTCTGTCTGTCAGACTGTGAAGCCCTGTGGTGTATCTTGACATACTCCTCTGAATGTTACCTGTCTGTCACAAATCCTACATCTACTGTTGATGTGTCAGAGTTCAGTTTCCCCATGCATCTCTAATCTGGCTCAATAAGGTGACTTGATGCAGACAACCCGAAACTCAAGAACCAAGCATGCCCTCTGTGAATTTTACTACTTTTTTGTACTTTTTTTTTTTTATTGGTGATGTATTTCTGTCACAGTGATTATTTTTGTTTGGCAATAATTATTCAAACGATGAAGTCATAGATCGGAAACCATTTCATTGAATAATAAGTGATCTATCAAAAAGTGATTTTAAGAAAAGAAAAACAAAGGCTATAAAAATAAAAGAAACATTGCTCGACTTTGTTCAAAAAAATGCTTCTACATTTTATTGCTACTGTAAGTTGAAAAAAAAGGCAAGAAGATAAAGAGATTCAATAGAAGAACAGGAAGACATCAATTCACAGAATGAACTGTTGGCAGTGTTTCCTATTTCTACCATGCGTTCAAACGAAAGGAAATGATAGAAAAACAATTTTACATATACATATAAAAGTACATGATGGGAAAATTCACCATCGCCACCTTCAACCTTTTTTTCCATTTTTTTGTGTTTTTGGTTTCCACACATTTCCATCAACAAAACCAAAATGGCCCCCGCATTTATTCCACCACCACAAAAACACACAGCGGCACCAGGACAAAGTGACATGTTTAGGTGTGACTTAGTTTTCCTTGGGGAAGAGTCAAAACCACAGTACTAACCCAGATGTTTCAACACGGGGGGGGGGGGGGGGGGGGGGGGGGGACAAAACAGGATACAAATAAAAAGCAACTTCAGCCCGTTTCTTGGTTTTGTCTTTTATTTCCAATTTACATTAATTAAAACGTAACAAAAACAAGTCATGATCATAATAATAATAATAATGCTATTATTATTAATAATAATACTATTATTAATAATAAGAAATATACACAACCTCACACAAACGAGCCCTCTGCGCTGGTGGTAGAACTGGTGCAACAAAGTCAAAAACACCGTGAATCTCTTGTGTGTATGCCGAGGCAGAGGGCACTCCCTGTGTGAGGGGACTGATGGGAGGAAGTAGAGAGGGATGGGGGTCAAAGTCACAACAAATGGGGGGGGGGGGGGGCAGGCAGCAGACTGGGCTTTTATGACCAAGCTTCTTTTGGTCATATTAATATACTAAATTCGAGGATTTTGTATACAAAGCTTCAGGGGGAGAAAGCCTCAGTTTGGTTTGAGATGTGTTTTTTTGTGTGAGGTAGCTTTTATCAAAACAAAACGAAAAAGAAAATTAAATTCACTATTAACTCCAAATTGGACGTGCCTTGATTGTCAAACGTCATCATGGGCAAGTTTCTTTACACAAAAGAGTTGAAGCAGGCGGGTGGGGCGAGGAGGGGACATTCATCACCATGAAATCCAAAACCCCAGTCGGAGCTGCTCTCTCTGAGAAACTGTATATATGTATATACATACTGTATTTATACATATATACAAGTCACTACATATGAGTATCTGGTCCTTTAAAAAATACAGACTGTTTTACAACAATAGCACCGTTGACTTTTATTATAATACACAGTAACTTTTTGATACACACTGTGGTGGTAGAAATAGGAACAACTGCACTTTCTATGTAGCTAGATTTTTGGTTTCGAAGAGATATGTGTGCTTCAGTGGATATGGTACAGGAGTGATGGGGTGATTAGAAAAGAGGAGGAAGTAGGAGAGGACGTTGGTGGATATGGTTATTTTTTAAATATTTGTAAGTGGGCTTTTTATTACTTAGCAACAAACTCAGTCCTACCACACCTGGGACCCAAACCTAAACAATAAATAAATAACACCAACACATTTCTCTCTCTCTAGTTCCCTGGTATGTTCCCGTACTCTCCTCATACTTCCTCCATCTTGTTCATGAGGTGGGTCAGGTGGTGGTTGCTGTCCACCCAGGGTCAAGTGGGGGCTTTTTGGGGGGGGGGGGCTGTGTGTCCATAGGGGAGGGGGGGTGACAATGCTGGATGAATCACAGATGACAGTTGCTGGTGCCATTCAGTGCAGATATCCTACGGAGTTCGACTTGGAAAAAGCACTTTTTACTTAGAAAAAAAGTCCCATTTAAAAAAGTGTCTTGATTTTTCTTTTTCTCTCCTTCCTTATCTGAAGAGTGCTCCTCTTTCATTTGATTTCTTTCAAATTCACACTTCTCTCTCTCTCTCTCTCTTCTTTTTCGATCGCTCGTTCTTTACAAGAAGCAGACTGCTCCGACTTCGACTCCGAACTCCTGGTCTGTTCCTCCAATATCCATGGGGGCAATGTCTACGATGGGCAGACGAGAGGTCTTCTGCGATCTGTATTCCATCACTGTCTTGCCCCACTGTCCCGTGTGTTTCTGTGCAGAGGGAAAAATCACATTGGCTGTTAAATGACATATGACCTTTTCCAACATTGCAGGGTGTAAGATTGGCTAGGTGAGGTGAGTGAACACCACAGAGTCTGTCAAGAAGGGAAAGTCAACCGTGACCAATTTTAATATCCGTCATTATATCTGACTTTATTATACAATGTTCTGATTCATCACATGCATGTATATTTACATGAAATATCGTGTGTACTGTACATTTGTGTTTAATCTGTCCAGTCTTACCGTGCAGCCGTCCTCCATCACGCTGTAAGTGAAGCGGCTGTTGCCCTCGGCTCTGATCTCCACGTCGTTGGAGCCCTGCAGCAGAACGGCCTTCTTCAGGTTGCCCGTTGAGGCGTCCATGTAGGCCACGCTGTTCTTACAGTGGTAGGTGAGGTTTTGAGAAGCCTCGGTGGACAGCAGTCTCAGGAAAGTCATCTGAATGGCAGCAGTGTTGTGTGCCAGGCTGTCGTCACCATAGCTGAACTGCATTGGGCCGCAGGAAAGGAAGAGGAAGTGTTAAATAACAGTTAGCTGCTACTATGGCTGTTGCAAGTTTTTTGATTATTTGAACAAGACGAGAAATGATTATGTATTTCTTTCTTTTTTTTTTTTTTAATTGTTACCTACACTTAGCTAGCGCTTTAACCAACACAAATTGGGTCAGAGGCTGATAATCAAAATTGAAGACGTTCCCTGATTTATTTTTATCAAAAGGACTGACCGGTAATTAAGCCACATTTCCAAAAAATGCTAATGTCAAAAAGTCAGTCTGATTTCATTACATTACCAACAACAGAGGCTGGTATGTTTCAGTTCAACTTATGTGTAGAGAGATAAAAAAAACAACAACATGGTGCCACTTACGTGGAATCCGCCGTTCATTGTCTCTCCGAACCAGACGTGTTTGCGGTCCTTGCTCTTGCTGGACCACCAGTTCTTGCGAGGGATGCTGGCAGGCTTGGATTTGACGCAGGACTCTCCTGTCTCCATGTTGCAGAAGACCTTGATTGCATCGATGGTGCAGCCCTGATTGGGATCAATCCAGTAGTCTCCTACAGGAAGAACAAAACAAAAACACATCAGCTTCGTATTATGCCCAGTCTTTTCCTGCATAAGAAGCTGATAATTGTTGAAATTGTATTGCATAATAGAATGGAATATTGTGAAATTTTCAAAAACAGACTCTGAATTAGCCACATCCAAACAGTACCAGACAGGGGCGGACTGGCAACTGGGAAGTTTGAGAAGACTCCCAAACGGCCAAATCATTCCGGGCTGAACCGGTCGATGCTCATCGAGTTTTCATTCTGCGCTTTCTGATGTCAGTCACTGTAGCACTGTGACATCGAAGCTGCAGACCAGGCTATACTAACAATATTTAACCTAAATTTTGACTCCACAAAACTTTAGCTGCCAATTCAAAATGTCACCTAGCCTATGCCTACTTCATCATCTCACCCCAATTTGACCAATTTCTCTCTGTGTTACTCACCGCTCTTCCAGTCAGGATGGCACAGCTTCAGGTCTCTGCAGGTGCGAGCCGGGTTCTTCCTGGATCCCTCCGGGCTGCGGATGTTCTCGATCTGGTTGTTGAGAGATTTGAGAGTGGCGTCTACCTCAGCATCGTGCTGACGGAGGTTTCCTGAAGCCTGGTCGGCCCTCATGTACCTGAGAGGATCAGGGGACTTTTCAATCTGACCAAGACCAGCGAAGGCGGACATGTCAATGCCTGGGCCAGGGGGACCAGGCAGACCGGGGGGTCCGGTGTTTCCAGCAGGACCCTGAGAGGGAAAGGAGAAAGAAGGAAGGGTTACATTTGGCACGACACAGCATATCTTTTTTTTTTTTTTTTTTCAAGTCATTACTCCACTTTTGTTCTCTCATTTCTCACAGATGTCGCATTATTCTTCCTTCTTCATTCAGATTACAGAAGTCCCCCCTCATTTCCCACAATGGGTTCAGGAAATGCTACAGTCTGTTCTGCAACCTGATTTCTAGTCTAGGACTTTTTGTTTTTTAAATTTTGCTATTTCACAGATTCTCAACATCAATATTATCCAATTCTGAGAGCTTATGGATTCCTGAATAAATGGTCACTTGCATGTAAAATATGTGTAGCATATTGTGCACAATTGTAAAAGGTATTTTTAGCCTGTTAAAATGTTCAGAGGAAGATCGATGGAACAGTTCTCGTGGGGTACTCACAGAAGGACCGGTCTCTCCACCACGACCACGTGGTCCGGGGGGTCCAATTGGTCCTGGCAGACCGTTTCCACCATCCTTTCCACTGGGGCCAACAGGTCCAGGTGGTCCCTATATACACATAAGGAGATGTTGGTGTTAGGCACTAAAGACACTGCATGTGAAGACATGTACTTCATTTAAAGTGATATTCCCAATATTTTGGCAGCTTTAGTACTCACTCTTTGTCCAGAAGGTCCAGAAGGTCCAGTAGCACCCTGGTCTCCAGATTGACCCTTATCAGATAATGATAATGCATACATCAGGGCTTCTGCAGCATTCAACAAGTTTAAGACTTTGTGATATATGAAGAATGACAATCTTTGTGCTTTACCACCATTTTATAACAATAATTCTTAATGATAACAATTTTCAATGCTTATAATTAATGCTTACCGGAGGTCCAGGCAGACCCTGCAGACCAGTGAAGCCTCTGTGTCCCTTCTGTCCTCTCTCACCAGACTCTCCACCATCACCCTTGTCACCGCGGGGTCCTTGGGGTCCCTGAGAAAAAGTGGACAACAACCTAATTAGGGAAAATGTTTGGTTTTCCGTTGCATTAGAAGCCATAGTGTAATAAATGCAGAATTTCACCAACATTTCTAGAAAAGACATTCAAGGCTCAATTTCAGTTTTGCAACAGATACACTCATTTTGTTAAATTTTTAAATGTTAAATAACTCAAAAACTGTGTGCAGGTAGTTGTGTTCATGTTTATAAAGACACATACAGGCATTCCTCTGGCTCCAGCAGGTCCTGAAGGTCCAGAAGGTCCTTGTGCACCCTGTGAAAGAAAAACAAAAGAATGTCGTGATGTTCTAGTTCAAACATAAATCACTAGAGCACTGCTTTGATCAGACAGCTCCCATTTACTGTGATATTATCAGTTAACATTAACACGTGTTAAGATTCATTGTAAATATTTGTGGATTGTTACCGTCATTTCTTTTTTTGTGTGTTAATTAAAAAATACTGTAACTTTGTTGTCTTGATTCAGCATTCAGGTTACTATGACAGAAAGGTTAAATATGTCCGCTGGAATAAGATTAAGATAATTTTGTAATAAAGAAGTATTCAAGGAGCAAATCATTTTATAATAATAAGGAATCTGGAAATGCTGTAAATGAGAAAAATAAAACATCGAGGTTATTTTTTCACTTTAACCAAACTCCTCTGTACCACTTCTAGCAGTAAAATATACATCTTTTATAAATGATGCTGCTCTTCACATAATAGTGAGAAACAAACTTTACACTTGAGACAACATCACTGTTTTTTTTTAAAGACAATGTCACTAGTGTTGGAGGCACTACTCACAGACTCTCCTCTGTCTCCCTGTTTGCCGGTGGGACCAACTGAGCCGGTAACACCAGGAGCGCCTGGAGCACCAGAAGCACCAGCAGGACCAGTGGTACCACGATCACCCTGCAGCAGAAAGGTCAGTCATGTGAGGAAAGCTACCTATAGCACACACTGTACAGGCTATTGCTGTCTTATTATTGCTGTCATCAAATAATCATATCAATAACCATTACAATCAAAAATATTGTGGAGTTAATGTTCTCTGTGCACATACATACTGACATTGTTAAGATTTTGATTGGGTGTTTTTTTGATGGTGTTGTCAGCCAAGCAGGGTACAGGTACAGTATCCTACACCACAGAGGATTTGATTCATGTGTCTTAAGTAGCGGGTATGTGTGTTTGTCTCACCTTGATTCCAGTAGCACCATCTCTACCAGGAGGTCCATCAGATCCAGCATTGCCCTGTCAGAGGACAATATTTATTATTAATAGCTTCCATCTCCACCAAGCCAGATGTCCTATTGAATACTGATCAGCTGCACAATGAAGACTGCGCCAACAAAACCCATTGATGATACAGAGTACACACAATGCAAATGTTTACATGATGCAAATAGTAATTCATTATTTGGCCTCCAGTCATAGGACATGAATAGACTCAATACAATGTGGCAGATATGAATCTAAACACGCACATGCTGTGTGTTGACCACTCTCTCACCTCTCTGCCAGGCTCTCCTGCAGGTCCGGTAAGTCCAGGTGGTCCAACAGGTCCAGGGGGTCCGCGGTCTCCACTGCCACCAGGGGCTCCCTGCTTTCCAGGCTCACCCTGAAAGGAGAGACGAGCAGGGACTCATTACCACACTTACAACTCGTTGCGTCAGTTCACTCACACTTCTGTCATTATATATTCAGTGAATCTCTGTTTTTTGAAACACCACAGTGATCAACTGAGGTTGAATCACCCATCGCATCGCAATGATATATCAGGCTGATAATGGCCTTGAAGTCTAAATCAGATGTTCTCAGGTGAACATCAGGACACGCTTTTATTTAAACATTTTGGTTTGTTGTATTCTATAAAATCAGCAGTGACTATCATAAAGACCTGCTAAATAATTCACAATACTCTAACACAGCGGTTCCCAAACTTTTTAGGCCGCGCACCCCCTTCTACATCCCGACCGGGTTCGCGTCTAAATCTATTTCAGAGGTTTTTTTACCCACAATGACAACAATTCAATTTGCATCAATTTAGATGTTCACACAGTCAGTTTACATCTCGAAAGCTCTGATTTTGCTGCACAATTAAAACAACCAATTAGACCAGAAACAAAACCAGGCGAACAGCTGTGTTTCAGATATTTAAAGGCATCATGTGTTTTCCAACTGCTTGGCCTTCTTGTCTCCACAAACTGATTTTTTGTCAATATTTTCCAGATCATCAATGAAAAGAGCAACAGCTGTACACTACACACTTATAAACCAATATGCTGCTCTATGATGGTATAAAATGCAAATAATACCTTTTCCAATGCAGCATTATTTTGCAACCGCTTGGGCGATTCATCGCCTCCTTTATTGAGAAACTTATTTTGGTCAGATTGGAGGCAAAGACCAATCACAGCTCGGGGAAGCGTATGTTTGTCCACTCAGGTTTTGGAAAGGTTCACGTTGATATCTTACACATTCCATTTCAAATGCTAATGCATCCATGACCAAGCCATGTGACAATCAGTGACCTGAAAACTGATTGCCAGACCAATTTATCCTCACACTTTCTGCAAACGGAATTGATGTGTTTGAACGACTGTTATAAAATGTAAAGATAAAGAACGTGGCACAAAATATTGCCTCGATCCAGAAATACAGGTATTAATACAGGCTCCAACTACAGAATGTCACATCAACTGGATCTGCAGTTCAGACTTCACTCACTATTAAAAGCATATTCTCTGCTTGAAACATTTCTGGGTGAGTTGTGGCATCACCGCTTCCTTCTCGGCATCGCTTTCATGCGCACTGACGAATAATTAACTGGAAGGACATGCTGAGGGGCTGTAAGTCGGGGGACGTGGCTCATGTCACATATCAAATAGTGTGAGATGTAAGCAGGAGAGGCTTCTTGTCACATGTCATACTGTACATCAAATAGAATCAGTTCATCAGGGGAAAGGTCCTGGCTGTTCTCATGTGAGACGTGATGTGACTGTGATCCAGTTGAGCCACAGCAGACTGTCCAGTCTGTCTGTGTCTTCTTTCTCTTGTACGGAGGGGCAAAGCATTCGGCATTGTGCTCTTAGGGAGGATTCCTAAGTATATGTTTACTTAACAGCCTATTTTTTTATTGAAGGTTAGCAGTTGTCACTTGCAGCAGTGAAAGAGAAAACACCTCATGTTGGACACAACTCTGCAGTGACCAGCCAATGTTTATTCAACCAAGAAACATTGCAGTGAGAATCATAGCACTATAAGCTCTGGTGCTGATTGACAAACACATAATCGTGAACAATTTTGATCATATGTTAATCTTTCGTAAAGCAAAAGAGTCAAATACTTGTGAGTTCCTGTCTCTTAACTGTGAAGACTGACTTCTTTTCTCTATTGTTACTATATTATAATGTTGTGTTGGGCTGCAACTGTCGAATGTTTTCAGTATCAATTAATCTGCCAACTAAAAGACGAGCAAACACTTTTGTTTTCTTAAATTGCATAATTTAAATTTACAATCAAAGAATCAAAGAAAAGCAGCAAACACACATAATTAAGTAGCTGAACTTGGAAATGACTTAAGTGATTAATCGATTATCAGGACAATTGGTATCAGTTGGATGTCTTGCGTCAATATTTTATTGATTAATTGTTTCAGCTCCATTGTTGTGAACTGAATATGTTATGTATTTCTACAGAACAAGCAATGTGAAGCTGCCCCCTTGGGCTCTGGGAATTTATTTACAGGCATTTTCTGACATTTATAGACGAAATAAATACTTTATTAATTGTACATTAAATTATACATGAAATTATTGAATAAAGCAAACAGTATGTTACTTACAGAAGGTCCAGGCAGACCAGGGAAACCTCTCTCACCAC
This sequence comes from Melanostigma gelatinosum, assembly GCF_949748355.1. Classification (NCBI taxonomy): domain Eukaryota; kingdom Metazoa; phylum Chordata; class Actinopteri; order Perciformes; family Zoarcidae; genus Melanostigma; species Melanostigma gelatinosum. Next base: position 18,718,396 of record NC_136636.1, on the reverse strand, counting down.
GCTGTCCGGGCAGACCGACGATACCGCGCTGACCAGCCAAACCCTGAGGACCTGAAGGACCGAGGGGACCCTGAGAGAGGACAGAAGAGGATTATTTGTGGTAAATGTATCAGCAGTCAAATCATTTGGTATCGTGTAATTATTATTGTGTTTTTGTTTTAAATAATAATCTTTTAATTAAAGACACAACATACAACTATACTAGACCTACTGGGTTTTTCAGGCCAACTTTGAAATTTTGAGTCTTAATGGAATAGTTGGACATTTTGGGAACTTTGCTTATTCACTCCTCTAAAGCTCACTGATTCACACATTATGTCCCGCTTATATGAGCCGTACAAAAGCTGAAGTGTAAAAACGTAAATGTATGATAAAGATATGATTAAGTTTTAAAGTTAAGTAACAGATCTCATGTCATTTCCTCCGACTGAGATTTCACAACTCCCAAATTGCACAGATCAAAATCCATCTCTCTGGTCTACTTCATTTTCACCACCACAGTCCACTCCGCCTCATGTCCCGTGGTGCACGCTCACAATAAACTCTGAGTGACACCTGAGACCTGATCGTCAGCTCACAGACACAGACTCAGATGTGTTGATGCGTGGATCAAGATTTCATATGTAATCTATAAATCGATAGTGTCAACACAGCAGCTATCGTCTTGTTTGACTATGCAGTCATTTGTGATGTGTCATTATCCTGACAGGGCTCGGCATGTGTCTATGACGTGTGTGTGTGTGTGTGTGTGTGTGTGCAAGGTAAAAGCCTGGGGTCCTGTCATTAGTCTCTGTCACTGGGCTTGTGCTGGCCTGTGCTGTCATATGTCTTGGTCTGCTATTAGTCAGTTGATGGACACTGACAGCTCTGTGTATTAATGGAGAGTGTGCTCTGCTGCGGTCCATTACTGATGAAATTGGCTCTTTGGGCTGAGCTACGTAAAAGTCGACAGAAATGTAGAAAACAAACACATTTAACCATTTTCTTATATAATGGACACCTGTGTTGTGCTGGAGGGATTGGAGTGGTATTTCAAGCTCTACAAGGTCAAGAAGTTAAAGATGATCGAAGAGCCCCGAAGAGTCTTGAGTTCGACACGGAGGAGTATGATTAAAAGTATGACAGACTCACAGAGGGACCATCCTCTCCAGCATCTCCCTTCTCTCCAGAGGCTCCAGCTGGACCACGGAGCCCAGCGTCACCCTGTCTGCCTGGGGGTCCACCATCTCCCCTCACACCCTTGGGTCCATCTTTACCGGATGGGCCGGAAGGACCAGCAGGTCCAGGATTACCCTAGAACAAGTGAGGAGCATGACTTAACATACACAAAATGAAATGGCATGCATGAAACAACATTACATTTGTAATGCATTATGTTGACAGAGCCTGCAGATTGCTATTATTGCGGACTATTCTATACTGTGCACATTACTTTTGATACCACATACATGATGCACCTCCTTCTAGCAAGTCTGTGCAGAAACGGCAAGAATAAACGCTTTACAGGTGCAAATTAAAAAGGTTTATAGGTGACAATAAGTCAGGTGGCATTTAGAAAACATTCCCTTATCTGTTCTGCTGCAACGTGCTGCTTCTTCTTCTTTCCCCGTACCCAATTTCATTCAGAGACTGAATAATAAATCTACTATCACCACAGTCAATAACAAAGGTTGAATTTAGTATATTTATTCTAGAAGTCTGTGTAAAAATATGGTATACTGCGAAATTAACAGTCAAACTATTTGGAAATTTGTGACAATATCAGAGTCCTGTATTTATTTATCTATTGAAGGGTGATGGACCCAGCCATGTGTTTGATGTTGGGTGTAGTAGCAAACTTACATTAGGACCAGGGGGTCCAACTCGGCCAGCAGCTCCAGGGAAACCAGTGGCACCCTAAAAGAGAAAGGTTAGGTTCGACAAACCCATAAATACTCTGACATAACTGCTAAACTGATAAAGACATTTTCAAAACTTCACTCACAGGAGGTCCCTGAGCACCACGAGCACCTTTAGGTCCAAAAACACCGGTAGGACCCTGGAAGAGAAAAGATGCTTTACTGTCTGACATTTATTTCATGGTTTATAGATATATATTCCAAAAAACCTTCAGTTGCTTTGAAATTTTGTTCCAAAAACTGTGATTTAGGTTTAAACCCTCATTATTTAGTGCTTAGGCAAAGTCCAGAAAAACACCCACTGCAGGTCCAGGGGAACCAGAGGGTCCTTGAGGTCCAGGGGCCCCAGCATCACCCTTCTGTCCAGATTCTCCCTGCTCTCCCTTGATTCCTGGCTGACCGTCAGAACCCTGAAATAAAATGACAGAAACGGTTGAATGAATGAAATATGTCAGCCATTAAATTGAGGATAGATGCTTCTAGATTCCCTCAAATACATTTGGTTTAAGGGAACTCCAGCAGTTTTACACATTAAGGTCAGTTAACCAGTATGGTTGGTACTTTTCAACCATTGAAAACCAGTACATGATGCCTTCTGTGGCTCTGTAAAGATGCTATTGAGGTGCATTGTGGAAAATGTAGGATCCAATGTTATTGGAGCTTGACCTGTACTAAGAACTAAAAATCATTTATTCCTCAGCTGCCTTTGCAACTGTTTTAATGTGCTTCCTGCATGTCTCTCAACTTTGTGGAAGGGCAATATTAAATCGCTTTACACACCGGGACGTAACGAACAAAAATGAATACTTGCATGCAAATATTTTACATTAAAACTATTCATACCGGCAGCGATGTGACTTTGCGACAGTTGCAGCATTTTTTTTAAGAAAAGCTTTGAATAGATTGGCAACTCCTGGGATACCAGAGAGTGAATTTCTCAGGTGAATTGGTGTATAGCCTAAGCTACTTTAAGCTATTTCATTGAATTTGAGCTTTGACTGAATTTGACTTCCCTCTGGTAAACAGTTACAGAGTGTACATACAGTACTGTTAATGACTAAGGCTTTTATTGTGAAAGGTAATAACGGAAGGAGTGGACCTGGTATGTCCTGCCTTGTGAAGGACTAATAAAGTTTGCTGCCTCAGTTTGGACAACAGAGCTTCTGTGATGTTGTACATTCTAAGTACGTATATGTTCGTTCCACACAACGTGACTGGTAGATGCCTTTATTCATGATGCGATAGCTCCAAGAAAAGCGACCTCACTCCGGGAAAAAAATGACTGCACGAAAAAATATTAATATTAAATAGATTTTTCTACACTGAAGATGTTATCTCTCAGATATAAACAAATATGGACATTTTAAAGTGAGACTATGTGACTTTTGAAAGAAGAAATATCTTTTTTCCTCTTCTTGTAAATAAAAAGTTAAAAATAATAACACACAGGTATTTGGTCTGGTGTGTCCAGTAGCTTATAGCTAATTATAGCAAACTTTGAATTAATAAAGTTGTGCTATTAAAAGTGCTATTACTGAGTCGGTTCGCTGACGTCATGAGTCTTCTCTCCCAGTGCTACTGTTGCACTACAGTTAAGCATCTAATATTATTGTGTAATTGTCACTTGTGGCCATAGTGGCTGATGTTCAGCAAAGGTGACATAGACTTTGTCTGTTTGGTGATGAGCTGTGATGTTGGTCTGTGAGCTGTGAACCTAAAATGATTTAGACACCTTGTAGTGCTATTCATCACAAAATAAATTAAATATTTAATAATAGTGCAACCGTGAGAAAAAAAAGTATGATACATTGTGATGCTACAGAAATATTGATGAAAATACATTTGTTTGCGGAGGACGCGGCTTATTAAAAACATTTATTTGATGTCTGCCTGGAGCCTTTGTGAGGAACTGAATGGATAAGTGACTTCCAACTGTCTCTACACACTAATTTCTCTCCACAGAATAACACACTGAGGTAGACAAGGCATTTGGCAAGACGCAAAATGAGTCACAGAGGCCTAAAACCGAGGTAAAGACAATCATGTCTTTATTATTATGTCCAAGTGTTCCCAGAAAAAAAGAAATAAACGGGAGGTTTGAAATAAGAAAAGCTGTGTTAATGTCTGTCATCTCTCGCTCATAACTCTTTTGGCTCTTTTCCAGGCAACAAAACACGAGATGAGTTTTAAAGTGTAGGGACTAAAATAACCACATGACAACATTATTAGATTTTTATCAAGGTGTTGAGGTTATCTGTTGTAGATCCATTGTGAATACATCCGATCCTTTAATTACATCCTTGTAATTAGTTGATAAAGGCTGCGCTTAATATTTTACGACGACTAACTTTGTGTAATTAGTTTATTTTAAAGCGTGCTACTTTTTTATTTTTCAGGTTTGAACTGGATTTACACTACATATACTAAGAAGCCATATTTAAGAAGCCAAGCTGCTGGTTTGATGCTATTTATTTTCTATCTTTCACATATTGCTGTACCTTTCTTAACATTGCCAGCATGTCCTAGAATAAAACTACAAGGCTGTAGACTACATGTCTTGACATTGAGTTTATGACCCTGGAGTCATGCTCTCGAGGCTTCTGCAGAGCTGAGTGTTGGTCAGTGTTGCTATTGTTACTTACGGGAGGTCCAGCAAATCCAACAGGCCCAGGAGGTCCAGTCTCACCCCTGTCCCCCTGAAAGAGGAAGAGAGGAAACGCACACTCAGCGCTTAGTTTAGGCTGCAATGCTGACTGAAGGTGAGCGAAATCTGTTGAAAACGTCAACATAGACAGCTACATTTTTATACCTATCATGTTAAATCTTACAAAAACTACTATTGGGTGATGTTTCTGTGACACTTACAGGTGCACCACGGGTACCAGGAGCTCCAGAAGGACCAGCAGAACCAGATTCACCCTAAGTAAGAAAACACAGTAGCATCAGCAACGCACACTGAGCTGTGAACAGTGGGTTCAGACAGAATTGCAGACAAATACAGTTGGAACTGCCACAATAATTTAAAATGATGTACAGCCAGACATTTAAGTACAACTCAACAGCATGTTTCATAAAAACCTCTGTGAGAAAATATTACAGTGATAACCAATAGCTATATGATGATTGCAATTATATAACAAGCACCTTCTCGCCATTGGGACCACCAGGACCAGGAGGACCAATGGGACCAGTGAGACCCTGTGACAGGAAACAGCAGAAGGTTAATGACAAAATTTGGCACGAGAATGAACGTTGTGTTTTGATATCAGCCCTCAAAAAAGTTCCTGTTCCCATTTGCAAGAACAAAAGATAAAAAATGTAAATAAAGATTTAAAAGGACTAGACATGTATTATTCAAGACATGAGTGGAACTACTGCCCCACTGAGAAATGATCGATGATCACAATGACAGTCACTCACTCGGCCACCATCTTTGCCGGGAGCACCTTCAGGTCCTTTCTCTCCGAGGTCACCCTATGGGAATATAAATACAAGTCAGTCACCGTTCAGGGGTATCGGCAAAACTATGAATACATTCATTAAAATATAAAGACATATATCTTATTAATATAAAATAAATACATTCATTTTATTTTGATTTGTTTTTTTTAATGAATTACATTGATATAAATATGAATACAAACTATTTTCAGTCATGAACACTTTCATCCCATCATGGCTTACTCTGTCTCCTTTGGGTCCAGGAATGCCAGCACCTCCTCTCTCTCCAGGCATACCCTGCAGGCCAGGGGGTCCTTGAGCTCCACCAGCTCCACCAGGTCCAATCGCTCCCTATTATGAAGCAGAAATACCGGTAGATGAAGAGGATGGACAGAAAAAGGTACTTCAGGGTCTTTGTAAACTAAATGACTGTGAAGTACCTGCTACAGATGTATGACGGTGCCATACTGTTTTCAGACTTTGTGTTTATTAGGACATGAGTCAGAAACACAAAAATGGTGCTGTTGCAGCGTGAGAAGGCTTCTACTTATCAACAAAAGAGACAAGCGGCCATATTTGTTTAGGCACGCTCTGTTCAAGGTTACCAGAGGACTGAAAGAATAAAAACAGCTGATAGTAATATTATTCACCTGACACAGGTTGTTCAGTTGCTGGATTATAATAAACTTTTTCCAACTTTACTGACCAAATATAATGAACTTAAGTGTACAACAAAACAATCAACTAATTATTCTAACAATGTTAGACAAAGAGAAAACTCTAATACCAAATGTTCCTTTTGATTTGACATTTAATTCCGTATTTCAAGTAGAATGACTTTTATCAAAACAAATGTTCTATTCCACATATCAAAGCCAAGATAACGGAGGGAAATGCAGGCTTCATGTTTTTTTACAAGTGGCTCTAGCAAGCCTAGTCCTGGCCAGAAGTTGTCAGGCTTATCAGCAGTGCTTTCTACTGCAGCCTCAGACTGGAGATCAGACACACAAACACCAACTCTGCTGCCTTTCTCCAGTCATTAAATTGTGTCTTGCAACAAGTCGGTTTTCATTTGTCTTAGATTTACGGATTGTCTCCTCGTGCCTCCCCCATCGCCATCCTCACGTCAGCTCTATAATCCTCATCCTCTCTATCCGCTACTGTCTGACCTTAAGGAACTAAAGCCTATGAACTGGGATTAAAATCTGACCAGATAACAAACCACCAGGGAGAATTGCAGCTGCTGTGAGCTCTTCCTCTATACTCACAGTGCAGTTAAGACGACTTACTGCCGTGACTGGAATTTGTTGATGGCCGAAAAGAAATTGACTGCATTGCTTGATTGGGAATACGCTGAGCAACCGGTTGTTTAGAAATGTAGAGAAGATCTTATTTCTCTCTAAAATACTGACATTTTATAAATTCACTAAATGTATTATTTGAATGCAGGTAAGGAGTCTTGAATCATGCAGATCCGTATTACAATAAGGAATATCATACAAAAACACAGCACCCAACCAATCTTGCAAATGTTTTTTTTCTTTTTGTTTGTCTGTTTTATGTAGATGTACACTATCCAGCTGATAGTGATTCGGAGATGTGGGCTGCTGTAAAGCACCAGGGGAGAAACCTGAGGTTCAGTGTCTCGCTCAAGGACACTTCAGCACACTGAATGGACACAGTATTGAGAGGGTCTCGGAGTATAAATCTCTTGGTATCTGGCGGGATCACAAAGATACATTTAAATTTCACATTGACCCACTTGTCATCAAGGTCCGACAAAAATTATCGAGGATTATGGTGATGTTATGTATAGACACGCCTCTTCCTCCAATCCTAAACCCCTAAATTGAATCACCGGTGACAGTTATTCTACTCATCATTGCATCCTGGATGGAAAGGTTTGGTTGGCATCTCTAACAGAGGCTGTTATGAGTACTTTGCCAGGTGTTTATATTTCTGTCTGTGGACATATTTTATTACTGCGATCACGAAACTATACAACTGAGATCAAAACAAAGGTCGAGTTTGAAGATCAAGGGCCCGCTTTATGCTCCTGGCCTGATTTGCCGTCACAGCTGGTGTGATCCAATTTGCAAGATGGCCTACATTTGTTTTCAATCTATTTACATTAAACTCTCATCATCCTTAAAAATGAGGGCAATGATTCCTCGAGATTTAAGTACTTTTTGGCAGCATTTGTAGGGGCAGGAGATGAGGAGTTACACGTAGCGAAGGTCCCCGGGGAAGTTTAGGGTCATGGTTGGCGACCTAAAACAAAGCAATGTCTACTTCTCACACGTTGCATAATGTCTGCTGATTGTGACCAATTCAACAATCTTTCATGATCTTAATTCATCTTAATAATTTCTTGAGACCCCAAAAATAAATAGGAGTAAGTTTGAAAAGAATAAGTACAATCACTTTTTCTTCTTTCTACTCCTGTTAATCATCTTGGGACCCATCAGACTCCCCAAAATGAAAGCACTTTTGATGTTGATTGAAGAAAAACTGAGCAGAGGTTCTCTTTCATACAGCAAACCCCATACAAACAACTACTGACCAGACAAGGATCTGGGTGCCTTACCACCTCAAATAAACCCTTTTTTGGGGGAAAAACACTGAATGTAGTCAACAGAGCTCAACTCACAAACACCTGAGGTTATTACTGTTGCTGCTGCTGCATTTGATAAGTAAGTACTGGCGATAGTACCACAGTAGGCTATTTGCCAGTGGTGTGAGTTCACCTCAGGCGCTAAAGATTGAAAATCTGTCTTTTCTTGGTTTTAAGCCGAATGCTGGACTCACCTTGGGTCCGTCAGTTCCAGGAGTTCCAGGCAGACCTCGAGGTCCCTGCAGACCCTGAGTGCCGGCAGCTCCTCTCTCTCCGGGGAAACCACGCTCACCCTGAACGGCAATACGAGGGCAATCAGCGGCATTTCTGATAATCAATAAGTCAAACACTAGCAAAGTTAAATACGGACTGTCAACTTACTCTGGGTCCAGTAGCACCAGCAGCTCCGCCCTCTCCAGGAACACCCTGACAAGAGAAAAGGAGTTCAAAGACAAGACATACAGGATCAGTATATGTATGTATGTATGAGATGTATGTATGTATGTATGTATGTATGTATGTATGTATGTATGTATGTATGTATGTATGTATGAGATGTATGCTTGAAAAGAGGAACTGCTACTCCTCAAAAGTACTACTACTACTACTACTAACTCAAAACCACTGAAATGGTGGAGAAAGGGCTTAATTCTGTTAATTTGTATTGAACCTATATTCATACTGGGTAAGTTGGCTGAGCATACCTGTTCTTTTACAGCAGTGCCCCGTTAACAGTTTAGTAGAAAAATACTGCTGCGAGTAAAGGAGCCTCTGTAGTGTGAAGTCATTTAGATAACAGCATCTACCAAATTACTTTTAGGGTCTCTGCTCTTAAAGCCTATGACAGAACTAGTATTTTCACTGAAGTTCTTGTGACTTTTTGAGCTATAGTTCACTAGAAAAGGTGCACTTACCTGGTCTCCAGGCTTGCCTCCCTCACCAGGGGGGCCAGGAGGTCCAGGCAGACCCTGAGCACAGAAGAGAAACCAAAAACATGTCAGCAAAAACCAACAATGAGTCAGAAAATGAACAAAAATCAAAACGATTTCATGTACAGCAATAAATCAGCACACGTTGGTAGGATGGAATATTTATGAAGCAAGAAAAACAGTTGATTTTCGTAGCCATAATTAGAGAAACAGCTTAGTTTACTTTCACAATCCATTTCAGGTTAAAGATGTAAAGATAGTCTCACCTGGAAACCTGAGGGACCAGGCTGTCCTTGCTCTCCTCTCTCTCCAGCAGGGCCCTAAACAGATAATTCATAATCAATACTCACGATCAATATCGATCATAAACCACATTCAACTTTGATGTTTTAGATGGTGGGACCATTTAGCTAAATGTGTCATTTATGTACCTCTGATAAGTACACTTTTTATTTTACATCTTACATCTAATGTTTTCTTTTATTTAGCGCACTGAAACACAAACTTTAAAACAAGCTGAAAGTCTGTGTTTCAGTAATGCCGTCTCACAATGTCCAGACATTTAAGTCAAGGACTTTTTTCCCCCTGTCCAGACAGAGCTATCGTCGTCGAGGCAGTCTGGGAAATGGAGATACCGAAGGTTTCTTCAGACGGAGAAAAGGGGAACGATAATATCAGTGTTGAAGCTGTGTGGAATGGGATGGGGGAGATAGAGTACGTACAGAAGGGCCGTGGGGTCCAGAAGGGCCGGTTTCTCCATCTTTTCCAGGCAGACCCTGAGGAGAGGAAGGAAGAGAGGGAGGAGGGAGGAGGGAGGAAAGAGGGAGGAGATGCAGGGAGAGGGTGGTCAAATAGATAGATAATAACAGTTAGGCCAAAGGTGATGCTATTAACTAGAAATACTTCTGATAGCTGCAATAAAGCTTTTCAACTTCTCATGTGGAAGCTGAACTGCAGAAATAATAGTTGATAAATGGAGAGTCACAGTAGTCAGAGGATACAAAACAACACACTGATCAAACATGTTCAATTTCATCTGTTTAATAATTACAATGTCATAATAATCATGAACACACTGTCTGCGCTACTTCAGCAGCTACTTCTATTTTTTCTCCTTTTTAAATAGTGTTTGCGTTCAGCTGTATAGTCCAAAAAAAGCCATGTTTTATGTTGTGAACATGATTCATGATTACGGATATTTTCATTTTTTGTATTTTGAAATAACATCACTTGTAAGATCCATTTGGAAGCAGAAAAGGTGAATAACTTACTCTCAGACCAAGAGCTCCGCCCAGTCCTTTCTCTCCAGACTTGCCAGGTTCACCCTAATCACAACAGAAACACAATGCAGCGGTTAGTCACAGAAATGTGCTCCGTTCTGCATCTATTTTGAAAGGAGAGTGGGTGAAATGGCATAAAACTGTCCACCAGCACTCCAGGTGTTGCTGAACATGTGGAGTTTCTATTCTTGATTCAGGGACTTAAGAGACAAGAAATAAAATAAATCAACCAAGACAACCAAACATGTTCTATTGGCCCAAAATATATTATTTGCTCCTATATAGATTACACCTTTATCTTGTTCACGCATTCAGAATTTATGCTTTTTATATAATCACTCACAGTTGCTCCCTTGGGTCCGGGGAATCCCATGACACCCGGCTGTCCACGGGCTCCCTGTGGGCCGGGGGGTCCTGGACGACCGTCCTCACCAGAACCTCCCTGGTCAAGTAAAGTCATGTTATTATTTCTTTACAGAGCCCATAGAACTACAAATGACAACCAAAATGTTTTTCCAGAGAAATCCAATTAAATCATCAAGTACTGTGGTCATGATGACATTTGCGAGGAGTAAAAAGCAGTCAGAAAAAGATGAGTCTGATCGTGAGCGGTAAGAGCCAGCCGAGGAAAATCCAATCACACTTGGATTTATACTGGGGATGTGGAATGGAGAGGGGTGATTGGGTGTGGGGGTCTATCAGAGAAATGTCCAGCATGGCCCCAGGATACGGTTACTCAATTTATTTAAAATTTCATTGCTCCTAAATAAATAAATAGACCCCACAGGGCTAAACTAGGAAAGCCTGGAAGCCAAGAACAAACCAGTTCAGAAACCCCTGCTTAATATGTCAGTAAGCCATAATGTTTTAAATGAAACATAGTCACAGCAAACATGAAAAGAATGTTGATTTGACCAACATGAAAAATATGAAAAAATGCAGCTCTACCTTTTTAAAGTGATTCATGTTAATCAAAAAATGTGGGGTTGCACTGGAGGATGTATGATAAGCATCAGCTACGCAGACAAGACGAGGAACCAATCGATTGAAAACAATTCAGTATCTGGAGGTTTCAGTGAAGAGCATTTTGATAGGACTTTCCACTCAGTTAAGAAATGATGAACAATGGGCGCACGTCTAGCAACCTAAGGACCAAGTGGAGCTGAGAATGATCTACAATCAATCTACAGTGTGTGAGACTCGATAGAGCGCGGTGGGTGATGAGTGGATACGTCTCCTGCGATCCAATTTGATTAAACCACTTATGAGTCATTACGTTAGGAGAGCACATTTGATCAAATTAGAGGTCTCTCGCTGATTGTTCTAAATATAATATAAAAAGAAGAAAAACGCACAGCCTGTAATTCTGAGTGAGGTGTGATTATTCCTGTTGATTTACAAAGACGCAACAACCGCATTACAACAAAAGTGCACTCACAGAAGGTCCAACTTTGCCTTGAGGACCAGCGTCACCAGGGCGTCCAGTCAGGCCCTGTCAGAGAAAGAGAACAGACACACAGACGAAATCCGCATGAGTCATCAGACCCCTCCATGCAGGCACATGCTAAATAAAGGTGGGAACATATGGCACTGTGGGAAACTGAATTTACACCTCTGATGGGCTCTGTGTGCATCAGCTCAAAGCCTACTGATGGAAATGTAAAATATAAATGAGAGCATATTTAAGGTAACTGGCATTAATGGCCTCGGTTCCCTATAGTTGCTTTTTTTTCAAACTTCCTCTGTGCTGATGGTACACGAATATTAACTAACATTCTTTTTGCTGTTGGGTAATTGAATCACTCCAGGGGGACGCGCAAATGCTGTCCAGTGGAAACCATTCATGACTGTATTCTCAGGGATAGGGATTTCAACTTGTTAAAGGGGAATTCCACCGATTTCAAACATCAAAGTCTGTTTACAGGTCTTGGAGAGCTATTGCATATGTGCAAAACAGTTGTATGAAGCCTTTTGTTGCTCCAAAGGGAGCTGTGCAAAGTCTGATAAATTCACTCTTGTGTCAGCTGAGTCAGTGTTAGTTGCGTCTTAAGACCATAAGTTCAAAAATGAGAAAGATTTTGAGGTGTGGGGTTAGAAAGACTGGGCTTCTGGTGATTCAATTCTGACTCTTTCTCTGAATCTATTTTGAGTCTCCTAACTTTAAGGAGGGGCAAAAGTCAATCGCCTCACTCTTTAAAGGTGCAATACATGGGATTTAGAACATCGATATAGCAGCAAACAATATTTGCTTTGTAAAGATATGGGAGGTAATGTTTACGTGAGCAGAGAATGTTACTCCACCTCTCTGTGTGCTGTAGTCGGAGAAAAATGTTCTTACTTCTTCATTATAAATTAACATTTTAAATACCCATTGGATTAACGAAAACATGCATTGTCAACGAGTTAGGACAAGCCCAGCTCTTCAGCAAGATAATAATTTGCTAAATATTACTGCAGAATGGATAAGATCTGGCATTGTGTGTATTGTATTGATACTAAAATCACAGATTATTTTCTTCTTTATTCAGTATGTTTTAAAGCAAATTTCTGCAGATCATCAACATCCATCTCTGTGGTACTATGAATAAGGGAATTGCTTACTCTGGCACCGGGCAGACCAGACTCTCCAGGACGGCCGGGGTCACCGTTGGCACCCTTGGGACCACTGGCACCAGAGGGTCCACGCTCACCAGGGGCTCCCTGTGATGGGAGAGAGAGAGAGAGAGAGAGAGAGAGAGAGAGAGAATAAAACAAAGAGTTGGTCACTCAGTCAATCACTTCAATTCTCAAAGCCCAAAGGAAATACGTTTCCCTTATAAAGGTGTGAAGGAGTTTCATTGACCTGCTGGAGATGAGAAGATTAAAGTCTGACACATTCATTTTGGTATAAATGAAACTGTGCGGGGAAGATAATGTTAAATGAGATGCTGTCTTTGGCAATTTGGGACATGTAGGTCACCAGTGTAGGCGCTACAGGGCTCTGTACACCAAAACCACCAGACACAGGAACAGCTTCTTTCCACTGGCCGTCACTCTCATGAACAATAAATAAGTAAAATTGCACTTGATTTGAGAAATGCTTGTATTAAATTGACATTTGTCTTTTCTGCTCACTATTTTGCCACATTTTGTCAACTTGTTTTACATCAGGTATTTCATCTAGAAGTGTCTATGTGCATTATCCTAACATACACTGAATTGTTGTCTCTTGACAACTAATACCAGACATTTTCTAAATTGATATGATCTTTTACAGTTTGTGTTATTGTCACTAATGCTTGTAAAGGTGCCTGAAGGTGGAACTATTAGTTTTCAGGACCTTTTGCCCAGTTCGTTTTAAATTGGTGGGTTGGTCACATGCAATTGACCCTATTCTGCAGAGGTTCACCACCCATAGAGTCTTAACGTTGTGTGGAAGTGGATCAATTTTCTGGGAAGGGGGAGAACCTACAGTAATGTTTACAGGCCAGTTTGAAGCCCAAAGAGTGCTGACTCTGCTCTCTTAAAAGTGCTGCAGCAGAATAATGTCCATTCTTAAATTCTGCAAACACTTACAATCTAGGACTTATTTCTGAGTTTTGATGACACTACACTACTGTACAGGACTAGAATAGTGGAAGTCTAATCTTCTCCATGGTTGGATTTGAAGGCTACTGAGTGAAATTGAATTACAGTTTATGGTGATGGGATATTTAAGTAGTATGAGTGCTACAATATGGATCAATATTGTGATTGAGGTTATTCAGAAATGTTATTTTCTCACCACAGTTGACAAAATAAAATATAAAGAAAAACCAATGACAATATTGCAGCATCATCCTCTGCCAGGTTTGTTCATTTTCTCTGAGCTGATTCTCTGTGCCAACAGCAATAACAACGGGATATCTCAGGAACGACTGGGTCTGTAGTGATGCTCACCTTGGGACCAGCCAGACCGTCTTGACCAGGGAAACCACGGTTACCGGGGGATCCCTAGACAGAAAACACAAATTATAATTATAAAAAACAATATCTAAGTCACTGAATCTCACTGTGGTCCTTAAACAGGTTCCTAGATGGTGGCCAACAAAATAAGGTTTCATTTTCATTTTTATCATTTTGAAAATGATCCTCATTAAAAATGCAGAAACAGTTTCACTCTCACCAATATTTTGCCTAAATGTGCGATATACACACCTACGCAATTCATCGTTGATCCAGTGACACAACGTACACATTTCCCTTTTACTTAAGCTGTAAAATAACTTGTTTTCAACCAGTTAGATGGTACTCACTCTCTCTCCAGGAGGTCCAAGTGGTCCAGCAGCACCACCCTCGCCCCTAGGTCCTCTCTTGCCTTCTTCTCCTAGTGGGCCAATACTTCCCTGCAGACCAACCGGTCCCTGGAAATCACATCCGCAACAGACCATGTTATTACAGGCAGAAAGGAAGACTTAATGTGAGGAATCATATTTCAGCAGCACACAAAGAAACACACATCACTTTTTGTTGATAATGTTTTGTATTTCTCAAAGAAACCCTCAGAAGTACTAGGTCCATTGAGATCAACTCATTTGAAGTACCTATAATCTGCTTATTCAAAATACTTGCTCTTAAAAGTTTATCATTATTATTTGGCTAGATACTGTGCTATAGTAGACATCAATGTTTTGATTTCAATGACTAGGGAAACAATCAGGCATGGAATACAGGGACAAGTAAAAGAAAAACTCACAAATTCTCCTTTAGGTCCATACTCCCCCTTGAAGCCTGGGATACCTGGGTCTCCCTAAACAAGAACAGACAGATCGATAGGAAGAGAGAGGTTATTATTTGGAGTATGAAATGAGCAGCAAATATAAATCTCAAACTGGTAATAAACTTGGACGTTTGGACCTAAACTGAGAGATTCACTGAGTACATACAGATGTTCCTTTGGGCCCGAGAGGTCCAGTTGCTCCCTGAGGCCCGGGAGGTCCACGAGGTCCAGGGAATCCAGGAGCACCAGCAATACCAGGAGCACCCTACAGAGTAAGAGACATGATGTCAGCCAACCATCCATCTGAATGGATGTAGTCTACAATACACTACCACTGGTTTTACTGCAAGTGAGTAACACTTACTTAGTGTTACTTCGTATAACTTTCATGGTAAATAAGAAGACACTGGACCTATGTTTGTTTAACTGGTATAAATTCTGCACAATAAAAGCATCGGTGACAACTGCAATGTTCTTAAACTCACGGAGTTACGCAGTATTAACTTTTCATGATGCGGAAGAAAACTCAAAAGGGAATTTATGCTGTTCATGAAGCAAATATTCTTAAAACGCCTCTGATTTTGGCTGACCAGTTTTTCATAATCAGAATTTCGTCAAATGTTGTGTCCCGGCCTTCTGTCAAAGTGATAGCGAGATCTGTGAGAAAACATCACATACATAACATCATATATGAAAATACCCAGTCAGTGGTAGTCAGTTTGAAATAGGTCAACAGTTTTATACTTACAGATGAGCCTTTGGATCCAGGGATACCATCAGTACCAGGGTTTCCCTGTGGATTTAAAGAGACAAAGCAATCATAACTGGCCCTGATTCAGTGATTGTTCTGATTGATGTTAAAATATCTTGTCCTAAATAGCCTTTCTACAGCTCGGACCTGTAAACACACTAAATACAGTAGTTGACACAGCATCAAAATACGTCCTGAAATTCAGATGACAACAGGTATTTCCTTTTCAGTAATGCTTTGCTATAGTTGATATTCTACATTTTTCCTTTCACATACGTGTTCATAGCATCACTTACAGAAGCGCCAGAAGGTCCGGAGGAGCCGGGAGTCCCAGACTCTCCACGGGATCCCTGAGCACCCTCAGGACCCCGAGCACCAGTAGGACCAGCTTCTCCCTGGTTAGCAGAAGAGAGAGAACAGGAAACACGGTAAGTCATTGAATTAATATGTTTGCAAAGATCTTGGGAAGTTTAAGTACATCACAATTGGCAATTAGGTAAAATAAAACAGTCAAATCCCTCAGACAAATAGTCTCAAACATGAATCGAGGGAAGGCTTAAGGAACATAAACACAACCCTAAAGGTAGAAATACAAAAAGAATTGCCGTAACAAAATTTTGTGTGTACATTTTATGTTAGAAAACAGAAACAAAAAAACAAAACAAAAACCTGCATACATATGTGAAAGATGAACTCATCCAATAAGATTGATTAACTTAAAAATAGAAAGTTTGAAAGTGTTCTTAACATACTTGTGACATTAGCTGTAATCGTGCAGTCAGAAGAGTATAAATAGCATAAAATATGAAAATGCTGTCTTAGTAAGATCTAGAATCCACCTTTTAATGGTAGACTGCTTTAACTGTAACAAGACATAAATAACAGAGTACCTAAGCACATTTCTGAAGTACTTGTACTTTACTTGAGTAGGCTCTTTTACTTGTATGCCACTGTATACTTCTACTGCACTACATTTATCTGACAGCTGAACAAAACTGCTCGCTAAACCGAGGGGAAAATAATCAGTTCTCCCACCGAGACCTCGACTCTGTTCACCGCTCTCAATTTGCTATCTACCTGACATGACATCTACCTTCACTTCACCAGGCTAAGTATTGCTATTTTCCATTACGAACGTGTATCAAACGTGTATCGAACTTGTATCGAACGTCACGAGTTGATGTCTTTAGGCTCTGTGTTGCCGTAGTTTGTGTGCTTCTGGCTGCAGATTATACTTCGGGTGATATTTTCTGCTTCTGATGTCTCATCAGCTGTCATCTATCGATATAAATGATTTAGATTAAAGTATTTACTGAGACATTTTTTTCTTTCGGTTTCAGTTGTTTTGTGTCTTAATATCCTCTTTGGCGCTGTTGTTTTGGGAACTTGAACTTCACATCGCTCTTGTCCGGCTCACAGCCCATTTATTAATGACTTCTCTGTAACAGTGGCTTGACAGGAAACACACAAGGCTTTTATCACAAACATTTTCTCCACACACTTCATATTCAGCTTAACAGAGACTCATTTCACCTGTAATGTTTAAGAGATTCATGTGACATCTTGATTTGTTATTCTTCATACACTATTTAGCCTACCATACATCTAAAGTGTGCAGTTCTATGATTTATGCATTGTATTACTGCAAACCTTTAACTTATACGCATTGTCATCTGCTGCTTTTCATGATAAGAAATTGCCTAGTACTTGAACGTGTCACTTTCTTCCTCTCCCTCTTAGCCTGTTGATGGATTCAGGTCCATCTCTATTCTCTAAGTAAGCAGTGTTCTGATGAGGCAAGAGCATAGACACCAAATATATCAACTCGGTACAGACACTATTCGCATAATAAGAGCTATTTAAAATGAATTTATACATTGCATATTCATTTGAGAAACCTAAAAGCAGATTGTTGTTCAGCAACACATTTTTTTAATACAATTTTATTTTTCCAAAGCCTGCTGTCATGGCATGCTGTATTGTACTCGATCTGAAACGAAGGTGAAAAAGGGGACAAATTAAGGAAGTCTGACAGTTTTATGGCACTTCATGAAAGTTGTCTGGGTTAGATCTTTTCAGTTCAGGAGCACGGTTTATTCAGTCGAGGTTCAGATATGTATGTTGTTTTTGTCTAGCTAGCTTTTTACTGTGTTAGTCTTGGGACCTTTTTAACTTCAACGCCTTTCTTATAATACTCAGAGAGGAAAAGACTAAAACGAGGCTGCATTTAATGAACTCTCAGGATCCTGAAGGTACAACATAAAGTAATGTGAGATTTTTAACGTTCCTCAGCGTGGGACACTTCCTAGAATACTTTAAAGTCAGACAAAGACACACATTCACACACAGGTCTACAGATTCTCCTGCAGACAAACAAAGTGTTTATGGATGTAAACTGACACGAGACATAGACACACATTTTCACATTTTCACATTTTCACATCTTGAGCCTAGCTTGCCTTGATTACTTCACGGGAAACTCCTGGATTTTGTAAAGAGATACTCCATTTGTAATTCCTAAAAGAATTCCCAAACTATCAAAGGGCTTGAAGAAAGCAAACCACCAGCCCTGGGCCCTCGAGCGCAGAGCTGAGCCTGTCTGCCATACAGGAGGGATAAATCAGACGCAAAGCACAGAGAGAAAAGAAAAATTGAGAGTGAGAGGGAGTGGGAGAAGGAAAATAACACTTTAAAACCCCCTCCTCCCTAATTTTCCACACAGATGGCGGCTTAAAGCACTTTTCAATGCAGAGCAGCTGTCTCAGATTTCACTTCAGCGTTTCAACTTGTCCCCGTAAAATCCTCCCTGAGCTGTGTACCGCCATTTTCGGAGATATTAACTGTGATTCAAGAAAGTTTTTTATTCTAACAACATAGAATACACAAAACCATCTTTTTGCACCTGCTAAACGCAACGTTGTTTTTGTAGAGAGAAAAATCCAAAGTAAGAGGTTGGAAGTTCAGTTATGCAGGTTCGTTTTTTTTTCATCCAGAGGAAGAGACATAGTACTTACTCACTGGCAGAATAACACAACAAAGGTGAAGATGAGGAGGAAATAAAGGTCATTTTTTGGTAACTTTTTTGTCTTACCTTTGAACCAGGAGAGCCAGGGAAGCCTGGAGATCCAGAGGGGCCGACAGGGCCCTACAGAGAGGGAAATACATTCTGTCAGCTCAGCTATTAATAACTGACACATCCAGGTGTAGAGGTGTAGAGACTGCTTTCCTACTGCAGAGAGGCTTGTGTGCGGAGAGGTGGGGATGGATTTCATACACAGTAAATTTCAAACAAAATTATGAAAACAAATTAAATGAGACTGAAAATTACACTTACTGGGGGTCCAGCAGGACCGGGCAAGCCGTCATTTCCACGTGCTCCCTGAAATAAACAACATATTATTAGGATATAGTATAATGAATTCCTTTTACACAAGCTATTCAAATCAGGAAACTGGTACAGGGGAGTAAAAGATTACGACTGACATAATGAGTTTATCTTTGAATTAATACTAAGAATATGCCGCCTAACTCTGTTGTGGACACTAATAAAGCAAAGTGAAGCATCTAATCCATCTGGTTTTAATCAGATGATACGTTTGAGATAAAACGACGACACTCACAGCAACTCCACTGGGTCCAGGACGGCCTCTCTCACCAGGCAAACCACGAGGTCCCTGTGAAGGTGAAGGAGCGCAGAAGACTTTTATTTAGTTCACCATTATAACAGAGACTGGATTTGTACATATTTCGATTTTGTTTTCACATGCTGTGTTTGTGATGTCCAGCATTACACACCATCGGTCCAGGAGCGCCATTCTCTCCGGAAACACCAGACTCTCCCTAAAGAGAGGAAGAGATGTTTGGCTGTTAGTAAAGCAGGGAAACCTTAAATAAAGCCAGTCTGTTATTCATCTTTGCAACAGCTACTCTTCCTGTAATCTCGCTGAAATCAAAGAAATATAATGTCCTACCAATTGTTGCTGATGATATAGTATTATGCAGAGTATTTTGCTATGCTGTATCTACTTTACTCTGGTCGCCACCGCCAGATAAACATACAGTGAAGCGGTGCCTTAATTAACTGGAAAACAGTGCGTACATGCAAAGAAAAGAATCTCACCTTGGACCCAACAGATCCAGTCTCTCCCTTTGAACCATCAATACCTGGATAACCCTAGAAGAAACAGCAGAGGGACAGTTAGGAAAACGATAAACAACCACCTAACCTGTAAATCATTAAAAGTCGACCAACACACTCACTCTGTGTCCCTTGATGCCGGGCAGGCCAGGAGTTCCTGGGAATCCACGAGATCCCTATGTGATGCAAGAGGAGAGATGATGCAGGAGATTAACAAACAGTAAGCCACCTTTTTGATATGAAGTGCCCTTTTTAAAATGTTTTTGGTAATCGGGGTATCATATCAACATCATGGTTACAATTAAGTTTAATTATAATACAACATCAACATTTAAATCTCCAACAGATATGTCATTTTGAGTTGAAATCTTAACCCTACCAACAATGTTGTTCGTCAGCAATTAACTTAACAAATTCTGCGAAGAGTCAGAGGCAGAGTAGGGTGGGTCTTTGCGGAATAAGAGTGGGGGAAAAAAATCAATAAAGTAAATAACAGGCCACACAACTGTCATTGACTGTGAATCTGGCATGTGGATAAGAGGGCACTATTCCAAAAAACTCTTGCAGACTTATTGCTCGTGTGCCATTGGTTAAGCTAGGCGTGCCTACCCCAGCAGAGGGAAAGAAGATGAAGCTTAAAGTATAAAATAATGTCGCTAACAAGATGTCCTTCACTGAGTGGGCGCCAGATGACATCAGGATAGATTTCCCCCCCACACATTAAACAAGTTTTAAAGCAGTTATTTAAATTAGGTTATCTATTGAAATGTACTTTTATAGTTCAGTTTTGGCTCCAACTAATATTAGCCACATGGGATCCTCAGACCAAAAAGAAAAATGCGCTAAATCTTGGCTTGAGATGATAAATGACTCCATCTGCAACTCAGAATGTAATTACCATTAAAGTAATTTACAGATATGAACTCTCTAATCACAATCTAGAAATGCTCCGTCGACACAGTGATCCATCATCAGTTTTAGTGAGAGGATAGCTGCTTTATGGTACAATCAATGTAAAGCGACTATAAGTAAAAGTACATTGTCAGTTTGAATGGAATACGTTATCCTGAAGTAACAGCGTCACTATTCAGTTCAGATAAAAGTTATGCAGTTTCCCCAAATCAGGCTGCTTGTAGATCACAAGAGAGACCCACAATACAACCTTGCAGTGAGTGAGACTCCTCTTTACCAAAATGTCCAGTGCTGAGAAATCTCACCTGAGGTCCAGCAGGTCCACGGTCGCCTGATTTACCAGACTTGCCGGCCTCACCCTAAAACAGAAACAGAGAGGAAAAGTTATGTGAACATATAAAAAAAAAGAGGTGAATTCATGAATTTCATGCAAGTGCTCCTTTTAGAAATAAAATATGGTGCTGTATATTTAATGTAGTTGATGCAATGGTGGGAGTGAGTGCTCCTAGTGGACACTATGTGACATGTCATGTCTGCTGCCATCATGTGGCTAAAGGTAGGAATTACATTTATGAAGTCTATGATCCCCGTGTCAGGTAAAAAAGCAATATGTCAATTAGATAAATAAATAAATGCTCCAATAAAAGATCCGTCCATTGTGTCTATGTCTGACTGATGCAGTCTGAGTCTAATCAATACAATAATTCAATGAATATGGTAAAGGCCTAAATGTATGGCATTGATGGTTGTCTGTCATAGTTGCTGTGTTGGTTTCACCAACAATTGCAAAGTCCAATTGTTACTGTTATTCTTTGATTCAAACAACACATACAGTACAATGTAAAATACATTTCCAAATTTTTTAATTGTGTATTTTCTATGGCGGTATCGCAGTAAAAGTTGAAAAACATTCAGATACAAAGGCAGTAAGATCTAATTATTTAGTTGGAAAAATACAACATGAGGAGCTAACAGAGACCAACGTCAATTCATAATGGAGACACTGTTATTTGTACTCTATGACTGTATCCTTAAAACAAATGAATACAAATGTGTTTCATATAAATATTAAGTGTCAAAGGTCAGGTCAAATTTAGAGGACATTGATATTTTACATCCACAGCAGATGATATGAGGATATAGCCACTAAATAAGCTTCACTATGTATCAGCCTTGTCAGAGTTCCTACTTGTTGGTAATATGTTAACAGTTTTACACAGTTGCGACAGACACACTTACATCATCTCCAGGTTTTCCAGAAGGTCCGGAGGGGCCACGGGGACCCATGGGGCCCTATTAGTAAAGAGAAAACACGCAAAGGTGAGACACAAGTTCCCATTCACGACCAACAGAGGGCAACATCACATCGTTCAGACTCATTCTTAGCGTGTGGTGACAGCTCCTGCTCTCTCTCACTTTACAAACAGCGCTGACTTACACTCGTTGACAGAAGCTTCCATTAACAATGTGTTAACAGTTGTGGCAGTTTTGTCTGACATTGATCAAAATGATATTATCTTGCTGATCTAAATTACAATGACATTTGTGTTCTGATTACTGTGAGCCTGTGTATAAAAGCACATCAAAGTACCGGTAATGACATTCCTAGACAATAATGACAATATAATGATTCTTAATGAGATCAGAATCAGCAGGATTTCTTGGCGAGATTAGACCAAAAAGATGGAACAAATACATCAATATCCTCTCCGAAAATCCTGAGTACAACTTCCAGATGTTTGTCACTTTATGTGTGCTGATACGTCTTATTGGTTCTGTTATTATTTTTCCACCGAAATTACTTTTCTCTCTGTTTCTGTGTGTCTTTGACGAAGCAGAAAAACAACAATGAAGCGCTAACGTTGAATAACACACTGACCTGCGACAGTATAAATGAGGTTATAATACCAAATCAGATTCAGCTCATTCAAAACATCTTGTTGCTAATTTTCTGCTCTTGTGATTTCAAAAGCCGAAATGATCTCTGGTCTTCACAAACACGTGTGTGACCCGTCTGCAACTGTCAGGTTATTTTCTGGAAGCAAGCTTGATTTTAATCACACATAATGGTCATAATACAGAGGCTGCACATCTGAACTCCACAGGAGCAGATTAACACAGCGGTAGGGAGACTCTGCCTGTATTGTCTACATACTGAGGAAACGGGACGGACAGGGGAGGGTGGACAGTGTGATTTCTGGATGCTTAGTTAGGGGTGATTGAGGGTAGAGCTGGGGCAGCAAGGAGGGAGAAAACTAAAAGTAGGACTTGTAAGAAGAACAGAAAATAAAACTGAATAAAAGGCGATTGGTTTTCTGTCTTAGAGGAGTTATTTTAAGGGGTATGGCATCGTCTGAAAGAGCAGGAGGGGTGCAACAAACACTGGAAGCTGTCAGTGAGAAGATGGGCGAAAGAAAAAGAGAATTCTGCAGATCCACTGAGGGCCAGTTCAGGATTCACACAGATTTGGGTTTGAGACACATGAGCATTGCAAGCGTTGACTGAAGAGGGTTGTAAATGTTGAAATTGAAGGAGCTGGCTGGTTTAAATAGAGGAGGCTATAGAAGTAGGCGGTGAGCAATGAAAGGTTAGAATGTGTCTGGAGACTTTATGGAAATGTAATTTAGCAGTAGTGAGGTAGCAGCGGCTGAAGTTTCCACATGAAGAAGAAAAGAAAAGACGAAGATAAAAAAGGAGAGGAAGTTTATAGGCTTTATATAGAAGAAGTATTTATAATAAACCGTGTAGTGAGGACTGGAAAGGCCGGTACTCTTTAGGATACTTACAGAATGTCCGTTCTCTCCAGCCTCTCCTGGGTTGCCTTGGAAACCTTGTGGGCCCTGGGATGTACAAAGAAGAGAGAAGCTTTAGATGTGTTCATCAGTTCGCAGATAGACAGGAAATGTATCACCAGCTATTGGAATACCATTTTAAGTAACTTTTTAATCAAAAATACCAAAGAATTCACTGGTTCCAGCTTCTCAAACCAGGTGTTCTGCTGGTTTTATTCACCGTCTGTAATAGTCAATTGAATATCTTTTGACTTTTGAACTGTTTGTCGGGCAACTTGGTAATTACTCAAGTTTTTATAGACCAAGCAATCAATTGATGATCAATTATTCGAAAAAATAGGCTCCAGAAAATCTGATAAGGATAGAAGTTAGTTGCGGCAATACATGTTACTTGAAATGACTACAGTCATATAACAGTCGTTTAAAATGAAAAGTTAGTTGAATTGCAATACAAATACATTGAACAATATCGATGTCATATGCACCTGCAGCAGTACAGATTAAAACTATATCAACAATTATCAAAAACTACTTCTTTATAGTACCGTACACTCTATCGCTGTGTCTGTTCGTCTACGTTGTCAAACTGCAGCTTCTCTAAATTACACTACTTCCCTACAAATGTCACATCATCTCTTTTGAGAAAGTCTAAAAGCAGTCAAAGGTGTCCAAAGAGACAAATCTGTCTCTCCAAATGTGGGTTCAGGGTGATTAAACCATCAAGTTGAGGCATGTCAGATGGCATTGCCTACAACTTCATAGCTTTACTCAGGAGGCTGGGAGTGCTCGAAGGGCTACAGGTAGATTTTGGTGCGGGCAAGAGCAGAAAAAGTAGGCGTAAGCCCAGTAGGCTCTGTGAAATGTAAATTGTCAGGTGTAGAGGAAAAAGCCCCCCAGTCTGCAGCTGTGAGACTTAAGTATTCTCCGTGTGCACAGGGCTGCGTGTAAACATTTATCTCTAACAGCATGCGCTATGCTCGCCTTGTTGGAGTGTGCAAAGTGACTTTTTGGGGTCATTATTGTTGTTGAATACACTCGGGGGAAGTAGACAAGGTGGCGTTTGTACACGGCAGCATGCACATTACTGTTGATGATATTAAGCCTGGCCGGTCTGTGGTTGTACACAGGATCTAGTCTGCAGGTGCATGCGGCTCGTGTGTTGTCTGGGGCGAACAGGAGGTACTTACAGGTGATCCGCTGGGGCCAGGTGGTCCTCTGGGACCCATAGGGCCCTGAGGGAGAGAAAAGGGACAAAGGACACAACATTAGGCGAACGACAGCCTTTCGAAATACACACTGTTACACAAAGACACACTGTTACACAAATACATAAATCACTAGTGCACAATTATTATTTATTTTCAATTGCATTTCTGAGAACGGCAGAGTTTTTGTCGACTTGAATTCTGTCAGAAGCTGTAAAAACAACATCACCTGCTTTGCCCTGAAGCTACACAAAACTCAACGGCTCTACTTGTCAAATCCATAAATCATTTGAAATTCCTCAGCTGCATTTGGACTTTCTCTCACTCTTCATGTCTTTCTTTTTTTCTGTCAACGCCCCCTCCTCCTTCTCTCAGCTCTTTTCCCCACCTGTCTAGAGTTCAAAGGTCCCCAGTGGCAGTGCTCTACAGGAGGGTTAGAACTCTATACGACGTCTTACACTTTGACACTGAATGTGAAACAACATCGAACTGAACTGTTGCATAAATGTTTCATGCGTAGATGTTAGATTTCAGAAATTAAATCAGGAGATGAGATCTTTTCAACTGACTTCCATCTGACTGAACCCGAATCTGCTCTGCGGGAACTGCTGGCTGGAGTCACATGCCAAAGAAATTTCTACTACAACTTCATGCATCGCTGCCCAACAAGAGAAAATTACATTCTGTGGAGGCGATGAGCCAGATATCCATAGCTTTTTCTCTCTGTCTGCCTTTCTATCTTACACACGTGCACAAAGAAAATCAGCTGTTCAAGGAAGGATTGGACTGTCGAAGTTGGTGTCAATAGAGCTTCACAAAATTCAAAGTTCCTCAGTGAAAAAACGGCTGGATTCAGATTACTTGTGACAGCTTTTCCCAAACATATTCCTTTCAGTAGGCTTGCTTTTACGAACCCACATTTTAGCATAATGGTTTTACTTAAGAAATCAAGGATGGCAGCCAAAGAAAATGCCACAGCGCGGCACAGTGGTCCTCGGAAACGAATGAAAGCCGCCTTTCAGTGGGTGTGGGAAGCCTTTAACCAGCGGATAGAAACTCATCAATGGGGCTCTATATCTTCTGGACTTTTGAATGTGTGTTTGAAAGACATGCACGCTTATGTGTGTGTGCATACATGTCAGTAGGTGCGTTGTTTGAGCGTTTGGTTATGTAGGTGATATGAGTAGGTGTATGAGCGGTTATAAGACTTGTGATTTAACATGAGTCCAGTCTGTTCTTTCACTGCTCCCCCCCAGCAGGCCGGCGGACGCCAAAGTCAACGTGGGCTGGCTTCAAAAGGACCCGGTATTGTGGCAAGCTCTCAGACAGACATGTGGAAGGACAGTCAGCAGGAGTGAAGCCACACAAACTGCTGCTGTTGGGATCTGAGCAATCCCCCCCTCTCTCTTGGCTTCTCAAACGTCTGCTGGGCTGAGACTCTGCCCAGCTGCTCTGCGGCTCTCTAAACCAAAATAGCTCCCAGTGTGCTCCTCGCTCCATCTCGGGCAAGCTGCCACGCCGTACCCCAGCAGCAGTGGTTTTTCATGATGATCAATGGCTGTTTCCTCAATTTATAAAAATGACTCCTCCGTACTCCGTGTGAGGTGTTTATTTTCCATCAGGACCCAGAGCTCTGTGGTTTCTTGTCTCCAACACTGTGGAGCAGAACCATTAGCAAAGGAAGAGAAGAAACTCAGGCGATGCTACAAATCGTTGGGATTCTTCTTGAAACGTCTTCCTCTCATCCTTGATGATTTTAAATCCTACACGGGTATCTTCTCTCCAGGAAAAGACGATGATGATGATGATGATGATGTCCATTTAGTAGTTTTCGTATTTGATAACCATGTGAAGATTTCTCTGGTTCATGTTCGGAAGTTGTTTGGGCTCCTCCAGAAAGGTAAAAGCGCAGGCGTTTCTGTCAAAGATGTTTGCCAGCACAGATCTTTAACTGGGATGCAGGTGGAAAGACTCCTCGCTCCTGACCCCTCCAAGATTGTAGCATCCAGGGAGATACATAAGCAGCCGACTGTAAAATAAAAACCCAACAACAACATAGAAGTGGCAGCAGGTCTCATCATCGCTCTCTCACCATTGGTCCTTGCATCACACCCATCTGTGCGCCGCCAGCTTTCTCGTCAAAACCACCAGCCATCTGAGAAGCAAAGTTCTGGAAAAGGCGAAAGAAAAGACAGGTTGTTTATGTGCCTGTTATATACATGTATGACATATCAGTGACATCAAGCCTTTAAAGTCACACTGACTGCAGGGTAAAGCATCTGGTTGGAATATATGGAAGGCCAACAAAATATGAAGGAGGCTGCTGTGTCATTTTGGCAGGAGAGGGGATCAGCTTTTAATAGAATGTGAGCAGCAGAGCTTATTATGTGAATCCTGATGCAGACAGAGGAGAGACAGAGGGCATGTGAACAGTATTCATCTCTCTCTCCTTCACAAAGAGTCTCCTTGTTTCCCCCCCAAAATAAGCTCCTTCCCCTCCCCTCCCCAAGTCTACCATACTGCCTGCTGCCCGTCTACCTCCCCTCCCCTCAATCCACCTCCTCCCTCCTTTTCTCCTACAAAGAATGAGAGGCATTCGATCTATTCTCTCTCTCGGCATCTACCGGTACTTGCTGTTGTCTTTCTGCCTCCTCCCAACGCCAGCAATTTTCCACATCTTTTGTGCTCTTGGATTCTTTCCTTGATGCACTTTCCCATTCTCTCTGCTTATTCCACCCGGTCAAAGTGAACCCATTCTTGGCCTTGCATCAGTGTTCAACCTGTCAGCTACCATGTCTGCAGGGAATGCTCACCCACCCCTATTTGTCATGGGATACTTACTCCACCAAGGCCAGGGGGTCCATTAGGTCCTGGGGGGCCGGGGGGGCCGGGATTTCCGGGGGTGCCAGGCTCACCATCTCTGCCGCGGGGACCAAGGCCTCCCTGAAATAGATAGATCATATTAAAATAAATCAATGAGGCTTACCAAATGATCAATCTGATGCTTATTCGTAAACTGAGATGGCCAAATGATGCAAGCGCCTAACGATAAGTCAAACCTATATATCATTTGGTCCACAAAAATGTGAGGAAAAAGTCAAAAGAAAATGTCCAAGTTGACATATTTAAATGTCTTGTTTTGTAAAACAACCAAAGCAAAAACATGTGGGCGTTTTTACATTTAAAGACCATCAAAATAGCCGTTGATTCATTTTCTGTTGATCAATTTACTGATTAATCTACGAATAATGTCTGCCCTCCTTAAAAAAGCAGCTTATATTTTATACTTTTCTTTGAGCAATGGGACTTTTGACAACTAAGAACACATTTTATATGAAATGCAAATGCAAGTTATATCATTGAGTAAAAATCATCCAGTTTCCTTATTATTATATTTACTTTAAACACACCAAAGTCAAATACCAATGACTTTCTAAGCACACATGAGTACAGGAAAGTGTACAAGTAACCATTGAATAATTTCAGGCCTTTGTGCCAATATTTGAACCGAGTAGTACTTCGGATAAATCATTACACAGCTGCTGGCAGACAACACACCACTTGACTACGTTGATCAGAAACCACTGACAGAAGCTTAACGCTCAGTTGAACCTTCTCCAAACGTCACTGATGGTCAGCATGAGTAAACTCGACTTCACCTGTCTTCTTGAACTGAACCAAACCGGATATTTAAAGGTAAAAAAAAGAGCTATAATACTCCCACCACCAAGATACAGAGGTTACATGTACAGCAATGCAGATGATTCATCAGACCAAATCAGACTGCCTGGCATACCTCTGCTCTGTGCATGTTTTGACAAATTACCCTGCAAGGGGATCCTGTGCAAAGAATGTGCTAAAAGGCTGCTTAACCTCTGCTAGCCAAAACTCAGCTCGCTTTGTGTTTAAATCTACATAAACAAGATGAGTACAAGACATAAACTCCTCACCTGCAGCCATTATCACATACAAGTGTTGTTAGGCTAATGCAATGATCAAAACCTGGCGTGGTGCGGCGATGTTGATTTCACACACTGACTGACAGGAGGCCTCAGAGAGAAGCAGAGATTTACATGGAGTCTCTGACAGTCTCACATTTGTTGGACAACCCAGACGTCAGTGGACCACAGCCTAATGGAAACGACACATGACTAGTTCGACTGAGCTGCTCAATGAAAGGCTACCATTCTGCAAACCTGCAAGCTGTAGCAGATACCCCATCCACCCTCCTCACCCCCTAAAGACCTAAAGCGATCAGATTCAATAGGACATACTGTACTTCTTAAAAGAGCAGCTTGTGGGTCTACTTTTTGGTATGAAAATGAGAAGATGGGGTGAGTGCATTTTTATTTTTTCAAACTGACCTTGTCTCCCTTGTCTCCTCTCGATCCACGGTGTCCTTGCTCTCCTGGTGGGCCCTGGTGAACGGGAGACAGTGAAGTAGCCGGTGACTTCAGGTGTTATCTCATGTACATGTGAGCTGCAGAAACAGCTGTGAACTCTGCTGCTGTTATGTCAGATCAGATTTCCTGTCATTGTAACTGGCGAATGAATGTAATACCAATATACTTTGAATGCAGTCTCTGTCTTTCTATTTAAAATTCTCAATACAAATTGTAAAAGCTTTGAAAGGAAAAGTGTATAAATGCAGAAATTGGTGCGTACCATTGGGCCACCCGGTCCTCTTGGTCCTACAACCTGGTCAAGCAAAGGATAGGAAAAAAGAAAATATGTCAGAAAACCCTTGAGGTCATTTAATTATAGCATACACAATTTTTTTTGTATTTGCATTGTTCCAGTGCACAAACTGAACACTGAATTAGGCCCTCCTCTAAAGCTTACATTCACCAGATGTATTTGGACACGTGCGGTTTAGAGCTCTTTGCACACGGAGCGGAAACATTATCTTTCTTCCATCAGAGCAAGCTTGCTAATTGCTAATCTCTTCAGGCAAAGTGTTATAACAAACGTACAATAAACAATGCCTTCTTATTTCTGGCCATGAACTTGTATTCCCTCTGGAGGGGTAAAGCATTTCCAGGTGCAGCGCTGCAGCAGCAGGGAGTTTACTCTTTTCCTCCGCTGGCCTTTGGGGATCTTTATGGCGGATTGTATGGAGGCCTCATTGTGCTTGGCTGTCTTCCTGACGGGTGGGCAACAGACCTACCTCCTCTCTCTTTGACTCAACCTTCTTTCTTTCTTAGGCCAGTGGTATTGATGAGTATTTCCATTTCCTACTAGTTGATTCTTCTACTCCAGTACATTTTAGCTCAAAATGTTGTGCTTTCTATTCCTAATACATTTATTTGACAGCTTTCAGAACTAACTAGTTTGCAGATTCTTTAGTTGATAAAATATGACGCACTGGTATAGATTAAACTGCCCAACAGAATTTGAAATAGTTCAAATTCACAGTAAAATTCTACACACTTACATGAAGGCATCAGTAGTAATCACCTTTTATTGATAGTTTAATAGTACAACACTCACAGGTCCATTTTTTACAAAATAATACCTTTACTTTTGATACTTGCTGATAATACTATACATTTTACCCAAGTGACATTTTTGATGGAGGACTTTTACTTGTTGTGGTGTATTTTTATATTGCTACTTTCTACCAAAGCAAAGGATCTGAATACGTCCTCCTCCAGTGACTCCCAATAAGGGGTTGTAAGTGTTTCATGTAATGATGAAAGAAATCTCTATCCTCAGACATGAAAATCCAAAAACAATTCACAAAAGAACATTTTCAAGTGAAAAGAATGGTGAGTTATATTTTATCGTGCTGTGTGGTGTCAACTTACATCGGTAATGTCTCCGGGTTCACCTTTCACACCCTGATGTTGAAAAGATAAAGCACAAAAACAGCAATTAGGATTCAAATTATTTGGTAACGCTGCCCCTGAGAGAATATTTGAAAGGCACCGCCAAAATTTCGAGGAAACCGGTCAACGGCAAAATTTTGAAAATAAGTATCCCCTACTACAGTATCACGAGACACATAAATATGGCACTAAGTGTCAAGGAGGAAATGACTATTATCCATCTGGCAAAGCTCTTTCACATCAAAGTCTCATCTAAATCCGCAAACTACAGGAGAGTCCTGCAGCACTGATGTGAGTCTGGGATAGATACACATTTAACTGCAGGTGCTGGAGAGCTTCCTTTTTCACACACACACACACACACACACACACACACACACACACACACACACACACACACACACACACACACACACACACACACACACACACACACACACACGCACACACACGCACACACACACGCACACACACACACACACAGCATCATGATCACACAGACAAACTGTATCTACACACACACATCTTAATATGCTACAGGGTCTCACCTTAGCGCCAGGTGATCCTGTTATGTGGTCAAGTGGGTCAGAGGGAAAAAAACAGACCACAGTTAGCGGACGGATTACACAAAAACAATCCATGAAGGTCACACAAAACCCAGAGAGTCTGCATGCGCTGATAGACAATTGTACTACAATAACGACTACCGCTAAATCACATTTGTGGCACCCGAAGAGCCCATCAGAATTGAAAAAGTGTTGGTTGAATCACCATCTTAAGCGCTTGAAGCAGAAGAGCTGCAGGTAAAAGGGAATGGTAGTCAGCAAAACAGTTGTAATAGCCAATTTCAGATAATTAAATCTGATGGAGGCCATCACTGGATTTTTGTTTTTCATATTTCAAAGCAATCTAATCAGCATTGTTTAGTAACAACATTGATAAATCATGCGTTTGCCTGTTTGTTAGGGTATAGGGCTGGGTATCGTTGAGAATAGTTTTCTATAAAACCCTATTTTCATTCATCAAAAGAATCAAACTTCTCAAAAGTTAATTCCAGTAGCCGTATAAGACATTTGCCTCCATTAAATTAACTGAAATTGTCAAAATTGAGATTTAAATCAAGAACTATCAAGTCACAAAAGAATCTGACAGATGTTCAATGCCACTTGAGTGTTTTGATCGTCAGTGGACTCAACACATTTTATTCAATGCAAAAAAGTATTGAGGTTCAATAGCCAGCCCTATTTTAAGCTAGTTGTTAACTTAAAGTTATGACGTGTTACATACTTATTACTAAGCACTTCATTTTTTCCTTTACTGAAAGAGAAGTATTTCATAAAGCACTTTAATCAACAAGCATGCATTGCAAACAGTGACACTTCTGATTTCACGTATGCTCCCCAACTGGCTGTGTTTGTATTTCCAAAGCTGACCTGCTTAATTAGGAGAAAATGGCAGTTCTAAATGTGGTGAATAGCTCCTTCCAAAGGTCTCAGTATAGTGTCACAGTTGTTCTTGCCATCAGATCTGCAGAAATCCTCAGAGAGGATATAGAGAAGAAATGCGAGGCCGCGTCTGAGGTATTTCCTTAATGACTCCCACATGTTGTCATGAGAGTATTCAAACAAGATGGGGCCAAGGTGAGCCGGCTATGGAAAAATTACGTTGAGGTAGCATTTCACTGAAATCTGGTCAGATGTGTCACTGTTGTCTTTTATTTCTCATCATTTGTTTGCTTTGGGGACAGAAAACTGTATTCAAATCAAAGGTTGACATATAGTATTGGCCTGATTCAACCCATTAAGTGTTAAATAGGTAATGGCCAACCTTTGATTCATACCGAATCACCCACGTGTCATTTTCTCCCCAGAATAAACAACATGATCTTGTAGAGTAATTTATTTATGAGAGGAGTGAGATAAATAAATTACGACCAATGGGTGGAGACTGGTCACTTGCGCAGATGGGGCAACACTCTCCAAATGGGATTTCAGGTTTGGAACAGTCTTTTAGCTCCTCGCAGACAATTTCATCACACAGGACGGTTCCAGTGTCACACACACAGATGCGACAAGGCTCTGGTTTCCACACGTCCTTGTCGCTATAGCGCTGTCCATCCTGTACACAGCTAATAACATCCTCTGTGTGTGAGGTCATAGAGAGGGACACACAGAGGCCAAGGCAGGTAGATGGAGGGAGGAAAAAGGAGATTATTGATCAGATCAAATACAGTCACTGCAATGTGTCACTCATAAACAACAACTTGCGTATTAACTGTTAGTCATGAAATGTTTCAAAGATATGCAGCAAAGTAAATAAAGTTGTGTTTAGGTGTTAAACACATGTGCAGTGCATCAACAGGTAACCTCAAAGTGTGAATATCAGAAAAAGACAAGTTGGTCAACTTAAACCCAATGAAAAAAGAATCCAAAACATATTCTTCTTAATAAGAATATACTTTGTCATTTCATCTACTTTCATCGTGTACGACAAACCAATTAATGACTAAATGTATATTTCTTATCAACACAATTTCTACAATTAAACAAATCTTCTGGGGTGTCACAGTCTCCATTAAGGCTTCAACTAACAATTATTTTAATTATTTCCACCAATTGTATTCTTGATTAATTGACTAATCATTTTGTCTCTAAAATGTCAGACTATATGGTGAAAAATGCTCTTTAAATATGTAGCTCAAGATGATATAATCAAGTTGTTTAACAGTCCAAAACCCAACGATATTCAGTTCATAAACATCAAATCGTCCCATTTGACAGGTTTGAATCAGCAAATGTTTGCTGCTTTTGCTTATAAATGACTGAAACAATAAAGCGTTTTTCAAAAGAGTTGCAAAATTATTATTCGTCGAATGGCTAATAGATTAATTAATCATTGCAGCACTTATCGGCATAAGCCGCAAATTCCCTGGTTCAAATCCAGCTGTCTTATTACATGTCACCCCCTCTCTTCCCTCTACATGTACTGTCTGCCAACCAACTACACACTGCTACTATTGAAAATCCTACTAGCCATCTTAAAGAAGCAAAACTCTCTTGTTCCATCATTCCATTCATCAATAGCCAACACTGAGACAAGTTCTTGAAGTAACCTCTCAAACAGTCACTGGGTGGCAGTGTAACATCACAGAATCACAGCTGAGTAAGACCTGCAGGAAACCTCCAATAACTTCACAGGAGCTGGAGACCATGTGCTTTAATTCCTCCACAAGTTAAATATAGGGCGAGTTTACATCGCGGGAGACACCCTAAACACACGTTGCATTCAGTAAATCAAACATGTTTGGATTCTTCAGACCACAGCTTGGCAAAGAGAACTCAGCTGAATGTGATGGAGGCTGGCCTGTTTCAATACAGGTACTGTACTTGCGCTAAATGACACCACTTACGAAAATGATAGAATGAACTCAGTAATTAGCCATATCCCTGTTCATTTTCCAGTCTGACAGCTTCCTAAAAAGTCAACAGAAGGCCAAACAGTTGCTCAAAGAAATGCTCTGATTGGAGCCACTGAACCTGCACCGAGGGGTGAAAGTGGTCGACCCACCAAAAGAAAAGCCTCAGGGTTCGGACTGCCGAGTGTGAGAGAAGGAGCAAGTACAGTAGCTATATTTACCTTTGAGCACTGCTTAAGTCTCGGTAACCTGATGGACCTCTGCTGCTGATTGCTCAGCAGCAATGAATGAGGTCTTTCTGGAAAGGGACAGAGTGGGCAATTCACAAACTATTGCCTTGTATAAACATGGGGCACACTTTAAACCCCATCTGGAAGCCATAGCTGTGTCAGATGCCAATTCAAACACGCCAGCGAGAGAAGAAAATGGTAATCTTTCATGCACATACCTAGCAGGTTTGACATTTACTTTTACAGGCCTGGATGCACTGTCAAAAGACTGCACCTGTCCTTTCATTGGCTCTCAAATATGAAAGATTATCCTGATATTCTGGGACAAGGGCTCCTCTGTATACTGCAGAGTTGAAAGAAAGCTGGCTTTTCGTCACTGAGGATAATTTGCAAGTCTCCTCTCCCATGTGTTGGCAGCCATACTTTTTTCCAGAGGAGTGAAATTAACAATGAAAATAGTAAAGTGAACCCAGGTGTACTTCCAGGACAGTAGAGTCAACTCTGTTTTCACTGTATTTAGTAACTTTCTCTTCTACTCTCACCTGATTAGCTTTATGGGCTCCTCGTCTCCATGAGGCACTCAGTCAGTAGCCACAACACTGATGGTTAGAGAGCCCCTGTCCCCTCTGAGTGACTTGGGGCCATTGAGCCTGCTGTGCTGAGGACACAATCAGATCTCTTTACCACTTGAGATACATTTCTGCCTGAAAGGTCATTATATCTAGAGGACTATACCTCTGAAAGGGTAACCTGAGACTTGCAATTGCTATGAGTATTTTTCTTCTTGGAAAATACACCGTTGCATTGCTTTAAAAGTCCCTTATATTTTTCCAATCACCTATCTCTGGCACCGTGGCTCTGTTTCTCCCTGGGCTGACTGTCACAGTTTATGGGTAATCTTTTACGCAGATGGAAATCCTGAAATCACATGGAACATTATTTCTGGCTCCAATCTGCTGGCGTACCTTCACGCTCGAATGTCCCTTGAGGATACTGAAATCAATAGTGATGAGGAATTTTCCCATTTCACTTTTATTCAAATAACTGCAGAGACAGTAGGATGTCTGCAGGTATGAAGAATGAGATATAAGGGCTATTAGATTCATGATAGAGAAAAAAAAGTAATCATTGTAAAAACCCTTTTTAAGGAACTTTTGGTTATTAGTCCACCTTTCTGCCCCAACAAGCCAGGATTCGCCTGGATGCCCTCTGACAGCAATGGAATGTGAACACTTTTCACTAAAGGCCCTTGAGCCTGACCACCTTTCACTTTTTGCCCATCCCCTCCCCCTCTTGGCCTCTACATTAAGTGAATCTGCAGCTAAAATGAGAGCCTGTCAAGGCCTCTAAAGCACCCACAGGTGTCTGGCAGCTTAACCTAAGAAAGAAGGGGGAGGCAGGGTACGTAATTTGGCTCCAGTGTAGGGGGTTGAAATCTGAATCTTTATGATTTTCGCTTTGCAGATTGTAAACTTCAATGATAATGAATAACTACCAACGACAAATAATTAACATAAATACAATATAACTCCACAGAAGCAAGAAAACCAATGCGTCCTGCTCTGTGCGCGTTATTTTGCCACATCTCTCCATCCATTGCATAACTTTTACGCACGTCCACAGCTCTGATATATTGAGTTGTATCGCACCTTGCAGGTACAGTAAGATCAGCACACTTGGTAGACAGAAGGTTCACAACTATCATCAATCAATTAACTTTGCATATGTGTGTCCAAACAATCATGAACTTCTGTGCGTAAAATGTGCGAGGGAAAAAACAAATCACTCCAAGCACCAAAACATCACTAAACCATTAAAAGCTCAGGTGCTGCGCTCGAAGATAAACCTGTTGCAAAATAAAATGCACCTTATGACAACTTTAGCTTTTCTTCACTGTAACTATTTGAAAGAAATAAAACGATCACTTACGGTCGCCCTCTTGACATCTTACAACGGCTAATAGACAAACTTGGGTTGCTACAAGTAGTAGTACAGTCCTGGAATCCATAAAGCTGAACATATCTAAATATTAGACATGCAGTGCCCGCGAGGGAAAAAGGAAAGTGCCAAGATATCGGAGGCTTCTCTCAGTATTTAGTGTGTCCCCAGTTACAAAACCAAACCATTCGACATTCACGGTTCCCAAAAAAAAAACAATAACGAGGGAATCCAGCGGCAGGACCTGGACCTGCAGTAGAAAGTCAGCACCGACCGCTTCGGGCCAGACGCTTTAGTTTTATGTCCCCGTTGCCTTCAATGAATCTTCGTATATTCCCAAATATCAGTCCGGCCCCTTACCCCCTGTCGGGCTGAAATCTGAGCCCCGTTTCCCTCCCATTCTGTCTCCCAGCTTCCATTATTCCAGTCCCAGACCCCTCCTTTCTCCACGTGCTGCTACTGAACCCAAAAGAAAAACCACTCTGAAACTTTCCCCCCGTAACTTTGGTGCCCCCGCCTTGTTCATCGAAAGCGACACCAGAATCACTTCGTTACGCTAAAAGGTGTTTTTTGATGTTGCAATGTAGGTCTATGACATTTGCTCAATAAATAGCCTGATGTAAAGACACATAGGCCTATTATATTTTAATCAGTGCTGTGGGTTGGCCAGAAAATTGTCATATTTGACAAGGGTACTTGTCTTGAGGTGGTGGTTGTATACATCAGATTTGCATGTGAAAATTCAACAAAATACAATAATGAGCATAAGTCACTATTATGTTTGAATACTGTAATGCACAAATGATGCATGGTTTGCACGTTGAGGGCATTAGTGTACTCCACACTTAATGGTTCATGAAGTTATGACAGTTCCTGCAATCAGCCTTCCAATATGACTTTATACTACTTGCTCATTCTCTAATATTGAACCATGAAAAGAGTTCATGACATCCTGCATGATGGAGTTCAGAGCTGCAGGAAGTTGTTTAATCAATCAAAAGAAAATTTATCTGCAGCTTTTGTTGTAATTGATACATTTTTCAATAATTTTTCAAGAAAAAGAAAATGCCCAAAATGTGCATGGTTCCAAGTCCTCAAATGTGAGCATTTGCGGCAATTTTTTTCACATATGATAGTGGTAAAATATGTTTGTGTTTTGACAATGTTAGTTGGACAAAACAAGTCAATTTGGGATCAGGGGAAACTGAATGCTTGTTAAAGTTTAAATCAAGAAAGAAAATTGGCAGATATAACAATCATTTTAAAAAGGCATGCGTTGTAGCCCTGATGGAAAACTGAAGGTGTCTCACCTGGTTTGCCCACTGGGCTGTCACTCTTTTGGATGAAATAAACTGCATTGGTTTGTGTGTATAAAGCTCAGATTCGAGTGAAGAGTTTGAATGTGATCTCATGGTGCAGTGAGAGGACTGTGGGAAAAGAAGAGATGACCGTGGTTGAGGTTGAGGGCTTGCAGCATGCAGACTGTTACATGTTACTAACATTGTGAGATGTACAGCAGGAGTAATGTTGAGGGGACAGTATTGTCATTTCAGGACTCCCATCCACTACAGGAGAGAGCTTTTCTATGTGACCGTGGGACAGACTCCCACAGTAGATGAGACTTAAACAAGGAGTTGTCAGTTTCTGTCAGTGTCATATTGGTTTGAACTATTAGAAGTAACGCTGCCTGTGTGTCTTATTGTCTGTATTTCACCCGTTACCAGGATTATGTTACGGCTGTGGTGTGAGATCAGATATGCCTTTCAGAACTGCAAGGTCTGTCTGCAACTTGCTCACTTGCTCGCACAGCTATTTTCGATCAAACAGATGCTTCCAACAGTAATGTTTCACTTGCAATAACATTGTCTGTATCTCACCGGCTGATTATGGGAGGGGGAAGAACAGATAGAAGAAAAAAAAGCCACAGAAAGGTTGTTTCACAAACTGTTCTCTGCTTTTCACTTCATGTTAAATTCACTTACCAGTTGAATAATATAATCCCGTTACCAAAGTCAAACAAGCAAAAAAGAGGTGCAGTTTATCATTGTTGGGTGTGTTTATTTATCCAGTGTGAAACACTCTTTGGAATAAAAGCACCAATGTTTTATTGGTACTGTGCAAAATTAGAGGGAGGGATTTGTATTCGAAGGACTTTTATTTTGTTAATTGTCAGTTTTGCATTCATTTGAAACAAGGGAAAGGGAAAGTTAATCCCAAAATCAAAAATGCATATTTTCCTCTTAGTGCTATTAATCAATCTAAATAGTTATAGGAACAAAATAATATATTAATTGGAACTAGATAGTTCCTCCATGGAACTGCTCAAAACAAGGCCTGTGGATTATCTTGAGTAGCCGGGTCAAGATTTCTGGAAAGGTTTTTCAAATATATATATTGTTAAGCACCACAAGCCGGGTGTTCGTGTACACTGGACTCTACACTAGTTGTGTACAATAGTTCCATTATGGTGCGGTCTGAACAACGTAGAGCTCAACGCTTTAAAGACAGTGGAGATGGTTGTGGATTTCCGCAAGAACGCACCAGCCCCCCATCACCCTGTGTGACTCCCCCGTCGACGCTGTGGAGTCCTTCTGCTTCCTGGGCTCCACCATAACTCAGGACCTCAAGTGGGAGCTGAACATCAGCGCCATCACTTTGTTTTACTTTTTGCACTGTGCTGATTATTGTCGATTGTTTAATGTTATGCACCACCCGCCATGTAAAATATATACATATATATATACATACATATTCCATAGTTTGTTAATACTCCAACTATAACCACGGCAGTGCAATCCCTCACCCTTGCAGAACTTGTCAAGCTCTATTGCAGGTTGATGTACAGTACTTGAGTAAATGTACTTAGTTACTTTCAACCACTGATTGTCATTCTCTGTGTTAAAACAACACTTCCTCGGAATATTAGATGCAGCAGCAACACCTTCTTCTATATTCTCTTTCATGTGACAAGCTACAGGACCACTCCTCTGCACAGAGGGGACAAATGGCCAAACCAAACATCCTTGATCAGACCTCTGGACTGAGCCCATAGTTTGTGCAGGAATGACTCTCTTGTCCCCGCTCTAACCCTGTCACATGTAGCTGAGGATATAAATCCCAGCGACGAACTAAGTGCTCACGGAGATGCCATGGGGAGCCACTTCTGTTCTGCAGTTACAACTCCAGCTATATATACATGGCAAGGGACAGTTTGGTTGCATCATTGATGTAGGGTTCTCACACCTCTGCAAGTTGGGACCTTTGAGCTTTGACGTTTGACCCCCCACACACACTTTATTAGAAATGGGAGCAGCTGGTGTGTGTCCTGAGTGGGCAGAATTCGTGCTATTCTCTACCACTCTAAGGAGAACTGTGGTTGTCCAGCGGGTCAGAGCATCTTATTGCATGTTAGTTTGTTTGTGAGTCTAGGTTCAAGTGGAGCAGCGACTGATTGCTGATCTGTGTAATAATCAGTTTCAACATAACAACATAAGTGGTGGAATAGAAGAACAATTTGACTTAAATAATTACACTATATGGGTCAAATGTGAAGTCAAATGTGAAGTTGAGTCATATTTAATTTTGGTGGACTTTTTATCCACTTACAAAAACAAAATATATGTTTGTTTTGCATCAGAGGTTTGCTTCTCATGTAAACCCGACATGAAAATGTTCAACTTGTAATTTTGCACAGTTTCAGACATTTTCTGCACAAAAAGCACTTGTCTGACTATGTTTAGCAAAGTTCCAAGCAAAGTATAATTGTTTTCGTTTTGTGTTCTTGTGGCGTGACCATAAACCCGATGCAACCCACGGATCAAAGACTTTGGATAACTTAACCTGCAATTATCTATTCACAGGCTGGAGATCTAAAATCAGCTGTAGTTTCTTATTTTCTTTTTACTGTTCGTAAGTGGCAGCGTGGCTACATTGGCAAGTGCTTTGTGGACTGAAAATAGTGTTGCTTGACAGGAGAGCATATGCTGCTTAATGGGCTTAGTGCAAATGTCTTTGAAAGACAACCCTTTTAAGACCCTCAGAAATGATACCCTAATACTTTGTGCTTTTCGTCTCCACATCTGTGTGAGTGCACACATGGTTTAAGTATTAAGGATCACTGTCAATGAGTCAAGACAAGACTTTGCTTTGTTTCAGACCTGCAAACCTCAATTATGTCTGGAAAAGAGATGGGCTGCAGTGTCCTGTGGCTGGATTTTGATTACTTCTTCAAAGCTTGTCAGTGCTGAACTGACAGACGTGTCCCCTTCCAACAGAATGAGGGCTTAAGGGTGACAGAGTCCCCGATGCTTCAGAAAGTATGAGAAAATAAACTGGCACTTGAGGTATCAAGTTGTGTGCGTCATCCAAGCACCTGAGCACCAAAGACCAGGAATTATTCCTGCCAACATGAAACTCTTCATAACAACTAATGTGTGTTATGAAGTTTAGGATATTTTGCAAGGGCACATTACATACATGTAGGAAGTTTTCTTTTAATAAACATCAATCATCTTCCAATAATTTGCAATTGCTAGTAGGTAAAATATATTCTCTGCGAATTTATGATCTAGTGACAAATTACAGCTGCAGGAAGTTCAGTCTGCTGTGCCTCTTACAATTCACACCGAAGACCTGCGCTTCAAAGAGGCAGAAACTTATGGTCTGTGAATATAGTTCTGAAGTTGTTTAGGAATCAAGTCTGTCTGGAAAGATAATCAGAGTGCTTGGTGGGAAAAAAAGAGAGAGAAAGAAAGAAAGAAAAGGGGAAGCAGAAAGAGAGGGGAGTTGCAAAATAATTCTAAAATGAGGGCGAGAGTGAGAGGTAAGGTGGGTTAGATGGAATGCACGAGTGAGGGAGGAGACAACTGAAAGAGGAGGAGAGGGTGGGATGTCGAGAGTGGGAAGGAGATTGATGATGGAGAGAGAGACAGAGAGAGAGAGAGAGAGAGCGGTGCACATAGCAGGGAGAGCTTTAACTGAGGCCATGCAAGATCACCACTGAAATAACAAAAGCTATGACGTAACCAGTGTTGGACGTGAAAGAGCGCACTGTCAGGCTACCTATAGCCATAATAACATCACTTCCAGTGGCCTGGTTTCTACTACGGGGCCAAATGGGAATAGCCAGAATTTACTATCCACATCCAGCTTCCAAAAATCCCAAATATTCCTCCTGTTAAACGTCAAGGCAGGGAATATTCTACATACTTGATATTGTCAACAAATCGCTTGAAAAGTTCCAAAGCATTCAAAAAGTCGAAATACTTTCAAACTTCCCAAAGCTTTATAGGTACTCTGCCTCACTGCCACTCAGTCCTACTGAAGACATAAAGCTTTGAAAACAGATTCTACGTATATAGTTTCATTCAGAGCTGAAAGGACTAGTTGATTGGAAATTCATCTTTTTTTTGCGGAAAAATTCCAAAAATTCAGTGTCATCTCATCAGTTTTATACTTGTTACGTATAGTAACAGTTAAAGACGTCACCCTTTTTCTGAGCCTTTATAGTTCAAACAATTGAATGAATTGATAGTTGCGTATTTATTACTTTAGTGCATATTTACAGCAGCCGGACTGTGTTTTGGGGATTGACTCAAATTAGACGTCAGTGCCCTTGTTCATCATAATGAAGGAACATGTCACCCAGTGCAACAGTTTTGCTCATTGATGTGTTTTTAGTACATCAATGAAGCTCTAATGGCACAGATTAATACGATACATCAGGCTTTAGCGGTGCAAACACAAGCTGTTGGTAGGAATCAATTCATTGTTAGTCTTCTATGGTATTTTTGGGCAATAAAAAACAGATCAACACTCTTATCCTCAATACTTTAACTCATCCCTTCTTGTTGACCTTTTTTGTTTTTGCTCCACAAATTTCATCATGTCTAAATCAGCCAGCAACCCTTTGCACCAATAAAATATTGTCTTATGAATTTATATGTTTGTTGATGGAGTATAACAAACAGACAACGAGTCGTCTTATGGTTTTCCAGCTTGCCTAAATGAATTGTGTTTGTAAGCAGCAATGGTCTTTATGTTTTCTTGATCTGGACAGGATGTTAATATCCTTCTTCTGCTGTGATATGAATATTAATGTGCAGCTGAAAATAAGTACGTTTCCCCCAAATCAAGAATTGCAGGACTTAAATATCGTGTCTCCTCCAGCAAAAACGTCTCACTTTTATTCACCATAGTGCTCGAGAGTGCACTGCCGACCCTGACCTGAACTCTTCCCTCACAATATGCTCCTGAGGAACACTCTTTGAGTTAGAAAGACGAAGGTGTGGCAATGTTGCCCACTGGAGAGATGAGGGATGAGAAGTTACGCTTTCATTGTTATTTCATAATGATTGCGTGTTAATGCAGACATTAATGCATGTGTGTGCATGTTTGAGTGGCCACCTCTATGTATGATTCAGACTGAGAGACACCCCTTTGTCTGGCTCGGAGCTCATCCGTCAACAACACAGCCCAATTATGTGTACATAAGTGAATGACGGTCTCACACAAAGCCCTCACTATTTGAATTAGCAGCAGTTGACACTAAAGTGTGAGCCCAAGTCAAAATAATGAAGAAAAGAGTCAGAGTCGCAGCAAGGAGCTCCGATAGAGAAAAAGTTATTTCACCAATTTATCGGCGTGAAGAAATATTTTGTATCACATAGATTATTTTCTAAAAGGAGGGTCAGATTTCAGATATTGAGCACATGATCAGAGCAGATGAGTTTGAAAGTCGGAGTCAGAAAATCAGAGGAAAATAGAGGAGCGCAGTTGAATGTGGCAGCATCTGTGGAAATCTCTTCAAGGAGTCGGGGGTTGGGGAGCACTCCGAAATAGTCCAAATCTCTGGAAGAGCTTGATTTCAGTGGTCCAGGCATGTGTTTTTGAGTGAAAAAGAGAGAGAAAGAGCGAGTTAGAGAGAGAGGGAGAGAAGCGATGATGATGAGGGAGATGGGTGGGGGGGAAGGAGTGGAAACTTCGTGAGCATTTGGGAATGCTGACGTACGCATCATTGAACTTCTTCACATATTTTTAGGAGAAAGTATTTTTGGAAGTATCCTGTCAAATAATAACCACAAGACATTTCATGATAAGAATTATCATAAAGAAAAGCAGCTGCAGTTTTACTGGATCTGGATGTCTAGTAGACAGCAAAGGCTGACAGATGCTGGAAACACCTCAGGCACGACAAAAATACAGTTTCAACTGAAAAAGAGACTGTATGAAGATTAATGTTAGTATGTTGTTAGATGTTAGATTAATTGGTCATGAAGATTTGATCAATAGTATTTCTTCTCTGACCATATTCCTCTTCAGCGTCACTTATTTTTCTTCCTTCTTGCTCTCTTACTTCATTTCTCTGAATGTGTCTGTTTTGTCTATCAGTGTGACCAGTTCCAACGGGCCCAGCTTTGGGATTTGATCAACTAAACATTGTATCTCATCGATACCATCGGCCAAAGATAACTGACATGCTCAAGAAATTAAAAACTTTACAGAATTCTTATACGTTAATGAGAATTTCTCACTTGAATGATCTTTCGTTTATTTTGGGTGTTGCATTGGAAATAATACAGTAAATATATACATTGTCCTAAAGTTTCACTGATTTTCACATTTAAAAGGTGACTACAGCTTTTGTGGGATGAGAAACCATTGTGGTTAATGTTAAAGTTACTTGCTGAAAGGCTGGTTGACAGTTTAAGTGTCCATGAAGACCCTGCGTCTCACATCTGCTCTCCACGGCCTCTTGAGATTTCCAGCAGCATCCATTTGAAGAGCTGGCTTTTAGCTGAACTGTAAACTGCTTCTGTTTCTGCTTGTCCTTCATCTTGTGTGTAAAACCTTTACTTTAAATACTGTTGATCAAACAACTTGTTTGACCAAGACCTTAAACGTTTAAAGTGATTTTCCATCCACCAATTGTTTTGCACATTTTTAACCTGTGGAGACATTAGAAATTTGAAAAAAAGGTGAAATATCTCTAAATCTGTTGTTACGCTCGGCTGAGGTGGAAATGTTTATCAATAAAAGCAAAACAATGGAAACAGACTGAGTGAATAAATCATGATTTACATTAACCATTTGACTTAAATATCACTCGTTGAAAAATTCACATTTTCCTTTACTGATGTTCTGGGACTTCTGTTAAAATTTGCATTTGTCAAACTTGACTTAATAAACGACAGTAAAGCTGGCTGAGAGAGACATAATAATGTAAACACCTCATGGACAAGGATTTAACTAACATAGTCACAGTTATAAACACTATCAGGTGGGTCATATTTCAATGAATTCCAACTAGCAGTATTTATTCACATTGAAAGAATCCTGGCAGTCAACACTGTTGACATGTGAGTTTTCACCATAGCCTGCGGTTTTCACGTTTGTCATAAATAAGAGACATGCAACCCAAACTAATATCATCCACCTGTGTAACACTGTTTGCAAAGGTGAATATTGTATTCACCCTGTGGAGAGAAACATCCTCCCTAAACTAAATCTGAAATGAATATTATACTGCATATAAGAAAATACAATAAAGCCTTGTCCAACGTTCCTGGAACTATCGCTTCTTACTGAGCATGCTCACTGTAGCATGCTCACTGTATCTCATAATTGATGGTTATGACATCGTCAAAACACTGGAGGCCATATTTGTAAATGGGTACTGTATTGTGCG
This sequence comes from Melanostigma gelatinosum, assembly GCF_949748355.1. Classification (NCBI taxonomy): domain Eukaryota; kingdom Metazoa; phylum Chordata; class Actinopteri; order Perciformes; family Zoarcidae; genus Melanostigma; species Melanostigma gelatinosum. Next base: position 18,673,601 of record NC_136636.1, on the reverse strand, counting down.
CTGTACGTATGGAGCTCATTTCCTGCAGTAGATCAGTGTAGGTTAGGCACATGAACAGCCCTATTTATGGGAGCTGAGTGGTCCTGTGGATGAAACCAGGTGGTGAGATCTTAAAGTTGGTGAGAAGAGAGGTTTGACTTGAGTAGCGGCAATTTGTGTTGTTCATTGTTTAGACCAAGGAGCACTCTGGAAATTTATTATGATGATTATGTCAATAGATTTAGTGAAAAATAATGAATTTAAAGCCCCTATTTGTAAGATCTGAACATTTCAGATTTTTTGCGACTGCTGGTGGTTTCAGAAAAGACACAGGCAGACAGCAATGCACGCTAAATATCATATACAATACAAATCAAATATGTGATGCTGACGATAGGGAAGAAGAAAAAACAAAACTGAGAGATCATTAATTCTTTGACACAGTGAAATATAAATATACGTTTTCCAAGCTCTAAACCCGTGCCCTTGTGTTAATAGTTGAGTTATCTTATAGTGATCTCAAACCAGAAGGATCTGACTTAAATCTCTCTTGTATTCATAATCCGCCACCAAAAACTCTGTTTCACTTATATTCCACATTATAAAAGATAACGCTTTAAGTCATGTTTTACTTTGCCTTTATATAAAACGAGATAGAAGTAGTTGTGCAAAGACTGAAAATGGAGAGAGATGTTCAAACCCGCCTTATTTTCACACCTCCACACACCTGGCCAAATGCAAGAATACAAAAAGATGCATCTCCTGATTGTACTTTCAGTAATTAATACTAAGCATTGTGGGGCTTTACGACCTGTCGTCTGAAGTTCAGTGTCCAGGTAAAATCGAAAACATTCCCTTTCTCCCGGCCACCTTCTTACCCCAGGAGCCGCCCCGGAGAGACCAGGCCTGCCCCGCCCCCTCCTCGATAGAGCAACAGCTGCTTAAGCAGACCCGTCCATGCTGGGCTCCCCTGACCGATGGTGCACCTCCACACCACACCTTTTGACAGGGTCACTTAAAGCAGCTCAGGATCAAGGAAACACATAGCAAAACACTGGAGACCCCATGCTTCCTATCTCTCTTATGATCTACTGTGTAGCTCCTCCATCTGCGTCAGATTTCTGAAGCTATCAATTATGGTGATGAAAAGGAAAGACATCAAAGTGAGACGACCACCTCTTTAACCAGAAAATTACCCATCAAATGACAGGAAGTCACAGCGACCCAAGCTTTAACTTACCACACCTACATTTGGTAATAATTAGAAGGCCATCAGTCACATTGATTGGTGTCAAGTTGCAGGAGAACATACAGTGTACAAGCATACACACAGACCAGCCAGTCCTCCCACCCTCACCACTCTTCATCTGACTCACAAACACTCACCCAGATGCAATCTCTCTCTCTCTCTCTCTCTCTCTCTCTCTCTCTCTCACACACACACACACACACACACACACACACACACACACACACACACACACACACACACACACACACACACACACACACACACACACACACACACTGTATACATATAAATGGCCACTTTATTTCAGTGTCCACCAAACTGTATTTGAACAGGGGGACCTATAAAAAGCTTGACAGCCACTGGTACACCAGCCTTTGCATGAGGCAAGTATTCTTGTATATTTTGATAATCGGGTCATGCGGCAGAGCCTACAGCAGGTGGGATAATCCACCAATCACAGAGTCTCATTTATAGTGGGGGTAATAGGCACGCCAGCGCTTCAGACGACAGACATTTGATCGAAAACATACCATTAAGTCAAAGAGCTCCTGTTTTTTATCCTTGCAGTTGCGTTGGGGGGTGTTTTCAGTCAGTGCCCTGTTAAAATTGAATGTTTGTGGAGACAACATGGCTGCAATAATGTACATGCCAACTTTACATGAAAAACGAAATTTTTGCAACAAAAACAGAGGACTTCCAAAATGAGTTGAGTTAAGAAAAACAGAGAGTGCAGCATTTAAACATTGAAGGAATACTTTGACATTTTGGGAAATGCATTTATCAGCTTTCTCGCAGAGGGTTAGATGAGAGCATTGAGAGCACTTACATAAATATGAAGCTACCGCTAGCAGCAGGTTAGCTTAGCTTAGCACACAGACTTGAAACGGGGGGGAAACGGCTAGCCTGGTTCTGTCTGAAGATATTCTGCTTGCCAGCGTTTAAGAAGCTCAGACATTAACATGCTCCGTCTAGTTTGTTTACTCCTTGCAGTGTAACAACTATAAGCTGTGGTTTTACAGGGGTTTTGTGACATTTTGTGTCTTTGCGTAGTAATTTATGGAGACTTGGTTAGTTTATTATTGTTTCATTATTGTCACCTCTCAGTCACAATAATGTATGAAATAGTGATCTTAAGAGGAGCTGATGGATGGATTTTATTATCTCTACGGAGAGCCTTACGATCAGGGCTTCATGCTAAGCTAAGCTTCATATGTATCAGAAACAAAAATATAACTAAATTGTATCAATCCAACAGTGGACAAAAAAGCAAATTCCCTTACGAACCATTCCTTTAATTGTGAGAAGTGGAAAACTTCTCTGAACAAAGGTACAGGTTTTTAATTTTTGCTGGCATTATATATGCATCATCACATTTCTTTGCAACAGTATAAACTCATTCGAAATGCTGATCAAAATTAGGAATGTTGGTTATTTTAACCATCAGCTGTGTTGTGAGTACACTATTGTTGCATAATAACAGAGCAAATAGTGACAGCTGCTGTAAAAGGAATGTTCCTCATATAACTCCCGGCCAAAAACCCTTGCATGACGGGATCCACATACATCCAGGAGGAAAGACAGGAAGGGAAAAGGGAAAGCAGAAGGAAAAGAGGGAATAAATATTAGACATTTCTCCTCCCTGTTACAGGTGTTGTGGAAAATAAATAAACTCTTGGCACAATTACATCCTCGCCAGCTCTGAATTTTTCCCCAAAAAGAAAAGGAGGACAGTTGTTCTCTGGAAAACAAAGACACATTGAGCGCTGTGCCTGTGTGCTGGAAAGATGAATGGATTCCAGGTGCCTCAAGCTGCACTGTCTTAGAGACTGAGAAAAGGGTAACCTCTGGTGTTAATGAAAAACAGAAGAGTTGTGGGTTCTCTCTGTCCTTTTGTGGGACATGCTCAGTGATGCTGCATTGGATCGGCGGAAACTCTAGTTTTTTCTCTAGCACTTTTTTCTGTCAGTTTTTTTCTCTGCTCATCTTTTTTTTTGTTTATCTCCTTTATTCTTACCTTCATGCACACTTTCTACACACACACACCCAAACTGACTGGGCAGGAGTGCTTGAAAAGCTGTCCAAGTTTGAGTTGTCATGCGCCTTGAAAGCTTGTGAAGGATCTCCCCAGCTCAGCTCATCCTGGCTTCCCATCTGGAATCACTCTCTTGATGTGTTGGCTGCCGTAATGCTGCCATTTATCTATGTATCTAACTCAATAACAGGGAGATGCAATCGCTAAAAAACGGAAATGCTGTTGGTCCTCATCTCACACTTGAGTGTGATATTGTTGAAATTTATGAATCTATCATCACACCAGTGGCCAGTTGTGCCACACAGGGAGTTTGTGCAGGATGGAGTCTTGCAGTCAATTTTATGGTGGAAGTCCTTTTGTCACTGGCAACTGTCTTGTCCCAGCTGAATCAATAAAACCACACACACACACACACACACACACATATATATATACAGCCACACACACAACAAACACATACGCTTAGTCATCCAGGCCGCAGTGGCACACAGACAGAGACACATACTCACACATACAAGACACCAGACCGTTTCCAAATATGTACATTCCTCACACTCGAATGAGATACTCGACTCTTTCCTCGGCTTCGTGCCCTCTTGGACAAGGAGTCTTGTTACGTGAGTCCAGCCGTGCAGTTCTCTTATACACTTTATGTTTCTGCAGAGAAGTGCTGACATCATGTTGTCAACCCCATTGATGGATGTTTGGCTCCAGCACCTTCCACGTTTTACTGGTACACACGAAATTCTATTTTTTTCTAACTTTGATTTGTAATTATTCCTGTAATGTTATTTATTTAATTGATTTATGAGACAAAAAACAGGTTATGTGTTTAAGATTTTAGAAATTCTCGAGTCTAGATTCTAGAAATGAGCGTCAAATCAAAGCAAAGCTAAACCTATTTTGAGGCTGTTAATAAGGATCCCCCCCCCCCCACTGGTGCAGCAGTTGAATTAGGTTGTTATATCAATTGTTGTATCACATCGTCTGTGGTTACTAATTGCTTGCACTGACAGGTGACCGATTTTCATCAGTCAGACTCTAACAGAGGACGAGGCTGTACAAAGTAACCACAGGATTGAATGTTAAACTTCCTGCAGCAACACTGACAAAAATGGGCACAGGAAAGTGTACAGTCATGATCCCACATCTACTGTTGAAGCATTAATACGTTTTATGATGCGTCGAATAGAACAAACTTACTTGACTAAAATACCTTAAACATCAGAGGGTAATTGTTGTTGCTTTATCTTTTCTGTCATTCAAGAGTTATTCATAGAAATTGTTTTTAATTTATGGAGACACGATTTATTCTTTCTAGCCTTCCATGTACAAGTGTTATGAAGCCATAAAGAGACTTCATGCTTTTTGTCTTATCCATATGCAGATGTTAATGTCAGGTGTAAACTGGTTATGTCATATAAAGTGCATGCAACATGGAATATTTTAGACCAGTTGTGTGCTTACACACATCCGTAGGGCATTATATGAAATTGAAAGCAATTGATACAATTATTGTAATTAGAACTCCATTTATGTTTTGACTTCATCTCCTTCATCCAATTGAAATGCTTATTTACTACGTAATGCAGAGTCAGCTGCCCAGGATGCCTTTTAGGCACAGTGGACAAGTTACAGCTGCCGTGTGGTCCAAGAAGCAACCACCATGGATTAGTGGTGAAGCCAATGCAGAACCACATTACAATAATCTGCAGCTTGACGGTCGCTCTATGAAAAGACTGATGAAGTCATTCGACGATGGCTCAATAGCTAATTTGACTTATTTTAATGTGTGTTTTGTTGTCCATTTTGTGCCACAAAAATAAATGAATTCAAATTGATCTGTCAACGCATCTCTCCCTCCATCTCAGACCCGCAGCACAAAATACAGTAAGTGTTACACAGCTGAAGCAAATGATTATAACAACAAACCATAACAGCCACACCAATCTGCCTGTTTTGAAAAGTGATACTTATGTATTTCTCTCTCTCTGCTCTACTTCTAGTCCTCAGGTCACGGTGAGTGCTCTGGCTGACTCTGTAATCTGGCTGAAAGCCGGCCACATGGCTCTCTATCTCGTGAGGAGATCCCTCTGTGTGGCTGCTCATTCTTTTCAGCCGGCATCTAAGCCTCTCAGGAATGCTGAACTCTCAGACTCGGACTGAGTGTGCAAAGTGTGCAGAGTTAGAAATTGTGCCTTAGCGTTTGTGTGTGTGTGTGTGTGCCAGTGGCATTTGTTTGTCTGTGTCTATCATGTTCATGAGCCATTCATTATGATTTCTTACAGTATGTTGTAGATCACACCGTTATTTTATTGAATTAAGAATGAAAAAAAGCAGAGTGATATAAACCTGACTCTAATCTACACAGTGGCAAACGGGTATATATCATTTAAAGCTTTTAAGTAGCAAGAAAACAACATTGTTGTTCAGACTGCTGGCCCTTCTGGACCCTCGGCGTCTTACAGAATTATTTATCTGAGTCACACGTGATAATCTCTCAAATGGGTCAAATTGAACTCATTAACCTTGAGGCTGGTTAAATGGGTCAATTCTTGCACCACAAAAAGGTTGCACAGACTTTCCCTTGTTGTCGTTCTCGTTCAAATCCTTGTTGTCGGATTTGAATATACATTCTATTCTATAAATACAATAATAAAAAGAGGAGAATTTAGAGAAAGAATAATTCTGCTTTATTGTGTACATTTACTTGAAATAAAATGTTTTGATTCCATTGTTCTTCAGCATTAGTGTTTGGCTTCCTCTCCATCATTCAAGTTCTAGTCATGCCATTTTTATAAATGCTATCATCTTCTCACCACATTTATTTAACATTATTAAAGCTTAAATATACGGGATTGGGAGCATTTCTAATGCTTTTTACAGGCTCTCAACATGGCGAAAGCTGAGTCGGTAGCTAGCGGTGCTAATAGCGGCAACAGTGTAAACTACAACAAATGTGTTTACAGAGTTTATCTTTTATCTGGAGCATCCACTCCAGAAACTTTTCTTTGAACACTTCTCAGAACTTGTTTGGCTAAGGCTTGAATTTAAATAACGTTCATTTATATGTAAAAGTCCCAGCACTGCTGTAATATACCGACTTTAATGCATTTCTGAACAGTATTTCTACATTAGCAGCCACTTGTATGTGAAAGACGTCGCTCATATTGATGAAACACCGAGAATTATCACCAGACTCTGTAGTTCCCCTCAGCTCTGGCTCTCTTTACATCACCTTTCAGATCATTGTTTTGGTTTTACAGCCCACATCTTTACTGTGTGGTTTATTTTCACACCTCTTACAGCCTTCTCTCCAAGTGTTTTCAGCGAGACAGCTCTAAAAAACGAATGTATGCTACCGTTGCAGCACCAAACAGCAGACACAGTTAGAAACTATCCACTGAACATAGTGGAGCATTTAGCAGTTATGACCACAAGCTAAAAGAAAAGTGAGTATTTGATAAAACAAACACAAACGTGACGTGTGTTTGATCAATACTTTTTCTGAAATAGGATCAAAACCACGATAGCTTCAGGGCTTGAGACTATGAGATTGATAATATCATACCCTTTGTTGCGAATCTTAGCTCACAAGTTTAGAAATGTTTATGGGTTTACTGCAAGTCATTACATTGGACGCCATGAAATACTGCCTCACAGGGACACCTCTTATCTGAAGGCAAGTGCTACAGGAAGTCAGCTAAAAGACCTTCACATTTACTGTCTGGAGAAGAAGTCTTTCCTCCTCGAGCATGTTTATGTTGCTCTATGTCTGCTGGACATGTAAATAAGCAAATAAGTCGTTTTGCTAACAAGTTCACCATATCAACTTTGTAAGGTGATAATGTGTCAGTGTTCTGTACACAGCTTCTTTCGCTGCACCCAAGTGGACGAGAAAAAACAAAACAGTAATCAAGAAATTCCTGGTAATGCTGCACTTTACAATCCTTTTTGGACAAAAGGCCTTAGCGGTCTTTAGTGTCGTTTAAAGGCCCACAAATGTCTTTTAGTCCAAGTTAAACAATGTCAGAAGTAAGGATTAGAAGTGTTATTTTGAAGGTATACAATTGACAACAAAGAGCCTCTGCTATTTTCTTAAAAGTCACATCAAAGTTACAGAGTGGAAACCTTGTTGATTAGCCACCACTTCACTTGACTATTTTGGACCCAGCTTGACTGGCAGGATGGAGGTCTTCACTCTGGCACCTCAGGTGCTTAATTCATCCCTCTCTCCCTCCCTCCTTCCTTCCGCACCTCCTCCTCCTCCTCCTCCTCAGGGTGTGCTCACTCTCTTGCTTTGAAACCTCAGAGTCTAATCAATAGCCTTTTTGAGCAGTGCCGTTTGGTTATGAACACTGGTTTTACAAAAAGAGGGTGAAGTATGGTGGCTGATTTCCAAAAGCAGTGGAAGTGTGAGCGGAAGAAGTGGAACGAATAGTGCAACTGGAGATGGAGGAGAGTGATGGCTCGAGGGAGGAAAAGGAGACAGAAAGAGGCAAGGTGTGTGTGTGTGTGTTTGTGTGTGTGCGTGTGTGTGTGTGTGTGTGTGTGTGAAAAGGCTTTACAGTAGTTTGTGGTCTCCTAAGGTGAGTCCAGTGGCAGCACATGGTGAGAGGTTGGACTGGGTGCTCCCTCCCTGCCCCACTGACACAATGGGACTCTGTGTGGTGGACCTGAGGAATGCTGAGAGATGGCAGGGCTTCAGGGTAGAGTGGGAGGAAGGGGAGGAGGGAGACGGGAGGCGGGAGGAGGGAATAGTTGGGTATGGGTATGGATGGGGAATATAGAGACATGATAATGATGAACATAATGTGCCTCTGTGTTGTTTGCCATGGCCATTAACCTTTGTGTCTTCATCATTTTTCTTTGTTTTAATCTTTACACTATTATATTTTTTATTTTTAGGCAGTTTTATTTACTATTTACTCAAGTGCATTTATTTGGGAGCTGTTTACTACTTAGCCTGTATATGTTATGACACATATACTGTAGCATATAAGATAAAATGCATTGTAATTAATTAGAAATACTCAACAGTATATAGAGGTGTTAGTAAGCGCCACTTAAGCTCATCAATAAACAGTTAGTCAGTAATAATGATACAATAATATATCATAATTTAACACCGACAAGGGCCATTCTGCCGGTTAATTAACACTTTTACTGTTGATACTTTTTGCAGGTAAATCTAACACACTTACTTAAGTAACATTTTGAACACGGGGATTTGACTTGTAATGGAGTATTTTTACTTTGTGGTTCCTTATTGTCAAAAAATAGACCAAAGTACCTCTTCTATGACTCCAAGGAAGGGAGGGTTCCAACTGCAAGACATGTAAGAAGATATAAGTGGCTAGGGTAGTGGGGCAAATGGACAAAAGGGCAACGGAGGACGACAAGGATACGACGAGGAAATAGAGGGCTGAAGATGCAGATCACGGCAAGAACTGAAGGCGGATTTGGGACAGCGAGAGAAACAAGATGTAGGAGGTAACTGTAGCATGTGATGTCTGGGGTGACATTAAGGAGGAGGAGCTGGATTACTTCAGGAGGGCGATATGCAAAGGGTGAGGGGGGGGGGGGGGGTGTTATCAGTGTAAGTAATAGGTGAAGGAAGAATAAGAGAGAGAGAGTCAGGTAAATGATGGTGGAGAGAGGAGAGAGAGGTGATGGCAGATTTGTTTACAGACTCCCCCACACCGAGCAGGCTCCAGGGGTCTAACAGGAGACTGGGACTCTGCAGTTGTGCTGACCTGCTGAGTGCAGTTTAAAAGTGTTTTTTTAAAGCTCAGATAAGGGAACATTTTGACTGCGTTCTGATTGTGGGGCAAGTATAAAAAAATAACCACCAGCCAAAAATGTGACCGATACCAAATCAGAGGCAGGACAGAAAAAAATACAGAACTACCTTAGATATAATTCAGATATTTCAGGCTGTATATAGTTCACACAAGGACATCACTGTCATATGTACATGCCATAACATAGGGCTACTCAAAGGTGCCTGATAGTTCCATTTTTGTATAATTCAAATTTGCGATTAGGTATTACCCAATACCAAATATTACAGAGAGAAATGTACTGCATGAGGGTAAAATATTTAATAAACAAATATTCAAAATCAGTTAGTGGGGAGGTGAAATACATACATTGTTTCAGGTGGAGTCCTTCACTCTGTAGATAAATCTCACATTAAAATATAATACAGCATAAACTAACCTGATTGGTAATTCAAAAATACTACACAATAACGTTTCTGTTGCTAGTTTTCATAAATTCACTGCCTTATTTTTGCTTCTATGTTGGAATTAGTCCAGCTGACATCTGACAACAGTTGAGATTCGAGACTTCAGTTTCACTCCATGTTCAACAGCCGCACACTATTTTTGCATGACACATGCGCAAGTAGACTGACGATTTCATGCATTGATCAAATATGAAGTAATTGGGCAAACTCAACACTGAAACCTAAATATGAATGGATTTGATTTCCGTTTCCTCTGCATATCTCAAAAGAGAGACATGCAGGGACAGTGGTCAATCAGTGTTCAATGATATGTTTTCAATGGTGTATTAAATAGTCATTTGATATACCCATCAGTTGATATGATGCACTAGAGTAGGAGAGGTTGGCAGCATCATTCCTGCTCACCAATTATGTTTCTCCTTGAAAAACCTTTTCAATAGACAAATTAAATCCAGTTATTCTCATGGCATCATTGCTTGAATGTTTTAACCAACAATGCTTTGTCTCTATAAAGTCTTTATTAAACTTGAGCTGACAACCAAAAAACAAATAGATGAACAAAAACTATAGATATCATTTAAAGCTCCATCGAGCAATAATGTTGATAGACATTTAATCAAAAGTTAAGTATGGAGCCTACTGAGAATCCACACCCAACTCTTTTGATCTGTGCAGCTTTTGATTTATTTTCCTTCACTTATTTGGTTTAGGTTTTGCCACCTGTGCATCTTAAAATGCCAGAAAGGCAGTTCATGAGTGGTTGTGGAGAAAGAAAGCACCTAGCAAGCTGAAGACCAGATATATTTCTTAAGAGTTGGTGGACCAAAAGCAGAGTTATAATGAGTGATAGCCAGAAGAAGACAATGTGATGGTGTTGTTGCTCTACAGCAGGGGTCCTCAATTGATGGACCACGGTCCAGATCCGGACCCAGGACCTAAAACCGAAAGACAATTCGGAATTAAACATATTAAGTAATGAGTTTGTACTTGAAGCGCAGTTTATTCAGCCGTTACGGCACTTGTTCAGCGGTGCAGGAAACACACCGACCAATGCTTTGTATATCACATCAGGTGATGCAGCTCAGCCAATCAAATATGGGTATTCTGACAAGTTTCCTGACTCGAGCGAGGTTTACACACACCGTGACACACGGGGGAGAGACGAGGAAACAGAAAGAAGAGCAGGAATATTGCGCTAATCGAAGAAATTATCTCACATGACGTTCTCCAAAAAGAGAAACGTGTTCAGAGAGGATAGAATTTATAAGCAATTATGAACAGACTCTTATATGTTAATTCTTACCACGGACAGTTTGAAACCATCATGTCTCATATGTTCAGAAACCGTAATTATTGATAAAAGCGGCAAATGAAGCGCACTACGAGGCAAAGCGCAACTCTTTTGAACAAACGTACCCTCTCACTTTTATCTCACTCTTATCCATTTTGTTTGTTGAAACTCTATTTTTGAGCAGTTTTTTTGTGGTACTTTTAATTTCCTGAACTTTAAAAAAATATATAATTATGTTTTAATCATGATTATTATGCAAAGCTCCTTATACCTTTGCTTTGAATGATTTTTTTTTCAAAAACATTTTTGGGGCTTTTTTTGCCTTTATTTGATCTTACAGCTGAAACACTTTTAATCAGGCCTAAAATGTTCGATGAAAAGTAAAAACACTGTGTCCTTTGTCTACGAATCCTGATTCACTCATAATTCATTTTTTCAAGATCATTGCTGTCAATATTATTTCGTGCCTAATATGCCCGCAACGTCATTTCATGTGACCCGCGAATCTGCCAGCAAAAAATAAAAGAGGTTACAGTAATAGAGCTCTGCAGGTATCTGTAATCCAGTCCACCTCAAACTGAGGGGAGAAGCTCTTTAGGCCATGATCGGGGCAGCCTGCATAGCTGGACAAAGGAACTGTGTTCTGGACAGGCAGGAGTTAATATGCTAGAGTAGACATATGGTGATGATGACTCTTAATAGATAAAAGGAAAACCAAACTAACCATGGCATATTTGTCTTGTGGTTGGAGTTATTCCACGATGTGTGTCTGTGAATATGAACCTTTTACACAGAGAGGTGTGTGTGAGGGCCGGAAATAGTGAAACATAGCGTTATATTTTGGTATCCTGTAGGGAATGACTATGCTGTGTGTGTGTATGTGAGAGTGCAATTCATAGCCACCTAAAGAGAGACTATGTGCGTTGTGGTGAACGCTGTGAGTGTTCAACCAGGGAATACATTCACAAACAGGACCAATATTGAGTGTACTGTACAGAATAGTGTGACATTGCAAAGCTTCAGATTAAATGGCCCTCTTGTGGAAGAAATGTATGTCGACCTTTTTCTCAAAAGACCAGCAATCCTCTAAACTGATTAGAGTGCACCAATAAAGAAAATGAATCAGGAATTAAACATTCTTGCCAAACAACTCAGAGGTATCTAGAATGGCAGTGCAGGCATTACCATGTGTTTTTGATGGGTTTATTCCAGAATAATGGATTTAATCACACAAAGGAGGCGTTCAAGTCTTGATGGAGAGACTTCCTTAGATTATTTTAGGTAACGTCTCTGATGCTATGAAGGTGCAGCTGTTGTTAAAATATAGCAGGATTACTGTAATAGTGCATATTATTTCAAGGCTATATTAATCTACCATTGTACCACAACATTTGTTCACTTTATACATTTTATACAACAAAAACTTTCTGTAACTCTCTCTCTATATTCCATTCCCCATCATGGCACATTAAAATGTAGCAATCCAATCACATCTGTTTCAAACCTCCAGCATGGATTCAGTGGAATAGGTTGGTAGACCAGCGTGCTCTAATCGGCCGGTGGCAGAGGTCCAGTGAATAACTTCAGAAATGAGTTGAATGGCTGCTCTGTTCACCTGTGGTGAGTCAGATGGGGCCTTTTCCAGTAACTCACATAAAAACAGGCCAAAGAGATCAGAGAGAAGAGCATCCAGTGATTAGGGTTTTGATGCTAGAGTTAAGAATCGACAAGGAGCCAGAAAGAAGCTATTTTATCCGTCAAAAAGGCATTGATTTTAAGAGAGAAAATGAACCACACCAGTTTATTTAGGTTGATTTATCATTGCTGTTTTATTTACAGAAAACTGTGTTTCTTGAATTTTTTTTATTACCAAATACACAGAAGACAGCCAAACATGTAAACAAAATGAAACAATGCTGAAGGCCCAGTGTTAAGCAGCAGTGGATGACAGGAGTTCCTGCAAAGTTTTATATCAATAAGATTAGACATACGCGAGTAACTGATGCAGTGTTGGCTGACTCTAAACTCTTAATTTACTTTTTGCATTGTGTTAGCTCATGGTTTAGAATAGATACTAGTGGACTGGAACAATTGTTGAATATTTATCGAAAATATGCATCTGTTTTCTGGTAATGTCTAAGATCTAATGTAGGAATATGGATAAATCAACAGATCCTTTTTCACTCAAGATCTCCAATCTGAGGTTGATTGAGAAATGAGCACTGCTTCTTGGATGTGTTGTTCTTCATGCTTCCTTTACTGACTGCCGGGTTGACTAAATAGTCTGTGAAGTCTTCGTGTGGAACAAATATCTGGTTTACTTTTTCAGTAGCTGCCAAACGACGTACTGGGAGGCCAAATGAGTGACTGATTAGCGGAAACTAATTATAATTTTTGTCTGCAGGATTAATCATAATATCTGCTGTTGATGTGAAGTGTGGTTATGTTCACTTCAGATGTGGACATTTGAGCTTTTCCAGACATTTTCCAGATGCTTTTCTAATAGATTTGTACAATAGTTTTCTTAGAAGAAGGCATGTCAGTGCAGCTGAACCAATATTCGGTTTCAATTGGTTAATTTGCATGTGTCCTCAGAAGGAGGAGGGGGTGAGGGGGGGAATATTTGAATAGAGAGATGACATACATATCCTCCCCATGTTTTGGTTCCAAACAGTGAGTGAGAGTAAAGAAGCCTGTTTAGGGTGTCAGTTGTGATGATTCTACCCCCCACTCTGGAAACTTAATCCAACTGCATGTTTATTGTGGGAGTAGAAAGTCAAATTCCCTTTCTAGAGACTCTATTTTCTTTGAGTGGGCGAGGAATTTTGGATTCAAAACGTCCCTCTGTTTATGATGTTTCCACAGGTAAACTCAGCTCTGGAGAAGAGGACTTTCTGACACTGCACAGACTGGATGAAATGTGGCTTGCCCTAGATGCTCTGTTTGCTCAACCAAACAGATGAGTTCAGTACAGCAAATGTTTGATGACAGCCTCGGTTCCTGCTAGGGAAACAAACCATCCTTGGCTGCAGTCAAAATACTGCTTCCTCTCCCATAAATACGATCTTTTATGAGATTTACCCCATTAGCAAGACTATTGTTATACCCTGTTTATTTGACTCGACATTTGAATTAACAAAGACTGCATTTACTGAGGAGCAATATGTACTGCTGATCAATGTTCCCTCTAATTTTTCATGTGTCTGGGCATACACACAAGCTCCCTGAGCACACTGAGGACCACTGTGAGCAACATCAGATGTGCACGCTGTGGCCACACACCAGTATCACACCTGTTCAAAACCTTGGATCATAGCAAGTTACATGGCTTATTAAAATAATCAAATTACAGCAGCAATTTTCACTAGTTTACTTTTAATATAAGTGATTTGACAAACTTTAAAGGAAAAAGACAAAAATCTTGTTGTTCATGAGATGTGTAGTATGTTTTATGTGAGAGTCCTGCTTGGCCATGGGAAGAGTCTTGCTTTGGCCTGTGTGAGGGTCCTGTTCTGGAAGAAATGATACATATACACCTTTCAGACATAACATTTTGTTCACATTAAAACATTCACATTTTGCACAATGACGTGTGCTGTAGCTTGTGATACAGTGTAAATTCCTGTAACTCTGTCTGTAAAATATGTAATTACTCAGTTTTTTATTATCATTTCTACTACCCATAAATTATCTAATAGTAACATAATTTAATGATTAATATCCATAAGTAAAAAATCTTAATAAATGTCACTAGAATATGCACAAATCTGACTTAAATGTTACCTTATTTTTCACGTCTGTCCTTCTCACTTCTCCAATGGTTGTACACTTTGTCCAGGTTGATGGCTTCGTCTGCTTCTTGCTTTGACTTTATGCGCATCAGCTGGTCCAAATGTGCCACTTCAAGACGATTTCTGGATGCTGTTTTGATTTAATTTTTAGTTTTTTCTGCTGAATGTGACGCTTGAGGTAGTCCAACTTCCATTCAGTCCACATTTTTCCCTCGGAAAACTCATTTGCTACTTTAGCTTCGCTGCATGTTTTGCAGAGTAGACCCTTCTCACTCGAAAAAGAAAACATCTCACCCAGTTTCACCGCTTGTTCTTCTATTTGAACATACTCCGACAGCCATTCCATCTTAAAAGAACCACATTTCTTTTTTCCAATGGCTTGGTGAGTGGATGTGTCGCTGCCCGTTCGTTTCGCCATGATAAGGGGTTAGCATTTGCGTCTCGTAACTCCGCCGCACTGTTGTTAGCTAGCTAACCTGCACGGCGCGAATGGGCAGGGCAATAGTGTCAATGCTATGATTGGCTGCGTAGCGTAAGTGAACCGAATCGTATCATTGGCTGGACACCTGTCACTCACTGAGTTACGTTGCAAAATAGTACAGAAAACAAAATTATTATTATTATTATTGGTTTAATTGATTAGATAAGATTAGGACTAATATTAGATATTAATTAATACGTTTATGTTGAATTTTATTTTATGCGCTGCATAGATTTTCTTGTGCGCTGAGACTGTGCGAGCAGTGCGCGATTGCTCAAGCGCGCAGCTTAGAGGGAACATTGCTGCTGATAGACAATATTTACCATGAATATACTGTATCTTCCCTCTGAAAAATGATCAATTGACCACCCCCTTAGTTAATATTGCTATGCCTTTCGAGCTTTTCATTCTCACATATCACATAGTTTACAATGATTATGGTGGCAGATTTACCACTCAAAATTCAAAACATATTTTTCATTTCTAGCTTGCAACTGTTGATTTGAATCAGCTGAAATGACAGAGGCAGCCTTCTTTTAGAGATGAGCTCTTGGGATTGATAACGTTAACTGAATGATGCACGGCACTTACTGTCAAACTCAACATTTATCCGTTTTTTCCACGCTAAATGGCAACTTTATCACTGACAACACAGAGACACTACCTTATACCAATGTCATCATACTATTGGCTTGCTAGCCTTGTTAGAAGTGGGAACCAATGTCAGATTTCTTACACATAAATAAAGAAAACATTAATTTTGAACCCGTGAACATTTTTAAAATGATCTATTATCTATCTATTCTATTTTCTAGAAGTTCTGTGGTTATATTATTTTTTTAAATTATTCGTCTATTTAAAAATATTATCAATATAACTTTTAAACTAACATTAGCTCCATGACTTGCTTGAAGACAGTGCAGTGTAGAGCGAGTAGCCCTAGTAATTTGAAAGGACAAATTTAAGAACACATTGTTAATTTAACATAATCCCGCCAGGATGATTTGCTTACATAGGCATATTTGAACGTTTGACAGTAAGACAGAGGTAAGTTTTTTGGGCTTTTTTTTTTTTTTTACATTACCTGTATCTAGGCAACAACCTCCTGCAAAAATAAGTCTGATTGTATTGAAGATTGACAATCGCTGCAATCACAAAAATACATCAATTCGTCTTGTGGTCGGCTCAGAATGAAATCCTCATTTCTCTCATTGAGTCTCAGACTTGCGGAGGGTTGTTATACCAATCAGAGTCCCCCTGTAGTCTCCACATCTCGACAATTACTGCCAAGATTGTTTGGTTTTATAATGGCACATTTGGTCACGTGTGATTGTTACTACAAGCTCAGGCGATCAGGTGTCCCATCTAAGCTTTTATTTGTTTGGATTGGGAAATGCACACTTAATGAACAGGCTAAACTCACACAGAAATTCCGACTTGTGTGTTTGACTGTTAAATTGTATGTTAAATTGTATGTTAAATTGTATTTAGCGTACAGACCTTCCAATATCTCATATCCAGTGATTTATATAAATCCTTCGTCATGAAAACAACTTTTCAACCTTGTGCACATGTTTCTACGGAGACCCCTCTATACGTCCTGCTTGTGGGATCTTTTGGTCGTCGAGGTGGAACATCGCAGTGCTCAGGTAGGTCAAAGTTTGTGAAGTGTTCACCTCATACAGACAGTAAAAGCTTTTCAAGCAGCAGAGAACAGGCCTCTGTCAATACTGGGCAAGACAAGGTCCTGATTTATCCGAGAGTCTGATGCAGTAGAATTAGCTGAATTACCAGTTTCCAGGAATATTTCTGAAATGCCTACTTTTCCAAGAATGACTTACAATGAAATGAAAGAGAAGCCAGTTGCTGCACAGAATGTTCTTAGGTGTTATATGCGAAAAGGAATGACAGAGGAGAGAGGGTTACAGCTCAGCGCTCAGGTGTCATGAATAGTAAGGGTCTGTTTTTCTTCTCCCTTTATAATAACTGCAACATAAAGCAGCCCAAAGTATGTGAAGCAATGACTCGCTGTTCTTATTTTAATGAGTGACTCTTTACACCAATACATCATTCATCCACAAATCTCTCCACACATTTGCTGAAACGATTAAATTAAGTTGCTTGTCTAATTCCAAACCCGGTTTTATTCTTTTTTTTCCTTTCTTTTCTTATCCGGTTCTCGGCTCGTCAGTTTAATTATCAGCCTGCCAAAGAATGACCCAAGATTGGCTTTGAAGCATAGAAAAAGATTTATGAGAAATCCAATTATAAGTGCCAAGAATCATTCAGTTTAATCAGTGTTTCCCTCCAAACCATTTGGAAGGCCAAATATTTTGTGACCCATCAGTAGATTGTTTGAGATAAGGTAAGGTCAACTTTCCTGGCAGACAGCGAGTTTTTCATCATCGTCATCATCGTCATCATCATGTACAAAACATAACAGTTCACATCCAGCACAGCAGCAGATGGCTCATGTAAAATGAGTATCGTTGTAAACATTTGTAAAGGTTTGACTTTTCATCGCAAATATCATTAGAACAGAAAAGCATAAAATGTCTTAACAGTAAAGCCATTAGGTAAACGTTTTGAAATGCCAAGTTTGAATTAAACTTGAAGATTAGGAAGTAAGATCACATTTCCTTCCAGTCTATTTGTCTTTAACAACCAAAAATGAATCAAGCGACTTGTGAAAGATGCACCGACATGCTCTACAGCACAGCAGAAGCTCTGAAAAACAAAACACACTCTCTCTCTCTCTCTCTCTCTCTCTCTCTCTCTCTCTCTCTCTCTCTCTCGCTCTCTCTCTCTCTCTCTCTCTTAGGAGCAAAAATAAAAGACGTGGAGCTTGTGAAAGGAAACTAATTCTCCTTTTATCTGTTGCCTCTCCACATAAACTGAGCACAATCTCTGTGTTGATTTTGGATGAGCAGCAGAAAAGTTCTTACCCACAAAACCAGACATATCCTATAATTCAGAGAGGGGGACACAACAGACAAAGAAGGAATGTACTTATATTCTGTCCTACCCAATAGGACAATACCAGTTTTTATTGAAGCTGCTTTAGAGATGTGTTGATGTATACCCAACATATTTAAATACATTCCTCATACTGTACATCTAGTCACAGAGCTCTCATCTTTTCATAATAATAATCAACTGACCAAATACTATGCAAAAGTTACTGCACAAACAAATTCAACATGCTGGAGAAGTTTACTTCTTGACAGACATCATCCAAAGATTTTCTGAAGATTTGTCGTCTTTCATTTTATGGTGTATCAGCAAATCCCTCACTCTGGGAAAACTCATTGAGAAGCTCAGTGAAGTCCGCTGGACTCAAAGTAAACGAAGCCCTGTATACATTTCTCTTGCCTCCTTATGAGAGGCTTGGGAGAATAAAGTACAATAAACAGAAGCCCCCTCCTCCTCTACAGGTCCACAACAAAAGCAAATAGCCCCAGAATGGCTATGTTTTTATTTGCGGTCAGCTGGTTCCCATTAGAAAGGCTTTGTGAACTGCTATTTCCCCTCAAGAATCCCAAACAAACGGACCCTCGGCTCTGTTTGTCTCAAACTAACCTCTCTTCGCGTGCTTCTCCCAGCAATATCCTTGGATACCGCCGGCCCTCCCACAAACAGGGGTCGTCCTTGGTGACCTCTTTGACAACTGATGTCATTACAAAGCCACATAGCTGGTGTTAAATAATTTGTGAAACATCTGTTTCAGCACTAATTAGCTAATTAGGGGAATTGATTCATTTTTATATTTTAGTATTTGGTCATAAACCAAAGTAGCGGACAAATTTGAATTTCACCTGATGATGCTAATAGATTAAAATATAGGATTATTACAATTCATCCTGATGAGGACATGGATGTGTGAACCAAATGTCATGACACTCCATCAATGTTCCCTCTAATTTTTCATGTGTCTGGGCATACACACAAGCTCCCTGAGCACACTGAGGACCACTGTGAGCAACATCAGATGTGCACGCTGTGGCCACACACCAGTATCACACCTGTTCAAAACCTTGGATCATAGCAAGTTACATGGCTTATTAAAATAATCAAATTACAGCAGCAATTTTCACTAGTTTACTTTTAATATAAGTGATTTGACAAACTTTAAAGGAAAAAGACAAAAATCTTGTTGTTCATGAGATGTGTAGTATGTTTTATGTGAGAGTCCTGCTTGGCCATGGGAAGAGTCTTGCTTTGGCCTGTGTGAGGGTCCTGTTCTGGAAGAAATGATACATATACACCTTTCAGACATAACATTTTGTTCACATTAAAACATTCACATTTTGCACAATGACGTGTGCTGTAGCTTGTGATACAGTGTAAATTCCTGTAACTCTGTCTGTAAAATATGTAATTACTCAGTTTTTTATTATCATTTCTACTACCCATAAATTATCTAATAGTAACATAATTTAATGATTAATATCCATAAGTAAAAAATCTTAATAAATGTCACTAGAATATGCACAAATCTGACTTAAATGTTACCTTATTTTTCACGTCTGTCCTTCTCACTTCTCCAATGGTTGTACACTTTGTCCAGGTTGATGGCTTCGTCTGCTTCTTGCTTTGACTTTATGCGCATCAGCTGGTCCAAATGTGCCACTTCAAGACGATTTCTGGATGCTGTTTTGATTTAATTTTTTGTTTTTTCTGCTGAATGTGACGCTTGAGGTAGTCCAACTTCCATTCAGTCCACATTTTTCCCTCGGAAAACTCATTTGCTACTTTAGCTTCGCTGCATGTTTTGCAGAGTAGACCCTTCTCACTCGAAAAAGAAAACATCTCACCCAGTTTCACCGCTTGTTCTTCTATTTGAACATACTCCGACAGCCATTCCATCTTAAAAGAACCACATTTCTTTTTTCCAATGGCTTGGTGAGTGGATGTGTCGCTGCCCGTTCGTTTCGCCATGATAAGGGGTTAGCATTTGCGTCTCGTAACTCCGCCGCACTGTTGTTAGCTAGCTAACCTGCACGGCGCGAATGGGCAGGGCAATAGTGTCAATGCTATGATTGGCTGCGTAGCGTAAGTGAACCGAATCGTATCATTGGCTGGACACCTGTCACTCACTGAGTTACGTTGCAAAATAGTACAGAAAACAAAATTATTATTATTATTATTGGTTTAATTGATTAGATAAGATTAGGACTAATATTAGATATTAATTAATACGTTTATGTTGAATTTTATTTTATGCGCTGCATAGATTTTCTTGTGCGCTGAGACTGTGCGAGCAGTGCGCGATTGCTCAAGCGCGCAGCTTAGAGGGAACATTGCACTCCATACACCAGTCATTTGGATATTTCTCTCGAACCAACATACCAACCTCATGGTGGTGCTACGGGTAAAAGTCAGGGGATCATTAGGATTCATCATGGGAGCAATAGGCATAAATTCACAGCAATCCATAAAATAGTTGTTGAGATAAATCAGTCTGTATCAAAATAGGCTAAAAATTAACGAAAGCACCTTTGAGCAATATGTGTGGAAGAGGCTCCTGAGGGGTTGGGGGGTAATTTGTGAGATTGTGTATATACTCTGCATTTAAGTTCTAATCATATGGGAGTTTCTTGGTAAAGAATGTGCTGAAGTTTACATATGGGAGAAGAAAACATAGACATGCTTTCCTTTTCTTCATCAAATAAAGTTGGTCTGGCCTGCAGCACTGAGCATCCTTTGTTGAGCCCCGCCTCTTGTGTCTTACTCGTGCTCTCAGACAGCCCCATCTGGATCAAAGCTCCACCAGTCCTACCCAGTACTGCTTACTTCCTGTGATCCCAAAAAGGAGATATAAACAGAGCAAGATGGGTGGAAAGAAAGTATTTTGTAAGTCTATAGATATTTACCGATCTATTGTATCAAGAGAACAAATTAAGACAACGTGGTAGTAGATCGATAGTTATAGTGGTAGTAAGTTTTGGAAGTATACTCTGGTGGTGGTCGTCAGGGGGGGCTTCAAAGACCTGACCAAACCAACGTGAAGACCAGCCAATGAACAAAGCTACCATTCATGTTCTTCCCCCAGAAATGGAAACGTTTCCACCCCGACGCTGACAACAGAGCAAGGGGCAAATCTGCAAAGACAACAGACAGGGAGAGGTCCCCGCCACTGTGGATTAGGATCTGCTTGATGTGAGCAACATTCAGATCTCCACACCAGCAAAATGAACCAGGCATCTGCACCACAGAGTGCAGAGCACCAGAGAGGGAATGAAAGGCCCGATCCTATTCCTCCGTGGGCAGAGGGATCATATGGCGTTGGAGGCCAGGGGGACCATGCTCTGGATCCTGGGCCTGCTCAGACTGCTCCATATGATGCTGTTGGTTATAACTGAATTACTGCTTTACTTTGACCACCTTTATAAAGCGTATCTTTTATCTGAGGTGATACCGAAAAATGAGGTACACAAAATTCTGAGTAGCAACCAATGAACAATGAAGGAACTAATGAGAAACTCACTGCTGATTAATTAATGAATCGCTACCAAGTAATACTGTAGTAGTAAGACTGTTACAGCATGCATACGTGTTGATTCATTTATTTGCCGCTATTACTCCTCCTGTGAATGCCCATAAGTGAAGTACCACAGGATAAAGAATGAGAATATAGAAAGAATAACAATACAGTAAAACTCTGCTGTAATACCATCAAATATGTATCTAAGCTATTATTGATGACAAATACTGGGCTTTAATAAACACTGATTTATTGATAAGTGACATGAGGACAGTTAAGTATCTCATCATTAGTTCCTAGACAGTTATGAATTAATTAACCGCTTTTACCACAATCGGTGCAGGTTCTAGTAATTACACATAATTTGTCCGCAAGATTGAAGTTTGCAGCTATTGACAGTGTGGAAGTGTGGAACCATTGAAAAGATTGACACCAGCGAGAATGATGTACATGCCAAGTCTGACCACTAGACTGATTGCAGGATGTTTCAAATTTACATCGTATTTTTTATCAAAGCACACTCCGTCTTCATCTTATGAATGAGTTTTCAGAAAGCATGTTTAACTTGGAACTGGCTCTGCTTCTTAGAATATAGGATGAAGGGATGATCAAAGGGTTGAAACAGCTTTAGGTCGCCCCCGAGCTTCCGGTTGCTCCATATTGTGTTTTTTATTAGTGTGAGTCGGGACATCCTGTTTCCTGAGAGGAAGCTGTTTCTCTCTTTACCCGTCTGTCCTGGGATGCTGCATAAAGCGCTGGAAAAACTTGAAGGCCATGACTGTTGATGTTTTTAATTTTTTTAAGTGTTTGTGTTGCAATTGGTTGCCAGTTACAGATTGTTTAGGTACAGATATTCATCACTTTGATTAAGTTAATTTCTTCGGTATATTACTACATAGCCTGTACTGCTGCATCATACAGTGTCCATGACCTTTTACTGTGGAGGACTGCTTCAATTATGATATTCATTTAATTACAACTTGGATGTAATAGTTATCATAACTTTGTGCTTACCCAAGTAGTTTCTGGAAACAGGGCGACATTGCTATAATGAAGTTCGACAGGGAAAAACAAATGATAACAATCAGAATCCAAGAATTTAACCAAATGATCTAACTTGTGTGCCTGCACAACTGCACTACGTACCACATGTCAAAGTTGGCCCAGAAGGTTGGTCTGTAAACTGTGATGGATGTTCACAACTGATCATCTTTGTTTGTGTTACTTTTCTTTACTGAATAAGACCAGCCAATGAGCCATCCACAGGCAGCTGTTTTCTGTGAAAAGCTCTGTTGAACCCACTGTCCACTACCTGGCCAGCACTCAACGACATAGAGACAAAGCTGGCGATTAGCTGGTGGACATAGTGGGCATTTAGCAGCTACAGAGCCAGATATTTCCCTCAGGAGTTGGTGGAGACCAAAACAGAACTACAACGAGAGTTGAAGCATGACTCCAAATAAATGCTAATGTTTTTTAAATAATCAGCAAATAATAGCTGACTGAGGCTGACCAAACACACCAATCAACCTTATTGTATCTTGACAGAAAAGAGGATAATACATGGCAGTTATAAAATCTGACAGTATAGACAACAGTATTAGTCTACTGTACACAGTATGTGTACTCCCCTAAAAGATGTGTACTCAGGCATCCTTTTCCATTCACTGTTAGACTCCAAAGAGCAGCTTAGGGAGAAGGAATGTGGTAATTTGAGTTAATGGTGGTGGGGATAGAAGGGGGAAGTGCAGCTGGGCTGGGTCTCAGGAATTACCTGAGGAATGACAGAGCACAGTTGTACGCTCCTGTGCCGACAGAGGTTACTGTTACTGATGGGGGAGCAGCAGGCTATCTTTTAGTGTTTTTTAGGGAAATCACTGAAAAATGTCTCTCTCTGAAATTATATTTATACACCATATATGGCTTCAGTAGGCTTTAAAGGAAACATAATAACATCTTCCAAATATATTCTACTGGAAACTTTTTTCCAGCCATGAAGGTCATGTGGAGGGAGTTTGTTGCATAACGTAGAACTTTGACAAAAGAGAGCTGGCTCTGTCTCATCCTGAGTCCTGAACAAATACACTTTGGTCAAACACTGAAAAAACTACACCGACACCACAATCTTTCTCTAAACTTAACCAAGTGCTTTGAGGGCCGAATCATAATCAATCAACCATAAAGAACACGAATTATGCTGTGGAAGATATTATATATCAATCAATGTTTCCAGGTACATTTATTGTGAACATTTTACAACTTTGCCGATAAGCTCATGATGCTGTTCAGAATTTTGGGCGACGTTGCATTTCTTTCAGAACGTATTTGCTCTAGCAATCGATATATAGAAATAGACAAACTCTTTTGTTTAAGCCATATAGAAGCATCGGTATTAAATTGAGACTGTTACATAGCCAGTTAGAAACTCCTTGTAGTAACTTGAATGTTCTCCACTGGGCGTTGCCACTGTGACCAGAGAAGGCAGCGATCTCCCAGTCTGACAGACACAATTGCCTTGTCGGTCGTCACCTCCCTCCCGCAGCAGCCTCATCAGCTGCCATCATCGCGTGATGACGGGTTAATACACACCTGGCCTGACCTTCAGCTCACTGGCTGACCTGTCAACTGTCAGGGGAGTCAGTTGCCATGGAAACAGATGGATACCCTTGTCAGCCGTTCATAATACACTGAGAGAAGACCAAATACTTGAGGTAATTATTGTATGAGATTAGAGTATGGGCAGTCCCTCCACTCGTCTGTTATCATATCACCTCAATACCTCAATTATGTGAGAATATAAATAAATGATAACTTAGTTAGCCTCCCTGTGAGATTTTTTTTACATTATTTACAGTATCACAATCTGTGAGCACATTACAGGCAAGTAAGTGGCAGTGAATCACAGGGGGAGATGAGATGAGATGATGTTTCGTGCAATTAGGACAGAGAGAGCGAGAGAGAGAGAGAGAGAGAGGGAGAGAGAGAGAGAGAGAGAGAGAGAGAGAGAGAGAGAGAGAGAGAGAGAGAGAGAGAGAGAGAGAGAGAGAGAGAAAGGAGGGCGTGAGTGGTAAGAGGGAGAAGAAAAAACAGAAATAGGGGAGAACGACTTGTCAGGCGGAGCGGAGCAGAGTTTTCAGCCCGCCGCTGAGCTCTCATTCATGGGCGGTTGGACGTGAACACTGGCCGCTCTGTGTCTATGGAGGTGATGTCCACTGAGAGATGCTATCTTTACCCCATTGATACAATGGCCTCATAGACAGCAGACAGTGGGCCAGAGCCACAGGTCTCCATACTGAGCCGCACCGCTCCGCCACAGCTACTGCCAGGAAGAGTGCGCCACCTACAGGTGCTGACGGAGAGTGACAGTGTGGCGTATTTGTGGGTACACTGTCCAGTCTCTATGAGCAGTTTGTGGTGTAGTACAGCGGTTCCTTATTTGAGGCTGCTAGTGTTTGTGATGTGAATTCATGGGAAGTCTTACCTCTTAAGATTATTCAAATAAAATAAGGGAAAAAGTCAGTCTTTGTATTTACGATGAAACAAGAAGATAGCACTTTCTTAAAAAAGATAAAGCTGCCGCTATTGTATATTTTCTACAGTAGGCTATATTTTTATTCTATATATTTCTATAATCTGAGTCTCCTAAAACAGCTTGGCACTGTAGTTTTCATTTAGCAAATGTTACTCTAACAGGAGTAAATAATGCAAATGTTTGGGACTATTTTCAGTTGTGCATTAATACACAGTTAGTGCTCTAGTGAGTATTCATGGCAGCTGGATGGTGTGTGTGGGATTGCCTCAAAATAAACTACAGTGTCCACGTTGATGGTAATGAAGGGACATGGCACTCGGAGCAACAATGTTGCTCTGTTATGTTGTTTGTGGGCAACAAGTAAGGTCTATGGCACAGATGAATAAGATCACTTCGATGTTGGTTTTATTGACAAAACAATAGCGTCACTATTATGGGGTCACAAGTTTAACGTGTTGGGATATAATGCATGACAGAGAGATTTCATACCACTGAATAATGAATCAGAAACACTGACTGATATTTTTCAAGACTATTATGCTGCCATTTAGTATAACAATCAATTTCAGCTTTTGAAAAAAAAGAATTCGGGAGCCTCGCTGCTGCAGCTTTCGTACGTTTGGATGCATGACTGCTGGAGCTATTTCCCTTTGGCACACCTTAACTCTCCTCTCATGACGAGACACTCTGGCAGGCATGCAGGGGAAGATGAGAAGAGAGGCGAGCAGAATAGAACATTTGGCTTTTTTCGAAATTAACAGAAGCCAGGTGTCCCAAAAAAACATATAAAAAGGCCCACACATACATTGTAAATACTCCTTCAGTCACTTCCATTTTTAGAGGATTTTGTGAGGAAGGAAACCTCACATCAGTGAAGGTATTTCTCTTCACCTCCTCGTTTTCACTCTTGCCTCCTCCCTGTCACCTAGTTTTCTTTTCCTCTTCCCGCCCTCTCACAATTTCCATTCCTCCTTTCTCACCCTCCCCCAGCCCAATCATCTCTCACTCTCTTTGTTTTCATCTTGTTAACTCCTCCCACTCTGATCATTTTTCTTTCATACCAGATATCAGGTGATGTTGAGTATTCCCTTAATCACTCCAAAGGAGCGTACAGTCTTTCTGAATTAAACACTTAAGAACTGTAGTTTTTAAAGCATGGTGTAGATCAAAAGCCTACAAAGGTGCTTCATTAGCTAAAGAAAATGCTATAAGAACCAAGTTTGTGGTCAATGAATTTAATGTAGATGGTAATATTTTACTGACAATAACACTGCTGGAAAGACTTTGTCGGAGAAACCACAACCCACAACACTGTGCAACTCTGTCGTCCCTCTGTTCTTTTTATGCTCTTGAACCGTTACTGAGTCAGAGTTTTGGTCAATGCCGCTTTAAAAGTAAAACAAAAAATGTGGAAGTTAAATCACCTGTTATTTAATCTGTGCTACCAGCTGAGCTGCTGGCAGACAGCTGACCTGTTTCCGATGTGGGGCCAGAACATCTGTGAGCAATATGCATTATTTTCACTGAGGCTCTGACCATTTTCGGCCACCTTGTTAATATAGTAAAAGAAAAAACGTGTCAGCCTCAAAGGCACTTGACAATGACAGTGAGGCCAAAGGATTGGTACTTTGACAAACGTTTTTGGTAACGAGATTTTTGTTTCTGATTTGAACTTGGGTTATCGCATACTTTTGTATTGTCACAACACTATCTTGGTCACTAAACTCTGACAAAGTAGGTGGAAAATTAAAAAAGGTGGGGATTGTTTTGAGTGGGAGAAACTGGTCCGTTAATATAGCTCCAATTTGTCTTTGAAAAGTGCAATGTGCAGTGAACGGACACACCCCAACTAAATGAGCCCTGACAGGCTCTGAGAGATGCCAGAGCAAAGCAGGGTACAGGGGGAAAAAGACTTGAGTGGAATGGAAAACAAACCTTGAGAGATTTTTCACCCAGCGCAGTGCGGAGATTTATACACGTGTGTGTGTGCTGTCTTTAAGTTTCTTTTCTAACTCAAAGACAGTTATTGTTTTGGTCTATAAGTCTATAAAAATGTGGTCTCCTTTTGTTGTGCTTGATCATGCATGCGGAGAGCCCACATGACCAGCAAATGCAGCTATCACATGACAGCTCTGATGTATTTTGGAAAAATCTTGCAAAGAATTGATAGCCTTAACATCTGTACAGTAAAAACCATTGAGCAATTCCACACATTTCACAGCTTCTGCTATGAATGTGCTCCAGCTATCATCCTTGTTGATTTATCAGTCATTTGCTGTAAGGGAACAACTTTTCCACGATTCATCTCGAATAACTTTCTCTCTGTGTGAGATTTGACCAGACTTTACAGGTCACTTCCTCAGGCTGAATGTGAAACAAACAGTTGGTAGCTGAACCCCTGGCCAGGTGAGGGGATTACTGTCTAACTCCATCCTTCAAAATGCACTACCACCTCCCCTTCCTCCATTTCAGTCCCCTAACCTGCATTTCCACCTCTGCTGTATTTCTGTCTGTGTGCCTGGTTCTGTCTGTCTCAGCTGTCAGTGTGAAGTCTTGCCAGGTTATTAGATTCACAAGTCTGTGAATGTCACTCTGCTATGCATTTACTGGAGCTGCCAACTGGCACACTCTGTAGTGTTTGTGGGAGTGTATACTTGCATGCACATATGCCACGTTTCTCATTATAATTCACTGAGTCCCTCCACCCTACCTCAGTTCACTTTGTAATTATCAGACAAAGTAGGAGGACAGTTCTGGTGTCCTGTTTTAGGAAATCAGCCTCAGGTCATTTCGGTAATTTGGTCACTCTCTCTCTCTCTCTCTCTCTCTCTCTCTCTCTCTCTCTATCTCTCTCTCTCTCTTTGCACCCCTCTTCCAACTGTAGGGTCTGTTTCTGACACCATGTCTCCCCTAACTGTGTTTCTCAGTTTGAATCTCTCTCACTCCGCTGTCATCCCACCCTCTCTGTAGTTATCAGCTACAAACCTGACAGGAGAAAACTACTGACTCAACATGCATGTACCTCCAGACGGACAGTGACAACATACAGGAAACTAATGTAAATTACATTATGTAGCAAAGAATTCATTTCTTTTGACATCAAATTCTGTGAAGATAATAAATCCAGCAGCGTTGACAACAGGTAACAGGACTCTTATACTCCAAGCATAAATAACTTGGCATGAATAAATGTCATGAATTACTTTTAATTACTGATACTGGTGCAAATACCACGATGCATTAGAATGTTTCTTAAAGTTTGCCACCACATGTTTTATTAGAAGCCTAAACTACGAAAAATACAACACTACTGTGTTTCAACACAGGAGGTACTAGACTGAACCATTTAACTTCTACCAGCTGAAAAGAGCCCAGACTTCAGCCCCCTTGGGGATGGAACAGAAGTGCAGCAGAAATCCAGTCAGCAAACAGAAAAAATGACTTTGGAAAACATTTGTTTTCCTTGTAATATATACCTAGCAAATAAAGCGAGTCTGATTCTTGAGAGATAATTATCAGTCCCGTCTTGTGTGCATGTGGCCTCACTCGTCAATTACATTCCCTGCCGCCTGTAAGCAGTAAAAGTGATACAATTTAATATCCATGTTATTGCCAATAATGTTTAAGGCTTTTCATCAGGGCTGTGTATTATCACCAGTGTCTTGTTTTCCTTTCTGTCTCAGTACCATGTTCCAACGTGCCAAGGAAAAATGCTGTCTCTTTTAACTCCTATGTTCAACCATTTAGATGTGTAATTGCATGCTATGCAGGATCTCATAGCTCGGGGCCAAATTTACTACAATGTCCTTTGATAAGTTGAAAGGCCAAAGGCTAAGAAAGTCAAGGATAGTTAAAGGAGCATTGTTGGTATAGGTGTGGGCCATGTATACAGTCATATACTGTAAATTTGACATACATGACAACTGCTTGCATTATGCCACCAGTAGTTTTACGTAAACATTCTGCTGCTATAATAACACCAACTGGAACAGTTCCATGGCAGTGTAACTACATTACATTCGTCTATACATCTGCCATTTGTCAGATCTGTAATCAAGCAAATATGAGCGAGCATCTTTTCCACAAATACAGTTGTTGCAGTTTAAATCTGTAAACATTATTTTATAGCTGTGTTGTGATTTTTGATTGATATTTTTGGACCATGGTATTGCTGCTCGCAGCGTTGTCCGGAGGCGAGCATGTACGGAGCGTGTGCTTGGCCCCTGGTAGTTTTCCTTGAACCTTATTGAGAACCGCTCATCCACAGTTGACTCCAGGGAAGTGAAGAAGAGTTTGTTTGCATTTGTTTATTCAGCATCCAGCAGCAAAAGTGAAGAACGACATTCCCGTTGCTGCACAGAGTGCCAGTCGCTTGTTTATCTAAAGTTTATTGACATTGAACGTGTCACGTGTCCAAATTGCAACACCTTTGACAATGCACATCTTTGTGTCCTGAACAATAAACCCACTAAGTCTGAAGTAGGTTGGACAAGCAGTTGTTAATGTGTGAAAGACATACCCACAGACAGACAGACAGTCAGAGATTCATTTCTTTATAGTTAGATGATGCTGCTACAGTGCCACCTATTGATCAAATAGCACAGAATTCGCCAGGGTCACTCAGACATCATATCTACACATGATCACCGAATGTCTTTGCAATAGCACACAGCGTTTGAGTGAACTTTGAGGGCCAGATATAACTAAACTGATGGAACATCAAAAATCAAAAAAGTATCTTTTTCCAACTTGGTCGTGAGATGCTCTGTACCAAATGTGCTGACAATTGCTCAAATTAATTTGTTGAAGGTTAGGTTTAGGATTAAAACTAATTTGGAAGATTCAAAGTGTTGGAAAATCAATCTCCACGCTAATAGGCCTGTTATAGGGATAGATTCATCTGGACCCTCAGAACCTGCGAAAATGAAAAGTTTTTCGTTTTAGTTGAAAATCTCTGAACATTTCAGAACAGTGCTCTTGACGTCAGTGTATAAAACGAAGGCAGGCTTTATAGTTCTACATTAAACCTGTAATAACTGCTGTTCTTGGCCACTTGGTTGCAGCAGAAACAACTGGTGAACACACCAAAGACATATGGGGAGCTTTACAGCAAACAGCTGCTTATTCACACATCCAGGGGATATGAAGCAGCTTTAATTGGAGTCGTGTTTCTGCATGGTCACCTGACTACGAATGTAGTCCAATATTTTTTCTCTTTCGCTCCAATAATAATAATAATGTATTTTATTTGTAACGCACTTTTCATTTTTTTTTTTTTATCTCAGAGTGCCACAGAGCCAGTACATAGTAAAAACATAGTAAAAAGCATAGTTAAAACATAAAAAAAAATTATAATAAAATAATAACCAGTGAATGAACAGAAACACAAAATAAATAACTGACAGTGACTTAGGTCAGAAAGGCTTTCCTCTGTTTTGGTCTAAACCAACTCCTGAATAAAATATCTATAAAATAATCATGTCTAAATGCTCCTATATGTTCATCGGTGCTCTGTTTGCCTGCCGTTTGCTACTGGGCAGGTAATGTTCAGTCGCTTTTTAGCTGAAAACAGCTGTCACAACAGTAAACCGTAACAATGAACTGAAGGATACTAAACACGATGTACAGCTGGGGGAACTGCAGAGGTGAAATATAAAAATATTGATCATAGATTTAAGCAATTAAATCAAGTAAATATTAATCTAATCCAAACAGACATTCAAATAGTAGTGCTGCTATGTTTGCAGAAGGGTGACACTCATACCACAGCAGCTTTTATCATACTTGATTATATTGTATTAGAGAGGCTCATGTGTTTTGCCATCTCTCTTCTGACATCTGGGCTGCAGCCAGAGCTGTGATCCCTTCCTCTATCATTACTCTTACCTCCTCCTGCAGTCCTACCCACAGACTGCAAACAATACCTTCCAATGACTGAGGCCATTCTATCAGCATTATTAGTTTTTACCGTGCATGTGCACAAATCTATTTTCTTACTCTCACTCTTGTTAGTTAGCCCTTTCCCTCTTTATTGTATCATGAATCATTATTGTATATGACAGATGCAGCAATATGCATTATGATGTTGCTCTTTTTAAAAATCATTGTACTTAGTATGTCCTGCAGTGCTCAGCGATGCTTGATGTAAGTTGATTTGGAAATAGATGAGATGCATTGAGCTTTTGTAGCACGCAGTGTAGTTCTATTATATTTCAAACTCAAGCCATCCTCCATAACCGACTTGCATCAAGCCAATGATGCTTTCAGCACAGTCTTACTCTCATCTCTTTTTTTTTAATCCACTCACTACAACTACATTCTTACTCTCTGGAATAAGTTCCTGGTTTCACAAATTCTTGTTGGGAAGCCAAATAGTTTCAATCATCTCTCTCTTTCATCATGATCCATGTACGAATCTAAATATTTGACTTGGTTCACAGAGGCTAAGGGTTTTTTATAAACGTTGTAACCGCCCATCCACCAAGCCCCATCCCCTGCATCTCTAACTCCTCCCTGATCCACAGCCTCCTGTCTGCTTTCCCACACAGCCTTGTTAACATTTCTACCGCTCTCTGAATTTCTGCCAGTAAGGAAATAATAAACAGATTATGTCTTCGAGTCCACTTAACATCAATCATCGCTTTGCTCGGCGCTGTGCTCGCTGTGGTTGCCTTTAGTGATTCTCATTCAGAAAATGACTCTGTCTTTACGCTGCACTCTTCTGTTTACACTTTACTGAACCTGTTACTTAATTCCAAGAGGAGTTATTGTGGTCTTGCGGTAAAAACAGAAAACAACACTTGGCTGCTGAATAACTTGGGGCCTTTCTAGTGTACATGACAAAGTGTTGTATAAAGACACAAAAAAACATTCAAAATATTCAAAATATTTCATCGTCTTTTAATTCCATCTGTGTGCCCCGGAAGCAGGCAAGACAGCACAGGCTACACATTGAAAACAATGTTCTTACCACACGTTTTGAAGTTGTATGATTGACAACACATGGGTGGTCAACCTTTAGTGAATGTGAACCTTGTATTAATAACATAATCAGAATCAGAATCAGAATCGCATACATGGAATTTGACTCCGGTTTCCACTCCGCTCTCAATGTGCAAACACAAATGTACAATAAACAACAAAAATATATATAAAGAATAAAAAAGGGCAGCAAAATAAGTAGAACATATGTAGGTATACACATTTAAGAGCTATATACAATATAAGTATAAATATATATCCAAAAGAAAAGTGTACATATATATATATATATATATATATATATATATATATATATATATATATATATATATATACACACACACACACACATGTGAACATAAACCTATCAACAATGGCAATGGAATGTGTGGTTATATTATGGTTTACTGCATATCGACCAAGTAAACGCAGGTTTTGTGTTGGAGTGCTAAGCATGAGTTATTCATGAGCCAAATTCACCTGGATGGATGAAAATGGAGAGATGGAAATGCATCAATTATGCTAAACTCTGTCAGGACAGACCTCCGAGTACACATACAGTACATACATAGTGTACAGTTACTATAATGCACAGTCTGTCTTGTCCCATCCTTTTAAGGAGGTTTGTCATTTGTCACCAGTCTGTGTGGGTTTAGGTGTTTTTGTGATATAGTTTGTATTTGTCACACACCCACTTTGTTGCACGATTGATCCCCCATTCGTTCAGGAAACAGCTTCAGTTTGTAAATATTGCCATCTTGTGGTGAAAGAAAGACCTTTTTTAAAACGTGTCTAAAAATTCAACCCTGTATCTGGTTTTCTGGCTGGTTAGTTAGAAAAAGTGAAAGTAAAATGTATTACATTCCGTGCTTGAGTAACAAGAATATGATTTGTACCTTTCTGCACGGCTTTCACAGAGCAAGAGGAAGTATCTCAAATGGTTCACAACACAGAGGAAGTTTAACAGACAGAAAACACGGACATTTATTTGCTCAACAATATATTTTCAACAATACATGTTTTCTCTCGAGCATCAAGTGTTGAGCGACGGTGTGAATTGTGGAGAATGTAGTTTCTTAAAATGTGACTAAATATCCAAAAGTGCCAAAGAATAAAAACAATGATTCTTCTCTTTTTTTGTGGCAAATTTAATCCTCATTTAATACATTTCTAACCACTTTTTGACATACAGTTATAGTGTGTGGGTGACACTCAACTCATGGCTCCACCCCCACCCATGGGCCCCATGTGACCCAGTGTCAGGGTGAGGCTCTGGGTGCACTTGTTTCCGAGGGTTCGACGACGACACAGGAGCAGGAGGCCAAGGCCTGAACGGAGTGTTTGTGGAGCAATGAACTACCAACAGAAACTGGCTGAAAAACTCACCATCCTCAATGAGAGAGGGAATGGGGTGTTAATACGCATGAACTACATTAAGAAGGTGAGGGAGAATAGGAAGATTTATAGAGGCAAGTTGTCTGTGTAACAGAAATAAGGAACTTGACTTTCGACTCATAATCTTACGCCTTGATAGTTTTCTAAAAATATGTTCCTGCGGACAGTTCTTACACTATACAAAGAGTTAACAGTGTATGCTTTTTTACTGCTCAGGAACAAATTGAAATTGAATCATATTCAGAATGTTTCTCCTCATTTCTAATGTGAGATTCGTAGAACTGTTGAAAGAGGACGAGAGCTGGATCTACATTTGTGTCTACAATACAAATAATAATGATTCTATGAAGCCAAAGACGTTAAAGTAATTTATCTGTAATGCAGAGAAGTACTACAGAGTCTTATAAGAATGTGAATTACCAGTTATAACCCGGTAATGCACAGTTTCTCAAAATAAAGAAACTCTCCAGGAGCTGTGACTTAAACTGCTGTGATGAAACGATGTTAGATAATTGTAACAGCTGTGTACTTAGTTTTATAGGCAGCACTGTCTTCCAAACGCAACTGAGTTTATTTTCTCCAAAGAGGAAGTGCAGACAGGAAGTCAGTCTGAGTTGTCAGTCACCTCAAATTTCAGTTATTCTAAACTGAATGCTGTGAAACTCACACATCAGATTATATGCAAAGAGACCAGTGAAATATTATGAAGAAATCGGAAAGTATAATTAACTAATGTATAATGTATTTCTGGACGTGACATGCAGGAAGTGACACATGCACACACACACACACACACACACACACACACACATGTCCCCTTTCGGTAACCCCATTTCAGCATGTGTATGCATCGACTGTGTGACTGCACTCACCAGGAGGAGAAGTGGAAGAGCAGTTTCATTTTGAGCCCAGTGAAGATGTGCTGAGCATGCATGCATTTTTGATTCCAGCAGTCAGACTTCACTCTTGGGAGCTGCTACACACTCTTCTACTGTCAGCTTCCTAACAGCCCCACAGGGGCAGTTCAGTGTTCACTATTCTGCTCAGAGTCACCTTGAGTGCTGTTGTTGACAGGTGCTCTTCTGACAAGCTAGCTTCTCTAACCAGTGGCTATAGATGCCACTCAAAATGTAAAAAATGCTGTCAGTGTCAAGAGAACCCACAGAGCATGATGGCAGGGCTTGACAACTTTATTTAACTGCCAGAACCTTCAGAGTGAAATATAAAAAAAAGTCTGGCCGAGCATTACAGTATGACTGATCACATCCTCACATCTTCATATTTTCCCAACCTCTGTTACAGACCTGTGCAGACCCTAAGATGCGGCCATCCCTCCTGACCGATAAAACCATGGAGCCTGCCATCAAATACATCAACAAGAAATTCCCCAACATTGACTTCAGGGGAAACATTGTAAGTTTCACTAAGTTTGAAAAAAAACCCCCATCTTATTATGAAATTGTAAAACAACTGACCTGTGAAAACAAAGCTTTGATGATCAGCGTTACCCATGCAAGTCATCTCGGGCTATGGTATTATATTGCATGAGATTGGCTCTATGAGTATATCTGTTATTGTGTCCATACTTTGTTTATATATGTGTTTCTTTAATGTAAACATTTGCTTGTGTCTGATGGTTTACGTAATCAAGTATGGAAGTGAAGCAAATGAATGAAGTCACAGGAAGAGCGACTTCTACTTTTCAAACAATATGATGCTTCATAATACCTGACCAGTAATGAAAAGTTCTCTCTTTTTTTTTTTCTTAGCAAAATCTGACCGGCATACAGAGACAGAAATCTGAAGTGTTGGCAGGTGCAGCAAGCTACTACGACTCTTTCCTGGATGTCATAGAGTTCAGGGTGATAATCTCTTTTTCTTTCACACAACATGACAAGGAACTACGCGACAATAGCAGAGGAAGAAACAGAAGCATAACATGACAACATAAAAACAATCAAAATGAAAAGACATTTACATTATTCTTTCTCTCTTTTGGAAACACAAATGTGGTATAGAGGACAATGATGGTGTATTTCTTTCTCTCTACTTCCTTCTGCTATCTTGTTTTCCAGGATACATTTACATATAGAGTGGTTTATTCTCATATAGGAACATATTTAATTGTATTCCAAATATCAAGGACAGTTGGCTCACTGTGGTTTGGTGCAGTTCATTACACCTCCCTTGACATTTGCATATTTCTGTGATGGAGGTCGCAGCCAGCCTAATGCATCATCTTTATTTGTGAGATTGAGAATAACTCAATCATGATGTTATAAAATGATTATTAGGCTACAGGAATCTTTGAAAACGTGTTTAAGAAATCACTTTGTAGGCTTAACATCATTTCGATGTTTTTTGTTTTAACCCTTGTCTGTTCTTCATTCAGGACCACGTCTATGAGTTGTTGAACACCATAGATGCCTGTCAGTGCTTCTTTGACATTGTAAGTATTTAAGATGTATTTATTCATAAGTCAGGGAAAACGTTTCATTTAAACCAAACATCTGCTGATTTCTGACAAGCTGTCACTCTTTTTATACATCCTGCTATACGATGCTGTTTACTCCTTCCACCTACCTATTGCAGGTTACGTTTTCTCTTCTCACTGCCCACAGCCTCCTCCTGTTCAGTTTGTCAGGTTTTTTATTATCACAATTAAAGTGGCACCCTTTACCTTGTGCATTATGTATATTTTACTGTATAATTCAGCGATCCGTGTCTCCTGCTATCTGATTTGCACAGCCCATGTTGGCATTTTAAGCACCTCGCAATGCTTTGATTTATTATTATTTTCCCTCAGCGCAGGACCTTTTCTTCAACCATTTGTCACAATCAATAGTGAAGTCTACTTGAACGAATTATTTTTATTTGACACCCTTAAAAGGATCTGTGATGTAATTTATTTTCAAACTGACAAATAATATTAAAGTAATATTTCAGCCCAAATCTATCATAAAATATCTAACGCTTTCTCCTTGAAAGGTGACCGTATGTTTGCTTAAAGAGGAAGAGTAGCGGCTGTGGTCATGAATTTGAATTCAGTCCGTCTCAATGGATTTCAATGGAGATAGGTTTTCAGGTTGGGATAAAGTAACAAAAGATCTAAATCGTTTAAACTACTCCCTCAGCTTAATCCACTTCTGTCTGTAACCCTGGTGTATTCCAAACACTCATATTTCTGCAAACACATTGCAAAATGCAGCTTGTTCAACCACTTTTCTCCGTCAGTAGGGAAACTACAACCTTTTTACAGCCATTTGCAGGATGCGTGTATTTTATATTCAAAGTATTTATTGTGATCTCTATTGATGTCTATGATGACAAATATTTTCCAACCAAAAATCTCCAAAACTGATTTTTTTTTTGAAACTATTTTAAACATACAGTTAATGAAAGCCCCCGTTCCTGATGTTCAATAACAATGTCTTTCTTCTAGGTGTCCACATTAGCTCTACTGTATCTACAGTTGACCAAACCTCAGTAGTTGATGAGTTAGGAGTGAGAATGTGTTGCCTAGTTAGACCACTTTCAGTCATTTCAGAACCACTGTCTACATTTTTTATTTTATTTCAGGCGATCAACTTTGACTTCACCAAGAACTACTTGGATCTGATCATCACATACACGTCTGTCATCATAACGCTCTCTCGCATCGATGATAAGAAGGCACTGGTGGGCATGTTCAACTGTGCCCATGAGATGACCAATGGGAGCAGGTGAGGAAACATGAAACTGCATATATGAGGTACAACGTAATTTGATGGATGGATGTGCAGTTATTCACCCTTAATGATCAAGATAGCATCCAGTGGTGTTGCATTTGCTACGTGCAGCTCTCTATCTCCAACAAACTGCAGGAAAGTGTGTGATTCATGAAAACCAATACTTTTATTATCAGTCAGGTCCTTGTAGGTAATGCTAGACTGACACAGTATCAGCAATGCTGTATCATTATATACTGTCCTACTTCTTTTCCTTCAAATGATGATTGATTGCATGCTGTAATGAATCCTGCAGTGACCCCGCCTACCCACGGCTCGGCCAGATGTTTGTGGAGTATGAACATCCTTGGAAGAAGCTAACTGAGGAGTTTGGCCCTCACACAAGGGTACAGTAAATTGTAAAGCTACGTCAACATGTTGATAATTTCCTTGAGATAAAACGTAGGGGTTGACGCAGTAAAGTAAACTAAACATTCTGTATAATTCAACTTAGTACAACTATGAATGCATATTGAAACACATAACGTAAATGATGAATGATAAACACTCCTGTCTTGTCACAACACTGCACTTTAGTACTATACTATATCGCCACCCAAAACATTGCACCATAATGATGATTGTTAAACACCTCATTCCTATTATTATTGATTTGTGGCTATAACAGCCTCCACGGGGACATGTTTCCATTCAGTCACAAGAGAATAAGGGAGGACGGGCACTGATGTTGTGATGAGGTCTGACTCGCAGTCGGAGCTTCAGTTCATCCCAGAGGTGTTAGATGAGGTTGAGGTCACGACTCTGTGTAAGCCCATCAAAGTAGTCAGTTATATGTGGATGCTATATCTTGCAAGTGCTTTATCAACACAATACACCTTTTACAATAATAATACAAATGATTCATCATTTATATTTACTCCTTTACACTGGCACTTACATTGGCCTCTGAGGTGGAGCATTCAATATGTCTTTCTGCAAAAACATGTAAACCTCATCTTTTGAGCCTCCAGCTTGTTTTTTTTGTCATAATTTGCTGTGAAGTGCTGCTTTCTTTCTCTGTCTCTGTCATTTTGCCTCTTTCTTTTTCTCCGCATCCCTCTAACTTCCTCGTTCACTGTTTTCCTTCCCTTCTCTGTCCATCTCCCAGTCTGTGACGGCGGCGTTGCTGTCTCTGAAGATGGTCTACCCACGCAGGAACCTGCCAGCAGAGCAGTGGCGGAGCGCCCAGCTCCTCAGCCTGCTGAGTGCTCCGGCTGCCATGCTGGACCCGGCCTGCTGTGACACTGTGAGTCCGCCCTCCCATCACCTCTCCTCCCGTATTTATCTCTGATAGCGGAAGGGAGAGCGAGGAAGAGGTATAGTGTCTAGATTATGTTTTTTCCAGGCACAGAAGAGAGAAAAGGTGTCACAGCTAAATTATGCAACAACATGAAACGCATGTCCTCTTATTATAGAGCTTTCATTTAGAAAATGATTCATTTTATTGTCTTATGACCTCTCTGCTCCTCCTTGAACTCTGTCATTACGACGCCTGTGGCCTCCTCATAGAGGAATCACTCGTCCTGTCGAGCCAGGGACCTCCAGGCAACAATTTCAAAAGATAAATATTTTAATGGAAAAGATGGCCCGCATTTAAAGTCTATCGAGAAAACTGATAGATACAATATAACATTTTTGTATTTCTTAAAGCATATTTAGGGAGGATGGTCAATATTTCCAGGAGGTTTTTCCAAAATCTATTGATGAGTGGGAACCAGAACAGAGTAACAATGAAGATTCTGATGGCTACCATGTAGTCTAACTGACAGGATTTGACTTCGTCAAACAGGCATCCGGCTTTGTACATGCTGTAGTGAATGTGTCTTTACTGGAGGTTAATAACCTTGTTGTTCACCACAGGTGGCGTGTGAATACCTGTCTATGGAGGTGATGGAGCGGTGGATCATTAGTATGTATACCTCATCCTATGTGATAACGTCCTCCTTCTGTTCACTTTATGCAAATATATAGACATCACAAGGATTGTAGCTTGAGCACATTGCAGACACACTTACATCTTGCAGGTATTTGAGTGAGCAGAACACACAACAACAGTATATTGATGGTTTGTATTACTGCTGAAAGAATTTAGCTTCGGAGATATAACCAGTTAACAACGTCTCTACATTTGTCATGACAGGAGCACTGTCACATGCTAAACTGATTGTACCTTAAATGTTGACTGTGCTCCTTGCAGTCGGTTTCCTGTTGTGCCACAGCAGCCTGAATACAAACCAGGCCTCCCAGGAGCTGTGGAAGATGGCTCTACGTAGCGGCCTCTACCTGGTCCTAACCAGAGATGAAGTACTCAACATACACAAGGTTTCCGAGGACCTCTTCGACAGCATGAAAGGGTACGTATACGCTGCACTGCTACATTATGAGAAGTAGTCCTACTTGATCAATACAAATTTAAAAAGCAATAAAGGTTAAATGTATGAATGAGAATTTCTCTATGCAAAAGTTTTGTGGTATTTTAACATATCAAAGGCAATTGTTGAGGACATATATATATATTTGTTTTAAAAGTACATTTCCCTAAAATCAAATGTATGCAGCTGAAAAAAAGAGTATGGCAATAAATAATCTTTAATTCTCCTTAAAAAATTTAAAAAATCACAAACAACACATATAGTCAGTAAGTAGTATGTAATACCCTTAGTGCCTTTATATTCGGAGAGGAAGACAATGGATTACTGTACAGACAAAAGGTTGAAGAGAAAAGGTGATGACGTTGATATAATGTACTATAAACTAGATATCACAGTATAGTTGTTACTCGATTACATTGTAAGACTTATTTGTATTTAGAGTTTCAGAAGAAATTGCTTCCATTGCTAAATGAATACGTGCCAAGACAAAGATGACACATATTAGAAAAAGGTCAATATTGCCTCACCACATGGAATTATACATTTTTACATTGTAAATTAGCTTCTCATCACATTTGTTTATTTTTTTCTTCTATCAGATATAACAAGCGAGTTGCAGACATCAAGGAATGCCGTGAGCATGTTTTACTCAACTGGTAAGACTTTCAGGAAACTAAACTTTTGTCATTAATATTCATTGATGAGTATTTTCTTTGAAATGAGCCGTGGGAACCAAATGTCTCTGATCATTTCCTGTGTTATTACCAGTGGAGCTATGCACCGAGAGAGGAGGCAGTTTCTCAGAGGAGCGATGATGGAATTATTTAAAGTTCTGGAGGATGAACCTGGACTTCTGGGACCAAAGGTACAAGGACACTAACGAGGATAACAGCTACACTCGAGGAATTTAAATGAGTTCATTACTGCATGTTAGAAGTCAAAAATAAAATGATGGACTGATGAAAAACAGTATCTTTGATCCAGCCTCTCTGGAGAATATTTGGACAGGAGGAGGGGATTCTTTTGAATGACCCTGCGTTTCACAGTAATCATGACTTCACTGATCTGAGACTCTTTGCTCACATTCCTATTTCTTCTCTCTCCTGTGTGCCAATCAAATCTCCAAGGCCTTGTTTGTCTTCATGGCTCTGTCATTTTCCCGTGACGAGGTCCTGTGGCTCGTCAGACACTCTGAGAATATGCCAAAGATAAAGACGGCCGAGGACTACATTGACAAGTAGGTCATAGGTGCTACTGTGGAGGTCACTCTGTGTCATTTTAGTGTGCAAAAATCTGGCAGCGAGCAGGTTCTCCCCGCTGCAACTTAAGATGTCTCGTCCTAAAGTGTGCACATGAGATTTTACAGTGACCTTTTTGTACACATTTAAATGATGAAATGTAATAAGAAATGAATATGTTTAGTGTTCATTTGCTTTTTCTTTTTTTTTCCCAGTCAGATGGCTGAGCTGCTGTTCCACATGGAGAAGTTAAGAGGTCTGATGGCAAAGTACAGCCATGTGGTTCAACGCTACCACGTCCAGTACCTGGCACAGTTCGATGCTTTGGTTCTCAATGACACCATACAGGTACCTGTAGATATAAATGTCAAATACAGTAAAAGGGGCAGGATACAATTCTGTGCATTTTTCTTTTGTTAACTGACGGGCAGGCAGTGTCAGAAAGGAGAAAGTCATCAATGTTTTTATTACTGAATGCATCCCTTATTCTCCTTCTACAGCATGAATTAAGGGAACTTTTTCTCCTCTGCAGAACATGTATGTGTGTCCAGAAGAGGAGTCTGTGCTGATGACTTCATTCGTCTCAACCCTCTCTGCTTTGTCAGTCAAACAAGGTAATCACAAAAACACACTGCAGATTATTGCAGCTTGTGTACACTCAATAGTGTTCTCTGCTTTAAATGCAACATAAAACGTTACATTTCAATGATGATTCAATTTTACTCTGCAGTGGAAAAAAAAGAGGAGTTTGATTTCAGAGCACTTCGATTGGACTGGTTGAGATTGCAGGTAAGTAGGTTTGCTGCAACATATCAAATATTGCACAATATTCATTCTAAAACATGGTGAATGCCACCCTTATATTTCCTTGTCTTCTGTTTTAGGCCTACACAAGTGTGAACAAGGCCCCTCTTCCACTAAAGGAATACCCCGACTTAGCAAAGGTGATGAACTTGATTCAGTTTCACACCAGGATGGTGGACAGTTTGGAAGAACTTCTGCAGGACACATCTGAGGTGTCCATGCTCGGGTCAGTCTCTTCTCTTCTCTTCTCTTCTCTTCTCTTCAAGACTAAATACTTTCATGTCCTAACTGTTTATTATCTTGTTTGCTTAACAGTTACTACCCGCGCGTCTTTGAGAAGATGTTTTGCCAGAGCAGCGAGGAGATGACCATGAAGCGTTACCTCATGGCTTTCCCGCTGGTCTGTTCTCACTTCAGCCAGTGTGGACATCCTCTCTGCCCAGAGGAGGTCAGTGTTGAGTCATTTGCTTTCCAAGCTATTACATAAGCATCATCGAAGAAGCATTGAAGACACACGTTGGTTACACTC
This sequence comes from Melanostigma gelatinosum, assembly GCF_949748355.1. NCBI lineage: Eukaryota > Metazoa > Chordata > Actinopteri > Perciformes > Zoarcidae > Melanostigma > Melanostigma gelatinosum. The sequence continues at coordinate 18,631,423 of NC_136636.1, read as the reverse complement.
TGCATTAAGTTTGATTTCTATCACTTTATGACACACCTCACCAGCTGCAACATCACAGCAACATGTCAGTTTCTTAATCGTTTGAAACGTTTGCCAGTTTAGGGAGACAGACCTGAAAGAGTTCTTATACATTAACAGTGGACTGAATCTAACTGGAGAATATGCCCTCTACCTTTCTGTGTGTGTGTGTGTGCGTGTATGTTGTCTTCGTATATGCCTTACTGTGTCCTCTTTCATTGAACATACAGTATGTGCACACTCACATATGCTGCACTTGTTTGTGTTTCTAGACAGAGGCAATGGAGAAGAAGATTCTGCGCCTGTGTGTGACCTTCCTGGAGCAGATAGCCAAGCAGACCAGCAGTGTTGTGTTGGAGATATGTGCTGAGCAGTGCAACCTCAATGACCAGGTGAAGTCTATTTCAGGTTTAATATACATATATATACATATACAGTATATATGAGCATGTTTCCCAATATTTGCTAGGCTGAATTCTTCGTCTTTCTGTCTCCCTTCCGTCCCCCTTCCTTCTCTCCTTCCTCGCATCCATCTCTATCTACTTGATAACCCCTCAGCTGCAGCCCAAGCACTGTGCCGAGGCCATCAGCGCAGCTCGCCATAGAAAACAAAAGAAGCCGGTGCCAAAGAAGGGAGAGATCCAGAAAGAGAAACCAGGCGCCGAAAGCCTGAGAAAAGACCGGGCCGTTGTTACCAAGTCAGCTTTCCTTTTTGTTCCCCCACTTTTCTACTTATGTCTCTCTCTCTCCCTGATCCTTTAATCATTGTACTCAATTGGGAGACGTTTTGGAACTGATTTCTGGAGACATGCAGAATTATCAACGCTTGTTCCAGTCAAATTGATCCAGTCCATTAAAAAAAAACAATTGACACTGTACAGTTTTGCCAAGGTTGAAGTAGGTTAATGCAGTTCATGTTAGTAGAAATATGTTAATATTGGCTGACATTTCCAAATGATTTCCTTCACCCCATGACGCATTTCTGTCCTGAAGTTATCATGAGGACAAGATTAAAATGCTCTCACCGACGAGGCATTACTTGTCCTGAACTTTATTACCCTTCTGGTTGAACCAGTCAACGTTGACGGGTACTGAATCAAGCTATTCAAAATTAAGAAACGAAACCTCTCAGCATTGTTTTGATCATATTCTCTATGTAGCTCCAGTAAGAAAACTCACTAATTTAGTCGAAAGAGTCGTAATTCTGTCTCTCTCCCTCCTCTCAGTTTTCCTCCTCCCTGCATCAGTTTGGAGATGTTTTACAATTCTCTAACGGGTTTATTACCTTATTTGTCTGAGAAAAGCACATCCATACTACAGTCATTGTCAAAACATTTGTCTTAAAGAATTCATCCTCCCTTTTCTCTCTCTCTTTCTCCCACATCTCCTAGTGTGGACAAGATGCATCTGATGCTGACAGAGCTCTGCTCCTCCTACAGCCTCTGCAGTGACTTTATTGTCTTCGAACACATCGTCGTTCCCACAGAGTTCCTCATTTCCCACCTGGAGACACGCCTCTCTGAGTATGAGTGGGGATGGGGGCATTATTATATTTGTCTGAAAAAAATGTGGATGATGTGATGATTCCTGAAGTCTCTGAGGTGATGTTTGCCTAAAAAAAAAATCTTCCCCTATCTCATGTGCGGCAGAGGGATTTGGATTTTTTTGCGGATCTCGCAGCAATTACTGTCAGAAATATGCTAATAACTAACACGAGCGCTTGTTTTCATTGTGAAAGGAACACATTGTAGTATTGTTTCCTCAGTGCGTAAATGTGCTGTACAGTTGTACTCAGTGTACGAACATCATTTCATAATAGTTTTTTATACTGCTGACTCTATGTCCAAACTGATTGCTTATATGCTCACATACATGTTGCTCAGTAGGCTGACCGCCATCTTGGACAGGAGCTGTCGGAAATGTTAAACACTATTGACCAAGATGTGGCAGAGCACTGGGAGAATTCAAAAGTATCTCAAGCTGCAATTTTTTCCAAATTGTCACTCACTGATATACACCGTTTTTTTTTATTTCCTCCTGACAGTTCGGGAATCATTTGGAGCTTGTCTCTTTAGAAATGTCTCCTCCATCACGACAATGAACACTGATTTTCGATCTGATTCCTCCGTGTCAGGCTGTGCTGCACCCATTTAAAAACCTGAGAAGAGTTCCATCCCTTGCTCTGTGTCATTTCAGTGCTAACTGTTATTTAGATTAGGGATTGGTACCAGGGCAACCTAATGTTCCTGTGTATATGCTCTGCTTAGTCTCCCTGTCTTAGCTGATGATTATCTCCCCTGTCACCCTAAAATTAGCGTCCTTTAGTAGCAGCATGGCCAAAATTGTACAGACTAGTCAGGGAGAGAAAGAGAGGGGATTAATGGCCCGGAAATAAAATAAATAAAATTGAAGCCCTGGAGCAGTGAATGTGCTGACCTAATGAGAGTATAGTACCATGCCACCATGGCTCGTTTAACCCGTCTTGAGGTCCCCTCTGTCCGCCCTCAGCCCACTCCTGGTTATAAGTGACGTTGGTTGAACATGTTTCTCCAGAATCATCGTGAGAATGGCCAATTACAACCAGACCACCGAGGAGATAGCCCGTCCCTCAGACCTCCTGGCGGGGTTAAGAGCCTATACAGCCAGCCTGCACACCCTCTCCAGCTACATCAACCTGGACATCACCCGGCTGGTGAAGAACGTCCTGCTGCAGCAAACACAGCCACTGGACTCACGTGGAGGACAGACTATTACGACCATCTACACAAAATGGTGTGTGCAATACATATATGTGTATCAACTCTATGCTGCATGCGCGTGTCCATTTAAAACGCAGAGCTAGCACACGCAAGCATACCCTCTTGATTTCTCTTTCTCTGCTTTGTTTCCCGTCTTTCTGTGGCCCTCACTTTCACTCTTAAATTCAAACATCTGTTGAGTGAAGACACAACGGAGCTTTTGTTATGTTTGATTTTTCTGCACCTCAGGTTCCTGGAGAGTCTCTTGCGTCAGGCCAGCAACTCCCTCATCGTTCACTGTCCCACGATGCACTGCTTCGTCAACCAGGCTACTGACAGCGAACCAAGTTTCAGAGCGGAGGAGTTTTCAGATATATCAGGTCGGGCCCCAGCACTTAATCATTGCATATTTTGTATTATCACCATTGTCTTTTCACAACGAAGGTGATAACGGTAATGGGAGACAAATAATCCATAGCTTAGTATGAAGGTTATAAAGCTATTCACTGACTTTCATTGTGTGATACAGTGTAGGAAATGTAATTCAGATGACAGTCATCAGTGACATGCAGAGCTTAGCATCCACAGCTTTTCCATGATGTACACTACATTCACGTGCTAGAATTTTTGTCTTGTGGGTGTAATATGAGAAAGGTTTTTAAACATTATTCCTTTCTCTGAGAATGTTTGCCTGACAAGAGCAAAAACGCCTCAAAAAGACAGATTTTTCTCCTCCATTTTCACTTTTTGCAGACATGCTTTTACAGACAAAAAGTACCCTTGTCCTCTAAGGTTTAATGTTCACGGGTCCACAGATCAAAGACATGACTCACTCTTCTCAAAAACGTCCCCAAACTCATTCAGTCCTGACGCCACACTCAGAGGGAGTGTTATTGCTCAAGAGGATGTGGAGCTAGTTATTGTGGTGGTGTGTTGTGTTTTTCTTCATACTGTCGGTCATGTAGTTTATTCTGACACTGCCTGATGAATGTAAAGCTCAGTATTGCTTATCATCTCCCCCGCTCTTTCGTCCTTGCATCGTAACTATTCCAGCATCACTTGTGTCTCCACCACCCAGCCTCCTGTTCTGCCTACACGCTGCCTTGTTAGAGCAGTGGACCTCCGGCTGTTTCAATATCTACTCCACAACAGACCTTGGCTCATGCAAACATAATAGAGATACATACCTTAGGCATGCACACACACAGTATCTTGGAGACCACTGAACTTCAATAGACGCCTGCACACCATGTCGTCATCGTTGTCTATATTTACTCCATAGTGAGGTATCTGCGTGCCTCTCACTGACTCATTTGCCATCCATTAACCACCTCCAATTTTAACAACACACATCCTTATCCATCCATATTTAGGCAGAGATGTTGAGCTGAGTGAAAGATCTAAAAGCTGCAGTTGTCTCTCTCTCATTGATTCCGCTACACTCAAAAATCTAATCTTTCATATTTTATAGAGGTTATTTTCTAAAAAAAAATCACTTGAAGCAAACCAAACATCTCCACTTGAGCCTGTTTCTTTTGTGCATTTTTGTAAAAATGTCAATTTAAGCTTCTGTTGATCACTCATCTCCCTCCAATCATAACCCATAAATTATTCATATCATCTTCTGAGCAGAGTTACAGGCCCTGGCGGAGCTAATTGGTCCATACGGCTTGAAGTTTCTGAGTGAAAACCTGATGTGGCACATCACCTCGCAAGTCAGCGAGCTGAAGGTAGAGTATGATGCAATGGGCTTGTTTCAAGGATGTAGATCAGTGGCCCGCTGAATAACCTGGGTAACTTTGATATGAGTAGTACTGGTCTGTAGCAGGGAGACAACACTGCTCTACTAAGGCAGAGCAGTGACATCAGAAGCAGTGTAGCTGAGACTAAAGAAAACGATTTATTTTTTTACCCCCAAAAAGGAACTGCCATTGACTCTATAGAATATACCTAAAATATGCAGATAGGCTACTGCACTCTTCCCTTGGATCGACTGTAAGAGAAAATGCATTATCGACCAAAAAATGTGTTCTTTAAGCTTTCATGTCCATTCTAAGAGAATACATTTACAATCCATAGCTAATAGGAATTCAATGAGTTTCAGTTTTGATGTTTTCGTCTGTCCATCTGCTACTCATGTTGACGTTAAAATCAATATAATAAAGTCTGGAAAGATTTTTGTGTTTCAAAGCTACCTTCATCTTGTCAAACCTGCATATCTCTTTTAAATCAGTTGCTCCTGTGCTGTGTCAGGCTCCACGCTTTGACACTTAAGATTGAAGTGAGGAGCTCTGAACTTGCTGAGAGACAGATCTGTCACAGCCATGACCCCTCTCCTACACAACTCCCACCTGAAGGTGGTTTTATCACTTATCTCACTTCCTTCTCTTCTGTCAGAAACTGGTGGTTGAGAATATGGACGTCCTGGTCCAGATGAGGAACAACTTTGATAAGCCTGAGGAAATGGCCAATCTTAAGAAGAGGCTGTCAGGTGAGACGTTCAGATGGGAACGCGAGAGGTGATAAGAGATGTGAAGGAAGAGGTAACGGGTTCAAAAGGAAAGGAATGAATAAAAGGTATAGGGGTTTTGAAGGCAGACAGGAGGAGATCCGGTGGTGCACAAAGTGAAGATAGAGACAGAGAAAGAAGGAACGAGAACATGAAGCGAAAGAGGAGTCCTAACGTTGAATCACTGGAAGCAGAACTCCTTATTATTTATGTACTGACTGACATACACATGAATATCTTTGGCAGACCAGCGGTCCTCTGTACATCACTTATTCAGGCTAACATGATAGAAGTGAGAACTACCATCAGCACTTTCAGGCGCCAATGGTGCAAGAAAAACAAAGGGACGAAATAAGGTAGAAGAAAGGAAGAAATGGACTCTTCTCAGTGTCTTTATATCAAACCTCTGAAAATCCTTTCTGGTGCTATCAGCCAGGAGAGAAAAGCCCATTGAATTTACACAGAGGGAATCACAAATCATCTTCTTACATTTTTCTTTTTTTTACATCATTACAATGTTTTAGGAAGCCGAGGAAGGTAGAGCAGGAAGCTATTGCGAATAATTTGATAAAAATAAACATAAATAAATTATTATTTATGTTTATTTTTTCCTTCTGTACCTATAATCACAAAATTCAGCAGTACTTAAGAGCTCAAATTTTTTTCTGGATCTCCTTTACAAAGCTAATATAAGACAAATTATATAATCGTATAGATTGGTCACATTCACTTTTGTTTTCTTAGAGCCCAGAAATGAATTCAAGTGCAAATAACCAGGTTTGCGGTCCGACGCTCTTCACACACAGTGTCTCTGCTTTACTGCTTCATACAGCAGCAAACCTCTGATCTGTTTTGTCTGCACCTCTTTAGGGGGCGAGAACGTGCTGAAGAGGATGACCATCATCGGGGTGATCCTGTCCTTCAGATTGATGGCACAGGACGGTCTGAAAGATGTAAGATCCAACAAGTTTTTATGACAATATAAAGCTCTTTCTTATAGAGTGTATAGGCACAATTGACAAAAATATCTTTTAAAATTAAGAGTAAAAGTTCATTCTTGACATTGGGAATAGTGGTTTGAGAACTTCTTTTTTTTTTAAGTCTCAAGTTTCACTCACTAGCTTTTCCGGAGCTTTCAACTGCATCTCAAAGTCTTCATCAGTAGTTGGAGTTATCTCAATTTTTTATACAAGTTTTATGTTTTTCTGTCGGCCACATGTTGTCATGTGATTGAAGTTCCATAACATGTGATGAGAAATGATCAAACTCTGCAAGGTGCAGTTGAAAGCGCTGCGGAAAAAAAGTAAGTGGATCTTGAGTAATCTTTTTTTATTCTTATTTTTAAGTCAAATACAGTTCTCTATTTAAATAATGGAATAACAGTTTAAAAACGGTGATTCATGGTTCCATGCACTGCATCTCGTATAATATAAAGCTGGAAGAAAACTGCCCTTGACTTAGTAGCTTCAGTACATGAAGGTTTTTACTCGATCGTGTATGATCTCAGTAGTATTGTGTCATATAATCCTGTAATCTAGATCCTGAATAAGCATTGTCCAAACCTGATCGGGCCCATCGATTGCCTGATGGACTTCATCTCTCCTGAAGCTGACATCAAGGTAAAATACAGCTTGTATACCACTTAATGGCAGCTACACTGGAAAAACAGCAACAGTACGTTAAGATCCCACAGAGCACTCTAAGTGCAAAAGTCAGGGTTTCACTTTGCATGAATCATCCCATTACAGTTTATCAACGGTATGTTTGCTTTCACAGGGCCGACTTATCGTGGGAGAATTTATGTTGAAGACATATTGTTATATTTGCATTCATCTAAACATATTTACATTTCAGACATTGGGGGATTGACTGATTTACATCTTGGGTTAATATTACAGAATATACTAACAGAAAGTGTGCAACAGTGGATCTGAGAGTTGCAGAGGAACAGTTTTTTTCTATTCTCTAGTTGCCTACCAACCAAATTAAATTCCTTATCTCCCTCTGGAGCTATCTGTGTGACTGTGACTCATGAACTCCCCCTCCCTTACTTACGTCTAGCCTCTGATTGAGGCATGACAGCCGTGCCACAGCCGCGGCCAGGATAACCCCAAAGACGTCAGCAGCCCCCTCATGCCTCCGTGAGAGAGACTGTGACCGCTGCTGCAGCTCCGCAGTCAAAACCACATCAGTGGAAACATTCTGCCCAGACAGGCCAACCATGCATGCAACCAGAAATAGGGCAATATCAAAACCTGTGTGTCATTACAAAAGCACCCACTGATATAGTGTCATTGCATGTCCAGTATGTCACTTCTGTGGCTGCTACATGAAATACAAAGTGCACACCAGCATAATGGCTTTTTTTGTGGTGTTTATCAGCAACTAAATGCAACTAAATGAGGAAAGTTTAAATGGTGCAAAAATCTAAATTGCACTTTCGGTAGAAGCTTATTTCAGCTCTACTTCAATTCATGCTTTATGGCTTACAGGTGACTCTAAGCATTTTTGAGCTGGCTTCAGCTGCAGGGTTGACGTGTGATATCGATCCCGCCCTTGTCGCAGCTATCAGCAATATGCAGACAGGTAACACTAAAACTACCAGTGGCACTTCTGTAAACAGCTTGATCTAATGGCTTAGTCATCTGTAATGAAGAGCCTTCTTTCATTCCTTAATGCTTTCTGTGAACAACCTGCAGATAACACGTCAATTGACGAGGAGTACAAGCTGTCCTGTTTGCTGCTGGTCTATGTCGGCGTATCCCTGCCGACACTGGCGCTGGACCCCAACTCTTTCTACAGCCGAGAGCATGGAGGTGCATATCAATCCATTTATTTTCAGCTGCTAGAAACTGCTTGCCAGATCTCAACCAAATACTAATCGTCACTACTTCCAGCCATTACTTACCAGCCGCTGATAGAGTATAACAAGGTTATCCACCCTCAAACATTAGGCTTAATAGCATCGCTGTGCATCATACTTTCCGCATGGTCCTCAGCAAACTATGTTGGTTAATGAGAAACACGTTTCTTTTGAGACACTTTTGTTTACAGATAAGTTCAGCTGACGTGCATCGATACAGTTACTCTTGGCATGTGGCCCTGCTTACCCTAAGCGCTTGGCTCAGAGCCTGGCCAGCAACATTAAGAGCAGCAAATAGCCGAGATTTCTATCGGAGCACAGGGTGGCGTTTGTCTCAGATTATTTTCTTTGTCTCTATTTTCCATTGGCGTGTTGGAAATAGATTTACCCTGTGAGCCAGAGGACGTACGCTCAGTATACTTCCTCTTATGTGTTACGGATCATCGAGTTAATTTCGCTAATTGTCGGGCAATGAAAACATCTTCTCTGTGGCCAGGGTTACAGGACATGCTACTCTGTTCTTTCTATTTGTCAGTGCTGATCTCTGTGATTTTATTTCATCAGGACACAACAACAACATCCACTGTTTAGCTACAGCCATAAACCAGCTGGCTGCTGCCATGTTCACCGTTCAGAACAAGAACATAGAGCAGCACCTCAAAGAGTTTCTCATGGTGAGTGGCAAACATTTTGTTTTTCTTTACACAGTAAATGTCTTACTTTTCAAATTGAAATCACCTTATTTAAGATAAAGCCGAGTGGAGCGTTGGTTATCCTGCATTTCAATTTAAAATAAAAAAGAGTTTGATTTTATACAACTATTAAGACAGTGCTTCCGAGGTGTCACAACTAGGGGTTTCAATCGGAACCTTGGTAGTAAATCAGAAAATCTAAATTCTGCTCCACTAAATTCTGTTTCATATTTCTGACAATTTTTTGCTTCAGACCTCTAAAAGAAGCCTCTGGAATGGGAATCACTTCAATTGAACAGTGATAGACCTGCAGCGTGTAATAAGGGTCTAAAGTAGACATCGATTGGTATTAAGGTCGAGGAGCACTGACTTAATAACGTGTTTCACAGAAAAGGCAGACGGTCATGCCATGGTGCAACGAATCTTAGAAAAGCCCTAAATGTGACAGGAATATGTCGAGGGATAATTGGTTTCTTGGGCACACTACACCACTGCTATGACAATATTTCAGTTTAAGAGCTTTCTCAAGACACTGCCAACCTGTGCCCCAGCTGAGGTTTAGGTCGAGTCCAACAGTGTTGAAACTTTCCAGTTGTTTGATCTGCCTCTTTTTAAACTTTGTGTTATTCCACAGCTGGCCTCCTCCACTCTGCTTCAGTTGGGACAAAACGTGGAAAGAATGGAGAGCAAAAACCGAGAGTCCATCTACCTGCTTCTACACAGGGTAGGTTTCACAGTAAAATCATGTATTTTTAAATTTCCAATAAGACTTAAGTGGGTTTATAATTGACTAATGACTTTTCATTAACTTAGGTTTTTCTCTGTACAATAAGCCATCACACCTGCAGTGTTTTTTATAATGGATGCATTGTTTATCTTTAAAGCATTAATAAATGAATGATAAACAAAAAAATGCAAACAACTCTTGCACCACTTTCTTCTGTTTGGGTGACGTTTGCTTAAAACTACGGTGCCCAGCTGTTTTGAGAAATGACTTAAAGGAAACTATATTTTTCCAGCTTAAAGATTTACATCTTCAATAGAAGTGAATGAGCGTTTTGCCCTTTTAATGGGATTTGTTAATAATAATAACAATATGGAGTAACTCAACATTTAACAATTTTAACACTAATTCACTCAGATTGTGGAGGAGTCTCCATTCTTGAGCCAAGACATGCTGGAGCGCTGCTTCCCGTATGTCCTGCTCCGAAACGCCTACAGAGAGGTGTACAGGTCCTTCATCGTCACTCTGGGCTGAAGACTGTTAAATATTTCTCATGTAACATTTATTTATCCAAGATACTACGTGCATGCATGTTTTGTTTTCATTATCGTTAAGTCTGTTATTCATACAGATCTGTATGCTGCTACCTGCTTAACCATGGCCTTAGATATTTGTATATAGTGCTTCCTGCAAGTCAGTGTTCCTTATGTACGCACATTACAAACGATCCTCCCTCATTTTACAAACTCTAGACTCGCTTTTGCGATGCTTATCTGTCAGGATTATTGTGTAGATTCACGACTGCTGTTGTATTACTAAAATCAGGTGTATTCTGTAACATCCCTCTTATATTTTACGTATCAGTGCCATGACATAAAGAAAACACATTTTAAGAATGTAACCACATTTATTTTGATTTAAATAGATCATTGTATTAATAGTTGGTGTATAACATTCTTTCTTACACATTTTACGCAAATAAAGATGATAACAATATACTATTTGTTTTTTTTTTCTGGTCTTTATACAACAAGTGGGCTTGCCTACTTCAAGTCTGTCCTCCAACCCAAATATCCTCCCATCCTTCCTTTTTGGATGAGAGTCATTTTTCATGTACAATTTAAACAATGCACTCCGGTTTTGCAGAACCAAAGGTGGTTGTCTTTAAATTTAGACGGAACTTTTGCGATTTCATTTTGCAACCAGGACATTCACTTTTTCCTTCCCGTTTCTTCTATCTCCTCCCTTCCCACCCTATTCTGAAGCTATATATCCGTTTGGTTGCCACATTGGACATCTGGATGTTCACACCTGTTTTAGTGCAGCTTGTGTGTGTATGTCCAAGGGGACATGTTCCCCTCGCTTTTTCAGGATGGAGTGTTGTACCCCTGAACTTGAACAAACTAGAATTATCACCTCATGGTCCGTCCAAAATGTCATGACTTCATCATATTATTTTATTAGGCAATTGTGTGAAATTGACATAATTAGCATATGCATTCTTGAGTTATGGCCAGAAACGTGTTTTGTGAGTTCACAGTGACCTTTGTCACTAAAACAATCATCAAAAATGGCATTGTATAGGCATTTTATTGTTCAAAATAATAAAGTGACATCATAATATTACATTCTCAATTATATTTTTTGAAGGGCATACTATGCTTTGTCATTTTTATAGCATTTGCAAGGTACTATATTCTACCATATTTTCATCAAAACAATATGAAATATTATGATTTTTAAATGTTTGTGACATTTTTAATGCCGTACTATATTATGACATTTTTATGACAAACTATATTATGACAATTTTGTAAAACACTATTTTTGTCATGATTTTGTAAATGACAGACAATATTGTGAAATTTGTAATGACTTACTATACTATAATATTATTTTTGACATATTCCTGGCATACTATAATTTGGCTTTTTTATGACATATCATACTTTAAGATTATTTATGGGATACTATACTTGCTATCAAAGTATCAAGACAATATTTTGCTTCACTGGTGTTTCCTTCTGTCTAATTCGTCCAGCATCGATGTCATCTTAGAGCTGACTGACCTGCTTCGGATTCGCCTCGCTGTCATTCTCCAGCTGTTTCCTCCAGCACACACAATCATCACTTGAAAAAAAATCTTAACATGCAACACAACTGACAGTTAAATTAAAAGTCAATAAATAAATACATTGTAGTAAGAAAGCCAAAAAGTCAAAATAAAATACCTGGCTTAGTTGACCGTGTCCGTCTCTTGATGTTGTCCTGGTGAATGACACCAACTCGTTTATGTCATTTGCTGTTTGTTTGAAGTCTGCTACATGTCGCTTCCATGTGAATTTCTTATGATGTTTGTTTTCAGGTCTGTTAAGCCTGTTTGAAACTTCTCTGTTGCCATCTTGGCCATGGTCCCCTTGGAAAAGAGATCTTAAATCCTAATTGGATAATCCTGGATGAATTAAAGTTAAATAAAGGGGTAAAATCTCTTTCAACTCCACACTAACACTCACTAACCTTACCAACCTGCCACCAGTCTTGTTCATCAGCAAGAAACGTTCTAAGGCTCTGCATGCAAATTAACAGTGGATCCTGTCCTTAGACCCTGAGGACAGTTAATGGTGGAAACTGCTCCTGAAATAAGTCTCTCTGCTGATTGTGTTGGTGACACAGAGCCTCTCCTGACACTTGGTATCATACACACGCCCACATACTGTACACACACTGCAAAATACAGTATAAATACACAGAGCAAAGGACTAGATGTAACCGAGAGTGTAAACACAGAGCGGCATAGATTACCATAAACTACAGCACTATATACACACATTCAAACAGAGGACACATGCTGGATTTACAGTAACACATACAGGCACAAAGCTCATTCTGTATTTCTGTAACACTTTCACACACACACACGCACGCACAAATTATCTTCAGCAGCGTTCAGAGCCGAGGGTCATCACACCGACTTGCAAGAGACACATAGCAGCTGATAGACATCTCAGTCTTGTGACAAGGCGGACCACACTGGAACGGTAAGACTGCCTTTATTGGTTTACTTTTCATACTGTACACTTCACTAAAGTGTTCAGTCTCGTGTTGTTGTGGACCATAAAGTAGCAGAAGAGTTCGATTTGTTTATTCAGTGAATGGTGTCTTGTACAGTGAGGTGTCACTGTGTTTTCTTTTGCAACATGTAGACTTGTGATGGGTCTCATCAATGATATGACAACTAAAATACAATACTTAGGATGTTGTTTTTTTACAACCAGTTCAATGTTTAATGAATTACAACATTTTCACACAACATTACTGATTTTCTCCCGTAACGCTACTGATTTCATATTTCACGGTTTCTTCATGTTTGAGTTCAAATTTAAGATCGAAACGAGATAGTCGGAATGGTCATGCTCAGATTGTAAACATGCTCGCAATAATAATAATGCTTACTTGCTGTTCACAATACCTCTTACCTTCACTATCTTAGTTTTGCATATCAACATAAGATTGGTTAATGAGCTCTAAACACAAAGTTAGTTTTGCAAGAGTTTGGTCATGAATCAAACTATTGGACGAATTAAAAATTTGACCGAATGACAGACTTAGAGGGAAATTCAAGATATCACCAAAGTTTCATGGCAAAGCACATCAATAGTGGTAGAGATATGAGTCCTGACCAAACTGGTGGAGTGACTGAGCGCCATTGCAACGGAGTCACACTGCTAGTGTGGCAAAATATATATATATATTAACATATCTTCAAAGAGATAATGTCCTTGTCACTCTGTGTGATCCATAAGACACATTATCGATAGTGTTCAAGGACTATTTCTTTGGTGAAAAGTAGTTCCAACGAAAATGATTTGTAGCATATTTTGTGTATTATTTAGAACAAGAGGAATACTGTTCCTTAAAGGAGCGATGTGTGGTGAGGTAGCAGAATACTCTCTCGAACTAACATGGTTGACTTGGTATAAGGTTCATCCAAGAGAAACTTGATATTATAAGCCTTTGACCCTTTGACCATTGTATTCAGTCAAAAAACCCTTTGACTTGGGTAAAATCCCTTTGATTCCACTCTCCGTGCCCCTCGGTCTCTTGAACATCTAGTTCCCATGCAGACACGTCACATTTAGACGATTTATGGGGCCACATAGTCAGATTTCTCTCCCTGAAGTGTAGGCATAGTGAGTAATTATTGGCACATATCACTGAGTGGACAGACAGAGAGAGAGAGAGAGATCAGAGGGATCGTCATCATCAGAGGGAGACGGATGGAGAAAAAATAAATAAAACAGTTTAGATTGTAAAGAGGCTGGCAAGCACACAAAGGGAAGATCGTATTGAGTTTTTAAAGGATTGTAAGTGACACAAGATGAATTACTCTTCTTAAATGTTGAATTGACATTACAGTTTGAATGCTGTGTAAGTCTATCGCAGGCGCATCATTCTTTGTCATTCTTGATTCTCTTTCTCTGCTACATTAAAACATGTTGGTGAAAGCAAAACAGCTCAAAGTGACACAGGAGATGGAGAATCATATGTTGCGATCTTACTTCTCATCATTTTTGCAATATGTTGAGCCATGTCAAAGAGCATGGGAGCATGAGAGTCAGTCTGACCCAGCAGCCAAAGCAAGACAAGCAAGGAGGGAGGCGAACAGCAGGCAGGGGGGTTTCCCATGCAAGCCACGTTGTCGCACAGCTCTCACAATACTCTATAAATAAAGACTGCTCATGCATTTAGGACCTAGAACTATGAAAGTGTTTCGTTACGACGTTCATTGTCTCGTCTGATCTTGAAGGTTTGTGTGCTTTCCATTTTTGGTGTCTGGACAAAAACACATTTGTTCTTTTTACTGCCCAGAAAACATTGACTTTTGTTGTTGTGACATTTCCAATAAAAATGTTTTGACACTGCTTGTTAAAGTAAATTGTTGATATGATCCTAATTATGATTGGAGGCTCTGTGCTGTTGATTGAAAGTGCCACTACTGGCTCTCTGGCTGCACTTTTTTATTTTGTAAAAAGGTCTCTGACACCATATTTATTTTCTTTTTGCATGAATGAATCAACTTCAACTAAAACAGATTAGTAAAAAAAAAGAAGCAGTCAAAGCAGTCAAAGAAAATGCGTTCAATGGTGGCTATTTCCTGTGCAGTGCAGTATCAAGCACAGCAGTTAACCTGTCAAGCTGTTGTGGGTGGCTTTCGAGGACAAGTTTTGTTTATGTATTTTGGTTCTGGTAACTGGTGGGTTTCAGTGAAAGACTCTCTGTGTAGTTCCCTGATTTGCGGCTGCGGTGGAAAATTCTCATCGGGGATTTGAGTACACGCGGCTTGAAAGCCTCGCAGTCAACACTTCATCAGTGAGTGAGGTCAACTCACTCACACTTCACTCAACGTGTGTACACGTATACACAAACACTCACTCACTGACAAAGACGCACTCTCCTCCCCAACCACACACACACACACACACACACACTGACACAGTTTGGGCCTGCGTAACCAATCAGAGTGTAGTGGAGTCGGTCCCCCCAGAAGTGGGTGGGAGAGCTGTTGAAACAGAAGTCTGTCTCAGGACACACAAAGTTTGTGTTGGTGGTTTGGAGAACTTTTCTGCTTTGAGCCTCTGCAATCATTTTCCTTTTTTTTTTGTCCTGTTATTGTTTTTTTTATTGAACTCTGGGGTCCATTAGGGCACAGCTTGAGTGTGGAATGGCTGAACTAGTGCGAATCCGGAAGAAACGGCTGCAGATCCCCATCTCTAGGTAAGCCAGGGTAAATATTAGCATCGATTATGTTAGATACCTACACGTCTAGCCGTTCTGTGACTGAATTAATAATGCTGGGGGACTTTACCAAACATGCTAGAGCTTTAAATTGAAGGCGGTCTGCATCACATTCTGATGTAGGAGTTTTCTTGTTTTGCAGCAGTGGAAATATGTGAGTCAAAAATACAACCTGTACAGCACAGTGATGAGTGATAACGCAGCAGCACTCTGCAGATTTTCTGACTCAAAGAATTATATCTTTACCTTGAAAAGTATCCTATAAACAACAGAGTTGCCCTCTTATTTTTAATTTGCAAGAGATGTTACATATTTCATGCATTCATCAATATTTTCTCCAACTACACTTAGCAGCATGAGTTCAAACTTTTCACTCCAAGTGGTTGTGTGAACACTCATCTTTACTCGTGCTTTTTCTGTGGTAGGAAAATGTGCTGCAGAGGTGATATGTCATGTGGTTTTGTTTTGGTTAACACAATAATGTATTAGTGTCTGCAGTGTTCAGAGCTGGGGTTATTGTTTGCCAAACATTTATACATTTCTCATGTCATGAAAGTCTTTTTTTTGTTTCAATTCACAACAATTTTATGGTGGTATGAAATATGATCTGATATGGGTTCATGTGAGCGTTTTTATTCTCAATAAAATGAATATATTTCTGTTTTGATTTGTGCTGACAAATGTGATACCATTGAAAGTCTTCTATTGCTGTGCACCTAGTAAAAATGACACTCTGTGTAGATTCAACAAAGCCTGGGTCAAAGGAGGATTTGTCATTTCTCTCTATAAACATAGTTTCACAAGTGCACTTGACAAGTAATTTCCTGTAAACGTCCTGTCTAGAGGCTCTTCTACTGTGAACAGCTGAAACAAAAAAGGCTGTGCTATCATGAAAGATTACTTGAGATTGAAAGTGAGCGGTGGCATTCAGATGCATGCTATTTATATGACTCAACAGCTTTTGAAAGCCCCTGCCAGCGTAATAAACACTTGAAAAGCTGTGAGCGTCTCATCCCCAGGAGTTGTCTCCATGGCGCGGTTTGAACACAATCCTTATGGTCACGTTAGCATACGCAGCACAACAACATGTTTAAGAGAAATCATCTGTGTTATCAGATCAAATTACATTAACACGCTGCAGGTGGGCAACTTTGTAACATGTACAGCATTTGCTTTTTATCGTGCTGCAGGAGATGAATTCTGTTCCGACAGTTCTCTATGCTAATTTGATTTAACGTTTCAAATTGAGCAACATGTTCTCAGACAAGATCAGAATGTGGCCAAGACTCAAAAACATAATTGTTCTTGGAGCCCACTTTGACAAAATGTGGGTTACATAAGACCTCATCCATGGGAAGTTTTCCTCTCATGGAAAATGTGGCACTAATGATGCCCTTTTGCCACTGGCTGTCTTTGGACAGCTTGGCATTTCAATCACGTCCAAATGAACTCGTTCCTTTCGGTAAGATTTCTCAACCTGTTAAAGCGATCGTTTCACCGACTTTTGGAGATATAACTTTTATTGCTGTATCCGGTGGGACGTAAGGTGAAGACTTTGATGCCAAACTGTTGTAACCTCCAACCATTTTCACACAACTATTAACTCTCGACAACTGCTGTTTTGATAGGTGAAAACTGTTTCAGCACTCCATCTGCCTTTTTATTTTGCTGTGTTCACATCCAAATAAATGACTGTGTTTCCTTCCAGGCTGAGGAGCATGATCAAGCAGCTGGAGGAGAAAGATGTTGACTTTGAAGAAATCAAAAATAATCTGGACTTCACAGCGTCATTACTGGAGGCAGTTTATCTCGATGGATCAAGGTAGAATATAGTGGAATAATATGATGTTGATATCTTCTGCTCTCTTTTAGCTCTTTCAGTGAACAGGTCATTCATTTGAACTTGCATAGTAAAAATGCAAATGGCCATAAAGGTTCCACAAATGGCCTGAAAGGGCGTAAAAGACTAGAACGATATCAAACTGTTACTAGAGCCACTTATCTTTAGCAGGGTCGCAGGGGCCTGAAGCCCATCCGTTCACTGGGCATGAAGTGGGGTACACCCCAAAAAGGTTGACGGTCACACGGCTAACACATTAAGACAACCATTCACTCTCACATAAATGGGCAATTTTGTGTCACCAACTTTGCAAACCTGCATGCCATGAGAAAACTGGCGAACCCAAAATAAACCCTTATAGGGGGTTGTTAGGCTGTTAAACTAATGTGACGCTAATGTGGTTACACATGAACAAACTGTAAACTGACTGGATTGTTTCCTTTAAAAGTGAATGGATGTCATTAGCACCACTACGTGTAATAGTTTCATCATGATCACATCAGACATGTTTCCACTGAAAAGGTCTAACTGAGCCGTACCCTGCAGTGCTGAGAAATGAAGCCAACACGGGAGTCAATCTCCAAAGTAAACATGTTTACAGCCTTGTATACAGAAAACAGTTAGCTACTATCTCTGTTTATGACAACTGTACGGGATGAATTTTTATATAACTTGCCCGTTTAAATTATATCAAGAATTACAGCTTTGAGTGACAGGTGGGTGCGTTTTGAGGTCGCTATCTGCTCGCTATCTGCTCGCTATCTGCTCATGCTTTCGCCCTACCTCGCCTCAGCTCCACCAACGATTCACCTCTCTTTCCAATTTTAGAGTGCGACGCCTGGAGTCACCCACTTTGAGCTTCACAACGGCTCCTCAGCTAACCTATGTCCTCAATTTATACAGTCTATGGGTCTAACACACTACATCACTTCCTCACTCTCTTTTTCCACTACTCCCTATATCAGAGACATTCCAGGATTCACTCTATAATGAGCAGACAACTGAGATTTCGGACGGCACATCATTTTGAGTCACATAACTTTAGCAGAAAGCAGTGGGCGCTATATAGTGAACGCTGTATTAACACACTCAAATGAAATGGTGTTAAATATAGTGCATCATGAATAGGGAGTGATTTTGGACACAGCGACCGATAGAGCTTTTATCCAGTATTTGCTGTCTGTGACTACGTTGTCACACCCCTGTGTGTGTTCTCTCTCTCAGGCAGTGTCTGGAGTCTGAGGACGACCTTCAGCAGCTGCAGTCAGACGGCGTGCCTTCAGAGGTCACCGACTGGCTGGCTTCCACCTTCACCCGGAGGGCTCGGCGGCCCGTGCGACGCCCAGATGAGAAGCCCAAGTTCCGCAGCATTGTGCATGCGGTGCAGGCTGGGATATTTGTGGAGAGGTAAAATAACACTTGTTAATTGTATCTTATTTTTATAGGGTCATGCTTTGTATGTATGATTAGTCAGGATGTTTGATACTTATATAATAATGCAGCTGCTGCAGAGAAGAAACAGAGCCAGTCACACAGCTATATGTTTTGTATATGAGACTTAATAAAATGAGGAAACTATAATCTCATACTATAAAACTCACATTGTAAATGACTGACTTTCACATCTGTCCTGTAACTCTACTATAAGCTCATGCAGTGTTGTTACTCACACAGCCACAGAAAACACAGACAGCTGCACTGCACTGTAAAACATTAGCCTCCTTTTCTCTTTAAAACATCCTTGCTAAGGGGACAGGGACTTTGGAGGATTTCTATAAACAGCTCCTGAGACGAGTTAGCTGCACAGTGTCAACATCTGAACTTTAACTGAACTCAACATAAACACTGCATTATTTCAGGATGTTCAAGAGGGCCTACACTGCCGCCATGCCAGACGAACCTGCAGCGGTTGTAAACTGCCTCAGGGTAAGCCTCCACTAATCATCAATCTCTCCACGCGTCGAGTGTTTTTGCAATAAATCGGACATCACAAAAGGGATTGTGTGCACATCACAAGTATGTACCAATAGCACATTTACTCTACCCTCCTTCTCTTCAGGATGTTGACCGCTGGAGCTTTGACGTGTTTGCTCTGAACTCCGCCAGCCCTGATCACTCCCTACGAACTCTGTTCTTTGAGCTGATCACCAGATATGGCCTCAACAGCCGTTTTAAGGTCTTTTAACTTTGGACTTTATTGCACAGTTTATATATTGCACTTCACATAAAATATGTTATGATAGAAATGTAAGACCATCAGTGCTTTGGATAACACATGTTGCAGTAATATGATAATTCTTTTTCTGGTAACCTCAGCTATTTTGGGAAATGTGTGTTGTAGCTGCAGATTTAATCAGGCATATGGGTTTTATTATCAATTTGGAACAATGGGTTTGCCAGATTATGTGTGCGAATCACATGCATCATACAGTAAACCCTGTCAATCCACAGCCACGACTTTATTACAACTGTCTTAGCTTTTATTGTTGACACAAACTTTGTGCACATTGGATTTCAAAGCTTGACTGTGACTTTAATGACTAAGTTATGCACTTTGCAGATCCCCATCTCATGCCTGACAGAGTTCATGTCTGCATTGGAGAGAGGATACAGCAAACACAAAAACCCCTACCACAGCCAGGTCCATGCTGCTGATGTGACTCAGACGCTGCACTGCCTGCTTCTGCGCTCTGGACTCGTGGTACACCTGGCTCACCTAAATACAAGTTATTTTATTACTTATACAATGACAGTCTATGAGGAAACACATCTTAATCTTAAAACCATTTTTAACATTTTACCTGCAAGCTTAATATCTGTATTTTAGTATTGTCCTTTTTTTGTTTTGGGACAACAACGGATATATATGAGGTGTATCAGGCTTTGACTACACAGGTAATGCTTAAAAGGAAAAATGATTTGTGGGTTTTGGTCTTTTCATAGGATTTGTTGACGATAAGAAAAAGCCTCATCATTTGAGTGATTATGAACTGTTCCTCTCACAATACACTGTGTGCACACTGCTAGCTACACATACAGTTTTTTTTTTATATCTATCTGTTTCGTCCCTCGTATCTATCAAGCACTGGCTGACAGAGCTTGAGGTGATGGCGTCACTATTTGCCGCGGCCATCCATGACTATGAACACACAGGGACCACAAACAACTTTCACATCCACACAAAGTAAGCTCCTATTCTGAAACATATTTTACTCACCTTGTCTTATGAAGCACTGGCTATATATATATATTTATATTTATATATTTATATTTATGCTGCATCCTGTTGTGACATTTGCAAAATAGTAAGAGATGTCAGGCAATGTAGGACTGGTAAGGTAATGTTTCTTAGATGCAATTTTAGAAAGAGTGAATAGCGAGCGAGCACTAAAGCAAACACATCTTCATGGAGGGAACGCAGTATTTTTAGATGTTGATTTCCCACATAGGAGGGCTGAAGATCGTAGTCTCTTGGCACCATCATGCTTTATTTTGGGAAACATCGTCCACAATAAGAACACATATTTACACTCATTACACACTTATTTTCAGAATATACACCCAAACAGTATCTATCCTAAAGTCATACGCCACCCAAAATATACCTTGTTAGTGTCCTGCAGGCTGGAAATACTGGCTGTTTTAACTGTTGTTTCTTACTTCATGAAGAATATTAGCTGTGGTCAGATTGAATTCATCTTGGTAACAATTAATTACATACAAGTAGTCACGTATCAAATACATCCACAGAAACCTTTTAAACCACTTCTGCTGCAGAATACACTTCTCCACTGTCCATGTGAACCTGTGAATAACACTGCAGGACTAGACTAGGTTACATTTGAAGTTTCTATGTCTGCCAAAAAGGGGAATTAAATCCCAAAAGAGTCAAGGTACAAGGCTTTTATTACAAGATGCTCTAGGTATGTTTGTTACTGTAACTCTTTATTTTATGGGTACTATAGTTTCCTATATTTTCTTAACTGATTAGTGACAGTAAATTCATCTGAACGTGCTTCAAAATGACCAAAATTGGTGGTAATTACACAATGAACGGACAGTGTTTAATTGGTACATTTCTAATCAATTTATTCATATTATGATTAATTGCTATCATAATCCTTTAGTCACTGCACAGCAGCTCAGCTGACCTTTAAATGTGTCTACAGGCAAGCACGTTCTCAAAGAAAGAAACAAAAAGTTTAAATTTATTTCTTAAAAGGTGCAACAACTAATGTTGTAATGTTATTCAAAGTAAGAGGCGGCAGTGCGCGTAGTCTAGATGTTTGGCTAACAGCTGTCTCTCACAGTAAAGGACAGTTTCTGGGCGTTGCTTACGTCTAGCCAAATCCATATTGCCACAGCATATCTAAGTATACTTTTTTTTTAATTATACACCATCACTTTTCCTAGAAAACATTGTGGAAGACAAAACAGATTAATTTCTTAATTTAGACCTTATTGTTCAATTTATTCAATCGCTTGTTCACAAAGTCGCCTCCCAATGATTTCCAGTATAATTACAGCCAAATTACATAGTTTTTACCAGGACACTATCTTCCGAGGGAAGTAAATGTATTTGGAAATTACGGATCCGGAGAATAAAGTGTTACTTGAGGGTTGTTTTTTTTTTTTACCATGAAATATTATAATAATTCACAAAACCTTGTAACCATCATGAATTCAAGCTGACTGTGGCTTCCCTCTCTGTGAGGAATAAAAGCAAGCTTTTAACAGCCCTCAGAAGAGCACTTTAGCACACAGCTGAATGTTTTCTTTGAAGACATTTTCACAAGTGTTTTATTTTATGTTTGGTTGAACAAAATTATCACTAATTGGAAATCTTTTCACAATGTACTTTGTTACCCGTCTAATAATGTAGATTATGCAAATGAGTGGACACAGAATGCCTAATTGAGAAATTAGTTAATTAGCTTGCTACAGTGAGTCATTAATACCCACATGGTGCCTGTTTTTATCACATCCTACTCTCTCTTCCACGCTTCAAATTCATCATTACAGTCATTGTGCTTAAATTACTCCCTGAGGACTCTTTTTATCTCATTCATTCTCACCTCCTCCCTTCTTCACCACAACAGAATTGTACACTTCAATGCGTATTAACACTCTGTAAACTCCCTTTCTCTTCTCTGTGCTGATCTCCTCCTCTCTTGCTCTTTCACTGTCCGTCTGCCAGGTCAGAGTTTGCGTTGACCTACAATGATCGGTCGGTACAGGAAAGCCATCACCTGAGTGCAGCGTTTCGCCTGCTGCAGGACGACCAAATGAACATCTTCACTAATTTGACAAGAGAGGAATGGATGTAAGACGACTATGTTTATACCATCTTAAATTCTGTTGCTTGTCGTTGTTTCAGTCAGAGAAATTTAGGTCGAGAGATTGACCATTTATGGAAAACAGTTACGCAGACTTGGCAGAAAAGAGCTCTAAAAGAATCTGAGCAGCTACAAGGCTTCTGTGAGGAGCTCTAAACCCCCTAATAACGGATAAGTAAACATAGAATAGTTAAAGGGGACATTTCATTAAAATTTCACCTGCAGAACAAGTTTGTCCCCACATGGTGCCTCAGGCTGTGTGAAAGGGGCTTTGGCCATAAAGGGGACAGAAAGGGACTCCACAGGGGCATATATCATCCGACATGGATTGTCCTTAAATGAGACTTGTAGTCCTTACCAGCTACAAGGCCGCTCCTCTAGCTGACCCTGACCTCTGACCTCTTGAGATCAAATTTCTCCTTCAGAAATCAATAAAAGATCACGTTACTATTTCTGTTTTGTGACTCGTCCACTACACTGCAATATAATAGAGATTGATAGATACTGACTGCAGCATACTGACTGCACTATCTATCTATCTATCAGAGATGTCATCAGTGAGCTAAAATCATCGTATTTTGTCATTCGCCTTGACAATGTGATATGTATTGTACATACACAATTAAAAGTGAAAGAAGTCAACTATGGTTGATGGGTATTGACATCAGCTCACTTTCTCTCAATGTGTGTGTAAATAATCCATTCCTGCGCTGAAACATAGTTTGAGGAGAAAATATTCAAACTGTTATAAAATGTATAATCATGGAGGCTGATGCTTAAAATATCACACATATACAGTATGTGACTGTTTTATTCATGGCAGCGCTCTGCAGATATTACCAAAGGAAAACACCAGCAGCATAATGTAGTGGGCTTTTAAAGCGGTCCGCATTACCGTGGGAACAAGAAAATCCATCAGGAAATCTAAAAGAGCTTACCCCATTGAGTCTACTGTTTTTATGATCTACAGTTACTTCCCATAGTGCAAGGTCTTTGTGTGTTTTTGTTTTCAGGGAGCTGCGATCACTTGTTATAGAGATGGTGCTGTCCACAGACATGTCCTCCCACTTACTGCAAGTCAAAGGGATGAAATCCTGTCTACAACAACAAGAAAGGTAACACTAATGGACTATGCTGTTCGTTCACACCGTGGTGCACAATCAAGAGGCCATGAAATAAACTGTGATTCAGATGATTCCTGCCAAAAAAGAGAAATTTGTGTCAAGCCGGCTGGTGTCAAGTCAGCTTCTTTTCAAAAACAAGAAGTGCATCATGTTTTCTTCAACAGGATTGACAAGCCAAAAGCACTATCTCTGTTACTCCACACGGCTGACATAAGCCATCCATCCAAGCCCTGGGCACTGCACTCTCGCTGGACCACGGCCCTGATGGAGGAGTTTTTCAGGCAGGTATGAACTCTAATAATAAACCTGAACTGACAGTGCGACTCTTTCTCTCCTTCTCTTAATCTCATTCTGTTACTATTATCACACTTTGATTCAGTTGTGGAAGATGTTTTAAGTGATCATTTGCTTCAGTAAAAGTAGCATCAACGCAGTATAAAAATACTCCACTACAAGTAGAAGTCCTGCATCCAAAATTCAGAGTGATTCAGAATTCAGAGTTAAATTCAGAGTGAAAGTACAAAAGTATCAACAACAACATGTACTTTAAGTATCAAAAGTTAAAGTACTAGCAAAGCAGAATGGCTCATGTGTACTCTTTTATTATTGGATCATTAGAATTGATGTGTGTACATGTCAGTGGTACCTTTCTGTTGTCATTGGTCAAGTTAGACTAAATCTTACCCAATTCATAATCATTAATCTGTAACAATGAATCATATTCTATAAAACATAAGCATATGTTTTATGTACAATCTTAATTTGAAAAATAACTATAGCTGCTAAATAAATGTTGTGATGTGAAAAGTACAAAATGACTCTCTGAGATAAGTATAATTGAAGAAATAAGTACAACACAGAGATACTCAAGTAAATTACAAGTACCTCAAAATTGTAAGTGTGTTTTGACCACCACTGCGTAGATTATTGTTATATGGCCAAACACAACAGCAAACAAGCCAGAATGCTACAATGCATTATAATGTAATGTACAGCCAATCGTACTAGAAGGGCTTTTGAGTTATTGTGTTGTTTGTTGTCAAGTTTCACTGTGAGTGGATGTCAGATCTTACGTGTCACATTTTCACTCGAGCATTGTACGTTAACTTCACATCCTCTCAGATCATTTCTTCTCTGTTCTTTTATGTCCTACTATACATCCTTATTTCTCTGAAGGGTTCGATCAGTTGTCATCTTTGCGTGATTGATCAGTCAAAAGGTTGGACATCTAATAACAGCTCGACAGTTTTGTAAATGACTCAACCAAGTCAGAAAGGGGAATGTGAAACCTTCAAAGAGATGTATTAGTCAGAGCTAAATAAAACGACATGAATAACACAGGTATGAAGCAGACACAGTGAGAGGAAAGACTCTTTGAAAGGTTTATTGAACATGTACTTTGTGTGCTTGAAGCCACTTTAAACATTCCCAGCTCAGATTTGATGCCAGATGTAAGTCTGGAAAAAAATCCGCTGAGAAACGAATGCGTCAGACACCAAACTATTTGATCTTGTTGTGATGATACCTTTCAAAACTCCCAAAACCTCCTGGGCCATTATAATACAAGCTAATGATAAGCATCATCATCATCATCATCATCATCATCATCATCATCATCATCATCATCATCATTATCTTAAGTCATGTAAATAATTTGTAAGCTTATGTCAAATCTACTGCAGTTACTGAAGATTATATGTCATACATATCTATGTTATTGTTATCCTATGGACTACACACTATAACCTAATCAATCACATGAATATTAATTTATTGGGAAAAGAAAACATTTGCAAGCAACATGTTGGTGAAAGTTAAAGTTTTATTGATGAAGAAGAATTAGCAAATGTCTAAAAACAACTGCATAAAAACAACAACTGTAGCTTTCAAAGTGTCTGGCCACTGTCAGGAACAATAGTTAGCCTACAGCAGAATCTAATCTTACCCTCTTCCTTCTTTGTCGACTTGTGTTACTTAAAAAAAAAGAAAGAAGGAAAGCTTGATATTCTTTGAACAATCCAAAAGTCTCAGGTGGTGAGTGTTGCAGTCAAATACCGTTTAAAAAGTTATTTTCAGGCGACGTGTGGGATGTTGTTTAAGATGTTTTTTCTCTCTCTTTCTATCTTTGCCAGGGTGATAGAGAGGCAGAGCTCGGCCTTCCCTTCTCTCCTCTGTGTGATCGAAAAAGCACCCTGGTAGCCGAGTCTCAGATCGGTATGCCTCACAAAACCTGTTTCTTTCACTCAGTCCTCTTCTCAATGATATTTAGATTTCATTTTCACCCACACTCGTTTGGTAAACTCTTGAAACAGCAGTGAAATATGTCATATTACTTTAATCACTGAATTACATTTGGATTTCTTTAAAAAAACAAAAAAACAATCATATTTCGACAGCTCAGAAACACTTAATTTTCATATGCTAATAAGACGACATTTTCTCTTAAAGGTTTCATAGACTTCATTGTGTATCCTACATTCTCTCTGCTGACGGACATGGCTGAAAAGATTGTTATTCCTTTGGTGGAGGAAAACCCAGGTCCACCAGACCCCTGCAACAGACACAGGTACCACATTAAGAAGAATTTCTTTTTATGAAATGCACATTGTACTCAGGCGGCAACTTCCGAGTCTCAGAGGTGAAGCCATTGTAGAAATGGCTGTATAGAATGTGTATGAGAAAATTACTCATGACTTGTTCAGAGTTCGCTTGAGTTCAGAGAGTTCAGAGAGTTCAGACTTAGTTCCACCATCTCATACCTTCTGGTTACAGAAAAACAAGATGGTAAAAGTTAAAAAAAACAAGATGGCGATTGCCAAAATGTTGAACACGAGGTTTCAGAATGTCAGTCCACAAACCCATGGGTGACAACATGGTGACGGTCCTAAAAATATATATCTGCCTACCCTGCCAGCCCCTCTAAAGATCACTACAGAACGATAAGTTGTGGTTTTACAGGTGGTCATGGTACAGTCTTTCTCTGCCATGTGCAATGACTTCCTGGTAAGCATGTTTTATAATACCATACGATGAAGCTGGGTTAGCTGTTTTCATCTGCTTCCAGACATGTGCTAAGTTAAGCTAACTGTCTGCTGCCTGTAGCTTCTTATTTAACAATCTTCTCATCTCACTCTCAGCAAGAAAGCAAATAAGCGTATTTTCCCAAAATGTTAACATTTTCCTTTGTTGAGGCATTTAGGTCTAGTGTGTAGGATTTGGCAGCATCTTGCGGTGAGGTTGCAGATTGCAACCAACTACGGCGGCAAATGCGAAAACATGAATGGCCATATGTGTTTGCGTTGTCTGAGAAAAGAGGATGTAGAATGTAGATAGATAGAAGTACGTAGATGTATGTAAACGGATCATTCTAAGGCAACGGAAATACAACAATTATTTTTAATTGGTTAAAGATATTCCATGTCTATCAATTCCCCTCAATGCTACACACAAAACCCATGATAAATACACAATTATCTAAACATGAAAGAAAGAACCAATATCTCTACGAGCACCAGTGGCGGCTGGTCAACAGAGGGCCATGGGGCATGGCCCCACCACGAAAAAAATAAAAATAAAATAATTATAATAATCATAAATAATACAAATTGTCAATATTTGTGTTTTTGAACTATGGAATGTACCCAGTAATGTGTGTAAAATATGATATCTGCGCAAAATATATGTTTTTCCTGCTCATGCTCTCCGCCTGTGTGCTCTCTGCTCGTGCTCTCTGTCTGTGTGCTCTCTGCTCGTGCTCTCTGTCTGTGTGCACGACACTCTGAGAACGCGCAGCTAGGGGGGTCTAATCGTTTTGGCCCAAAAGAGGCGGGGCTATGAAGCAGTTTAGCCAATTGCTGATTCAAGATATAAATGAGTGACATACAATTTAGCCAATCAGCGCCCTCAAATAGATTCAGCTATGGGCCAGAACGATCAGGCCCCCCTCGCTGCGCGTTCTCGTCAGGAGAAGTCTCTACAGGCGAGCACTACTCCTCCAAGACCCGTTTGAGAGGAGAACTTTGGCGGAGATTCTGCAGCCAAAGAGCTGATATCAGATCAGCCTGACCTCACAATCAGACAGCAGACTCGCGGGAAAGGGAAGCAGTACATGCGGAGCTTCTGTACTAGCTGAACACCAGACAGGTTTGGCTAGCTGGATGACGTTATGCTAATAATTTATTTAGCTTTTTAAAACAACGGGGACGGATCCAGCACGGACAGTTACGGGAGTGAGGGATGAGGAGGTAAGGAAACATGAGAACACCAGGACACACATGAGAACTGTCAAGCTACATTACAATCAGGAGAGACTTGTTTCATAAGTTTAACAATGATTTATTATACAACCGTCAAATATGAAAAAGTGCAAAGTCTTTGGCGATTGGACTCCATCCTGAAGTACTATCACCGAGGGTAGGGATACTGAGGTCCAACAGGCCTAATCCCCCCTGGAGTCCAGACACTGGTGGTGGTGATGACAGGAGTCGCTGCTATCTGATGATTAATCAGGAGCAATGTTCCCTCTAATTTTTCATGTGTCTGGGCATACACACAAGCTCCCTGAGCACACTGAGGACCACTGTGAGCAACATCAGATGTGCACGCTGTGGCCACACACCAGTATCACACCTGTTCAAAACCTTGGATCATAGCAAGTTACATGGCTTATTAAAAGAATCAAATTACAGCAGCAATTTTCACTAGTTTACTTTTAATATAAGTGATTTGACAAACTTTAAAGGAAAAAGACAAAAATCTTGTTGTTCATGAGATGTGTAGTATGTTTTATGTGAGAGTCCTGCTTGGTCATGGGAAGAGTCTTGCTTTGGCCATGGGAAGAGTCTTGCTTTGGCCTGTGTGAGGTCCTGTTGTGGCCTGTGTGAGGGTCCTGTTCTGGAAGAAATGATACATATACACCTTTCAGACATAACATTTTGTTCACATTAAAACATTCACATTTTGCACAATGACGTGTGCTGTAGCTTGTGATACAGTGTAAATTCCTGTAACTCTGTCTGTAAAATATGTAATTACTCAGTTTTTTATTATCATTTCTACTACCCATAAATTATCTAGTAGTAACATAATTTAATGATTAATATCCATAAGTAAAAAATCTTAATAAATGTCACTAGAATATGCACAAATCTGACTTAAATTGTACCTTATTTTTCACGTCTGTCCTTCTCACTTCTCCAATGGTTGTACACTTTGTCCAGGTTGATGGCTTCGTCTGCTTCTTGCTTTGACTTTATGCGCATCAGCTGGTCCAAATGTGCCACTTCAAGACGATTTCTGGATGCTGTTTTGATTTAATTTTTTGTTTTTTCTGCTGAATGTGACGCTTGAGGTAGTCCAACTTCCATTCAGTCCACATTTTTCCCTCGGAAAACTCATTTGCTACTTTAGCTTCGCTGCATGTTTTGCAGAGTAGACCCTTCTCACTCGAAAAAGAAAAAATCTCACCCAGTTTCACCGCTTGTTCTTCTATTTGAACATACTCCGACAGCCATTCCATCTTAAAAAAACCACATTTCTTTTTTCCAATGGCTTGGTGAGTGGATGTGTCGCTGCCCGTTCGTTTCACCATGATAAGGGGTTAGCATTTGCGTCTCGTAACTCCGCCGCACTGTTGTTAGCTAGCTAACCTGCACGGCGCGAATGGGCAGGGCAATAGTGTCAATGCTATGATTGGCTGCGTAGCGTAAGTGAACCGAATCGTATCATTGGCTGGACACCTGTCACTCACTGAGTTACGTTGCAAAATAGTACAGAAAACAAAATTATTATTATTATTATTATTATTGGTTTAATTGATTAGATAAGATTAGGACTAATATTAGATATTAATTAATACGTTTATGTTGAATTTTATTTTATGCGCTGCATAGATTTTCTTGTGCGCTGAGAATGTGCGAGCAGTGCGCGATTGCTCAAGCGCGCAGCTTAGAGGGAACATTGATCAGGAGCACGACTGTGATGCTGACTGGAGGCGACTGGGGTGGAGGAGGGTTGCATCTGCTTAGCTGAAATGACACCTGACAGCAGCAGAGAGGAGAACACTTAAAGATTGACAGCAACGATATGATTGGCTTGAGGACCCGGTGTGCAGAATCTGGTTGGTTACTTAAAAGTGCACGCCCCCAATCAGCTGATAGAGTAATTACAAGGAGAGGAAAGACAGCGATTACTAGTGAGTGTCTTCCTGATTGAACTTGCGCTTGAGCTACATATTAGACAAAGTGAACATCTTTTATTCTACATAGCTGTCTCATCTGCTTAACTTGGTCATGGAGGCATCAACATGTAATAGAGATGTGAAATTAACAGTGAAAACTCATCATAGCTTAATTTAACATCAGTATTCATAATTACACTTCATGTTTACTTCTCCTGATCTTTACCTCCTATAACAAGGTCCATAGGGGCATCTCAATAAATGAACATGTTATATTATATTATATAAGTGTTATTTACTGATTGTTTTCATGTTGGAATACATGTTAAATATTTAACTGCCAAGTAATAATGCGTGTTTGATACTTACATTTTTTTTGCATTAAATCATACTGGGATGTTTGCTGAAATTGATAGGATGGCCCTACCTAGAACATTTTCCACCAGCCGCCACTGAAGAGCACTGTTATTTCTCAACAGTAATCTGTGGAAGGAGAGCTCCAGAGGTCTGCAGTGGAGTCTCGCTCACATCACAGCTGAGCTGGTGAGCTTCCGCTCCACTTGGACACGACACACCGAAGACAACAAGCTCAAATGGAAGGAAAGTGGCTCAAATGGTACGTTGTTTATTTGTTATCATACATGATCTTACATGATTTTATTTAAACATCATCTATGTTAAGGTGAAATATTGAAGAAATAAAGAACACATCTTAATTATATTCATGTCTTTATTTTAATATTGTATTGATTGTCTCAATTCTATCTAATTGACAGCAGGGCTTACCACATAACAATCCTGAGAGATGGTTGTACTTTTCTGCTCTCATCTTTTGCAACAATTCAGAATTAAAATGATCCCCGATGAAAAGTTTGACATCTGCTGACAAACAATACAATATCTTTGTTCTAGATGTATGACAGATTTGGCAGAGACAAAGTCTCTGCCCCATAAATGTTCTACGTCTCCTTGATTTGATTTGGGTGGGGATTTGATAATTTTCCATCCAGCTTAACACAATTTCCAATGCCTTTTCCAATCTCCGATATCCTTCAGGATTTTCAGACCCTAGTGTGACAAAAGGACAGAGATCCAGACAAGAGGAGCTGTCAGAAACATCCCTGCAAGACCCCACTACAGATTCAAAACAGTAGACAGAACATCATTTATTATGTGCTTCTTTTTTTTTTAAATAGAATATCGTCAAAGATGGTTAATGCCGAGTCACTGTTTGTAACAAATCCTTCTTATATGGTGATTGTTGGAGCTATTTAAGGTTAAATTCATCTTTCACAGAAATGTCCTCATGTCTTATTTTATTGTTTACTCTGATAATTTAAATGCAGTGTACATGCTGGCCATGTTATCATGCATGTTATTCATTTAATTTGCCACCGAAACACTTGTAAGGAACATTTTACATGTAATAGTTTTACCTGTACACAAATCATTTATTGTTAAAACCATTAAACCAATAAACGTTGAAAATATGTCTATTTGTCATATGATTCATTATAAGGCCGGCCTTGTTATGGTGCACGGGATATTGTGCCTTGTTGTTTTTTATTATTAAAACATGTTAAAATATTTAACTGCAAGGTCTAAGCCCCTAATCTTTGATTGAACTGAAGCTGCCATCTTGCATCATTTTAATAATTGTTATATTTAGTTCCACAGATTCAGTGGCTTATTCAGCAAACCCATGAAAATAATTAGTTTCAAAACGTAGTGCACATTTTGACATAAAAGGCCAAATCGAGTGATATCCTAGATGTTTTTTATATATGCAATCCCTTTTTAAAGTAAAACTAAATATATTATGTTATGTGTTTAAACACATGACATCTATTGCACTTCTGTCCATCCAGGGAGAGGGATCCCTCCTCTGTTGCTCTCCTTAAGGTTTCTTCCTTTTTTTCTCCCCGTTAAAGGTTTTTTTTGGGGGAGATTTTCCTGAACCGATGCTAATTTATGATTTGTGATTTTGGGCTACACAAAATGTATTGAATTCAATTGAATTAAACCACTTACGAGAATTCAGTCAAGCAAAAATAGTTTGACTGTAAGAGGTGATGTTTGTAGCACATACATTATGACCATGTCTGGATCTAATGAAGGTGCTAAATGTGAATGCCATATTGATATTGATATATAGCACTAAAAAACTATTTGTTACATAAAGATATAGCGGAGAAGAGCATCATCCTGAGCAGAGAATTAATTCACTCTCCCTCTATAGTGCTGTCATCCGAGCTTCTCTGCGCCTTGTATATGGTCCAACCGAGCATGCACGTTTGTGCTCATACGGCGGTTCTCGATGACAACGCAGCATCGCCACAGAGGCATATATCCGTACACTGCAACAGCGGCAACTTTGGTCTTTTACTCTCAAGAAATCCTGCAGCATATCCACCTGCAACATGCTTTAGTAGCAGCAACTTAAAATAGAAGGGATCAATCTCACAAATGCACTTGAAAGCATAGATGTAACATGTAGCTTCAATTACCAGTTTACCAAAATCCCAAAACAGTCCTGTGTGTTTTTATGCTCCAGGCTCTGAGCCATTGAATTATTTATTAGCAGAGTGCCCATTTTTAGGATATAGTCAACCTCTATTAACACGTGCAGTGATGTCAGAAACTGTAAGTTGAACTTGAAGTTTTTGGAGGCTTTCCCCAATATATCTATTTTGTGATGTTTTATTAGTAAAGCAGGTCCTTGTTTACATGCTTTGGACATTAAAGACTTTGTTTGGAGCAGACATCATGCTGAGTCTGAAAATTCCCAGATAAGTACGAAAGAAAAACAGCCAATGACCAATTTAAACATTTTATTGTATCAAACAAATTTAGATTACAGATGTAATCATTCATCAATTCAAGTAAAATTGGAACAAAACTCCCTAGATTAAATCCATGTAAAGTACACCATTACCATTCAAAAACAGAACAAACATTACATGGTCCATAAATATACTGCAGAAGAAGAAAACAAAAGCTTGCACAGGAACGTTTTCATTGTCTTTCTTGTTCATTGTGGTCATTTCAATTATCAATACTAGAGTGGCTTTAGTTTACTGTTTCAGTCTGTTTTATTTCTTTCAGGCATGTCAAGTCTTAATGTGAGTGTCATGAAAGGATTGTCACATAATCGACATAATAATGCCACTTCATTGATACAAATAACAGATGAAATAACATTTAAGAGTGAGTTGACAACTTTATAATGGCGTTGTTTCAAACAAAACGAAAAGGAAAAGGGAATGCCAGTCAGTAAAATCGTTGTCTGGTATTTTAAATGTTTGATTCTCTGTTGAAATAAGTTCCCCGACCAATTAAAACACAGTACAGAGAAGTCACTCTCCATCCAGTGCCATGCAGAAAAGTTTTTTTGATTGCATTTCGTTTCTAGAAAAGCATTCAAGTGTTAAAATTGGGTGCAATTTGTACATCAGACTCATTGTTGTTAATTGGGATATTAGCAG
Source organism: Melanostigma gelatinosum (assembly GCF_949748355.1). NCBI lineage: Eukaryota > Metazoa > Chordata > Actinopteri > Perciformes > Zoarcidae > Melanostigma > Melanostigma gelatinosum. The sequence goes on along the minus strand of NC_136636.1, from coordinate 18,598,120 downwards.
TAATTACTTGCTGCATTGAAGTCCAACTGAAATCACATTTAGTTATCCCTTCATGCAGTCAAAAATGTATGTCAACATTTTTTTGTTTATTTTTAATGTGTTTTAAAGTTTTTCTTATTATTGAAAGGAATAAAAATATCAGAAATATTCCATTTTCCTCTCAGTAGTTGGGGGCACGTCTGTGTTTGATTGACAGCAGCTAGTAGGTGACTTCTGGAGAGACAAAGTAAACAAAATGACCTGGTAGCCTTCACATCATGAGCAGACAGCGTGTTGTTAGCAGTGGTATTGAAGAGTAAATACCACACAATCATCTAACTGGACATTTGCATGTACGTTTACATGCTGTTAAATGTGCTGCAGCAGAGCAGCTAGTTACCTAAAAAGCCTGCAATCTGACTTTGCCAGAGCAGTCTTCTCTTCTGAATGTTTGGTCGCTCATCCAACAAGCTAAATTGCAGGAGAAGACGTGTGTTCACATTTAAGAGTTATGCACGAAAGCTGATGTGGGTTGTTGTTTCCAGTTTGCGGCTCATGTTGTGTTGCAGGCTTTGCTCTGGCCGTTCGAATGAAGAGGTTGCTGTTGTATGCAAACATGATGTATAATGAAGACCAGAGCAGTATTGCAACAAATAAATAAAAGGTTCTCTCTTTTGATTTCTGTATTTTTTGTTTCTCAAAGTTGAACACAAGACAAGTAATTAGCTGAACAGATGTGTAATGCTGTTAGGGCTACAACTAGTGATTTTTTTCAGAAAATAATCTTTATTATTTTCCAGAAAACAGATAAAAATGATTTCGAGATGACGTTTTCAAATGTCTTGTTTTGTCCAATAAGCAGTCCAAAACCCTAAAATATTTCATTTATAACAGTAGACCACTAAGGAAACCAGCAAATCCTCACACTGGCAAAGCTGGAACCAGAGAATTATGGGATTATTCTGAAAGGAAATAATTTATGGAATATTAAAATATTTGCCCATACATTTTCTGTCAATTGATAAATTGACTAATCGTTGTAGCTCTACATGTTGTAGCAATAAAATAACATAACAGTAATTTAATTTGAGTTGTACTGTAACAATGAATTTGTAGCTGTCCAATCAAGTAATTGAAACATTAAACTGTCAATCAACCCAGATGTGTCACTCACTTAAGATTCAGCATCTAACTTCCTAAAATGATTTGAATTCAAAAGTGGTCTCGGCCCCTGTTATTTATGAGGTACAAATACGTTTTTATTGCTTTGAGATGGAACAATAATTGAAAGAGTCATGGCACATTAACGATTATATGGCACAAAAATGATTTGTTGCCTTTGATCAGGGGACATTGTGCGCGTAGCCTAAGTGGTGGTAGTTTATGATAATGACTGTGTGACAGAGACTGTCTCTCTTTCCCATGAACTAGATAGTATCCCCCAGTCTGGTTCATACATACAGTAAGCTAGTTTTAGTTTGGCGCATCATCATGATTAAATCATTCTCACAGGATCTTTATAAGTGTAAATAAGTGGAGAAACCTTTGTTCATGTCCTCGGGGTGGTAACTAAAACCTGACTGTAGAAGAACATAGATGCCCTGATGTACCTAAAAAGTGGATTTGCAGACACAATCTTCTGTCATTGTGTTGGGCTGGCTGAGAAGACTGAGCAGCTTTGTGTTTCAGAAGACCGCTCTATTTCTCTTTCTTCAGAATGCATTTCTTCGTCTTCTCCTCTGCCGGCTGACTCACACTGGATGTTGCTGCTTTTGTGTCTGAAAAATACAAACGTAAAATACTGAGGCACAAAAAGAGAAAGGGAAGAGGCTGACTCAGGAGGCTTTGATGGACGCTTGCAGCTTGACAAATAAATAATTGTGAACACTACTATTCCAACATTGTTTCTCCAAATGGAGAAAGTCAGCTTTCTGTTGCTTGGTGTTTAACTACATAGAAACAAAGGTCCAAATGAATATAACAAGCCCCGAAGCATTAGATCTCTTAACCAATGTGGTGTTCATGTGGCTGGAATAAGAGTGATACGTTTTAAGGGGCCACTGTCTTGTTTTTACTTCGTCAAAACCAGAAATTCAAACACAAAAGTGCAATGGGGATAAGAGATGTATCAAACAGTGTGTTCATCTGCTCGTCAACTGAAATCGTTGTCCATGTCCAGCTCAGTAGCTTTCATAAGCTAGAGTTACTGCAAGCACATCATTACGAAATGATGTTGTTGGCATACTAGTTTACATAAGAATGAAAGACTAACTGGGCGTGACTCGAGTCGTGACACAATCAGCAAGAGAGAGGACGCCTCACTCTGTTTGAGTTGTTGAACCATAAAAAAAACTATCTGTACACGATTTTACAGTGATGTTACAGAGTGGAGCGTCTTACCTCACAAATTATCTTGGGACATTTTAAAATCGCTCTGACGCATCTTTCATCAATCTGTGCATTCAATATTGTCTGAACACACATTAGGACATCATAAGTCACGATTAACTATTATGTCTTTAATTGGTTTTTACACAAAGTTTTTTGCTGTAACAAACCACATGTTCCTTATTAATATGTCCACATAGATCAAATGTAGGAGAATAAAATCTAGAGTAATGACAGAACACCCACAGTCTCTATTCAGCCCCACAAACACATTTGTCCGTATGAGCTGCCGCGCAGGTTTTTTCAGCAACAGGAGCACTGTGAAGTGTGGATCAAAACCACTTCACAGGTGTTTGTTGACAAGCCATGATTACATGTCACAGAGCCAAGCCTGTTGAACTGTTAACAAATCTAAACCCTGCCTGGTGAACGGGTGATGAAGAGTCCCCTGAGGGACAGGATTGTAAACACGGCTCCTTTGACTCTACCTGGTGCATTGTTTTGTTGCGATGAGGGATCTGCTACGTTGGCAACGCTGGAGCAATCCTCCTTCTCCTGGGAGAGGGGGCACTCGAGCCCTCCAGCAGCTTCTAATAGACTTTCCCTCGAGAACTCTGCAGGCGGCAGAGAGACAAATGGAGGTTGAGATGAAGATGAAGTACAGAAGAGACCATACACCTTCCATCACACAGCAGTGGGGATAAAATACTCTATTCCTATATTCTCTGTTAAATTACATTAGAATAAAGAACTTCACCACCTGGTGACAGAAAAGCAGCCCTCCCAATGCATTAGTGCTGGGTAGTTACTGAGCATGTGAACAGTATGTGCTGCGCTCAGTAACCATCTACTCACCTGCCATTAAAGTGAATCATTTGGCCTGAGCTGAAAAGCTGATTCCCTGTTTTTTCTCATCAGCTGTTAAAGTCTTTGGTACTGACAGGAGACTGCCAAGGTGGCACTTTGACCCATGTAAGTGTTTTCATTAAATGAATGGTTCAATTATACACTTTCTTGCTGAGAGTTAGAGGAGAAGGTCGATACCTCTCTTGAGTCTGTACACTAAATATGAAGCTGCAGCCTGCAGCCGGTTAGCTCAGCTTAGCATGAAGACAGGATACAGGGGGAAATATCCAGCTTGGCTCAGTCCAAAGAAAACTAAATCCACATACCAGCTCCTCTCAAACTCAATATTTATAACAATGTTAAATCAAATGTTTTTAATCTAAACAAACAATGTGAAATAAGGACACACATGTGCACGTAACACTGGTATTGTCATTTTTACACTAACATTTTGTACATAGCGAACAAATGTGAGAATGTGTTGAATTGTGAGCAAAAGTGTTGACCCCAATCTTTTTGTTTCACTTCTTTTAATTTCCCTCAAACTCCCAAAGCCTATCATGCATTTTACATACACCCCTTCCAGACATTTTTCAGCTTTCTGCCAAATTTTCTGCTTAACTTTACCGCTCCCATTTTCTCCCAATTCTACATCCTTCCTTAATATTAATTGTTATGAAAAAGGTCTGCTCTTGTCCCTCCATCTGCTCCCTTCTCACGGAACCACACCATCTATTTTTCAGATGCCACAGCAGTGACCTCCTTATCTGTCCCTCCTTCCCTCTAGCATCCTCATATCCTTGTGTATCCTTGTATATCAAGACATATTTTGAAAATCCAAATTGACAAATACTCACTCTACTTCCTACGTGATTTGTTCAAATTGTGTGGAGGAAAAAGACATGAACATATCCTATGGTAAAGTGTTCTTTAAGAAGTATTCTTGTTCGTGTTGTAGGTTTTAAAGGAGGTCTGTGCTGCTGAATAGGCAGATACAATGCAGTAGACATGCAGATAAAATCCTTACAGACTCCAAACATACCCTCCATTTGGCAGCGCAGTTTCTCAAAGGCCTCTGCAGTGGCCTCATCATCGTGTGGGAGCTCCTCCCCGAGGGGAAAAGAGTCGGGGCTGGGCCGGTCCGACAGGCAGCTCTCTGAGGAGCAATCGTCCCCGGCTCCCTGCTGCTGCCTGTACAGGTGATGCTCTACCATGAACTGCAGCTCTGGGAGGAGGTGGAGATAAAAGAGGTGCGAGAGAAACAGGGAAAAGACAAGTTGGTTGAGAGGGAAAAGCTCACAGGGGAAGGAGAGGGAAGATGAGAGGGGAGAGGAGTGGAGGGAAGATGAGAGGGGAGAGGAGTGGAGGGAAGATGAGAGGGGAGAGGAGTGGATTGGAAGCAGAAAATCATTGGGGAAATGTTGGAAGACGGAGGACAAGCAAGAAAAGAAAGTTGTGTGAGATGAAGGGAACCAATGGGAGAAAAGACATGTTATGAACAGTAAAGAGAGATGAAGGAGGAGACTCAATGAACTCCAGCACTTCAAAAGAATATTGTAGGTTGAGCATTTTTAATGGGACATTTAATTAACATCCAGCAGTGTTTGAAGTGAGGGGGCAGGTAAAGATACATTAGAGTTGGGAGATGATTTGTTCAATCGCTTTCTTCACCTTCCTTCATCCACGGTGTTATTACACTTAAGTCTTGCAGTGGGAAACTAAAGCACACGATTATCGCCTGTTTCCTTGAGGAAGCGACTCATCACACTGGAAGCTGTTAAGCTGTGAAACTAATTGAAGAATAAACCTCCTGAAGCACACACTTTTACTCATCTTCTCATTATTGTTCCCTTGTTTTGGTTTCTTTGTTGGAACTTATTCACTGTTGTACTGCATAAATCATTACATTATGTATTTGTGTTAAATTGGATGTTGACACTTCAAATTATATTTCATTGCATTGCAGTGTTAAAAACAAAAAAAACAGCCTACAGAAATAATCAAGTTCTGGGCTCTGTGTGTGCAGTTTTACAATCATCTTCAGGTTTTCCTTCGGTGGTACAGGACCCCTTGTGCGCTGATCTCACGAAGACACTTTGTAGCTAAAAAATGGAGAAATTGGGAGAAATGCTGGTCGGGATAATGAGTGCCTCCTAACGCAAGTGCAGCACTGACTTACTCCAGGGTTGAAATAGGACACTCAGGGTAGACCAAACTCCAATCATTAGCTCAGCTACTTCACCAAGTAAGTTTACGCTGCCTGCCTTCTAACTTCCTAGACTCTATTGGACATGCTAATAGCTGTATCACATTAAAGGTTGACGTCTTTTACATGTTGTCTTAAAACAATACTGACGTGCCCATATCTATGTTGAAACTGATTTTGTCTCTCTTGTCCACATTTCCCAAAAATGCTGTCTGAAGTTCAGCTGAAGTTGAAATGAGGCTTCAGCAGTCTGAGTTAGCCAAATCTTCCAAAGTTACTTTTTAATATGAAATTCTCTCTTTGTGTTCCCCTGCACTGTTTCCTTCCCGAGCTTCGATTGGAAAAGTAGTAACATTAACTGGAGAGAGACAGTTTACAGTGTTAACATTTTTAATCAATGATTTTATTGTTAGGCACAAACTGGACATTTTGTTTTTAACTGAAACTTGGTTAAATCAAGATAAAAGTGCAGCTGTTCTTATTGAATCAACACCTCACAACTTCAGTTTCATGAGTGAAACAAGAGCACATAAGAAAGGAGGTGGAGTTGCTATTTTATTTAATGATTCTCTTCAATGCAAGCAGATGTCCTTTGGTCATTTTAGTTCTTTTGAATATGTGGCTCTGAATTGCACTCAAGCTTTATTCCTAAACATTTACAGACCGCCTAAATACTGTGCAACCTTCTTTGATGAGTTTACTGAACTGCTGTCTGTAATCTGTATTGATTTTGACTGTGTTGTTATTGTTGGTGATTTTAATATCCATGTTGATAATCCCCAGGACAGAGATTATATAGAACTATGTGGTGTCCTTGATAACTATGATCTGACTCAGCATGTGACAGGACCCACCCACAACAGGGGGTACACTCTGAACCTAATCATCACCAAAGGTGTAAACATTTCCATGGTTGCTGTGACTGATGTTGCACTCTCTGATCATTTCTGTGTTTTCTTTGAGAGTGCAATCTCCTTGCACACAAATGTCCAAACCAAGGTTGTGACAAAGCGTTACATCTCTGAAAACACCAGTGAACTATTTATTCAGAAGTTCTCCTCCACACCAGCCCTCTCTTGCCTCTCAGTCAATGAGCTTGTAGATGGCTTCAATTTTAAAGTTAAAAATATTATTGATGCCATTGCACCCACTAAAGTGAAGGTTGTCTCGGGTAAGCAAAGATCTCCTTGGAGAAATGCTACGCTGGTCAAAATGGAGAAACGAGAGTGTCGGAATGTCGGAGGTGGCGAAAAACAAATCTCCAGGTTCACTGTGACATAAAGAGAGACTTCGCAATTATAATTTGGAACTTAGAAATGCAAGGCAGTCATTCTTCTCTGACATCATAACCAAAAACAAGAACAATACACGCGCCTTATTTGCTACCGTCGACAGGCTAACAAACCCTCCAGTGTCTGTAGCTGCTGAACTCCAATCCACCTGGGCATGCAATCAATTTGCCTCCTTTTTTACTGACAAAATTCAGAAAATTAGACAAGCAGTCAGTGCCTCCACATCAACCACAGGATATGTGTTGTCCCGATCTCTGAATAACATCCATTCAAATATCATGACACAATTTCATTCAATCGACCGTAGAAGCCTAGAAGACATCATACAACATCTGAAGTCATCCTCCTGCTGCTTGGATATTCTACCAACACACTTTTTCAAAAATATTTCAAACTGCATGACCACTGATCTTTTACAAATTGTAAACACATCCCGTCTCTCAGGTGTCTTCCCACAAGCCCTAAAAACTGCAGTTATTAAACCACTCCTAAAGAAGGTTCGTTTAGACTCCGCAACGATGAAAAATTATAGGCCAATATCAAACCTCCCATTTTTGAGTAAAATAATTGAAAAAGCGGTTTTCCAACAGCTGACCAACTTCTTGACCGTAAATAACTGCTTTGATGTTTTCCAGTCAGGCTTTCGACAGCACCACAGCACTGAAACTGCTCTTGTTAAGGTTTTCAACGACATCCACTTAAACATAGACAATGGCAGAAGTTCAGTCTTAGTCTTACTAGATCTCAGTGCTGCATTCGACACGGTCGACCATGCCATACTCCTAGAAAGACTAAAAATCTGGGTGGGACTCTCTGGCACAGCACTTAACTGGTTTGAATCCTACTTGAAGGGCCGAGAATACTTTGTGTCTGTAGCTCATTACACATCAGAGCTGACTAAAATGACATGTGGTGTTCCCCAAGGTTCAATACTGGGGCCTTTTCTGTTCAACATCTACATGCTTCCACTAGCTCAGATTATGGAAAACAACAAAGTGTGTTATCATAATTATGCAGACGACACACAAATCTACATAACTATGTCACCAGGGGACTATAATCCCATACAAGGGCTGGGTAACTGCATTGAACAAATCAACAACTGGATGTGCCAGAATTTTCTTCAATTAAACAAAAAACAGAAGTAATTGTTTTCGGTACCAAGGACGAACAATTGAAAATCACCGCTCAGCTTCAGTCACTGATGTTAAAACCCACAAACCAAGCCAGAAATCTAGGTGTAGTTATGGATTCAGATCTCAACCTGAACAGCCATATCAAGACAATTACAAAATCAGCCTACTATCACCTGAAGAATATATCAAGGATTAGAGGACTTATGTCTCAACAGGATTTAGAAAAACTTGTCCATGCATTTATCTTCAGCAGACTGGACTACTGTAACGGTGTGTTTACAGGTCTCTGTAAAAAGTCCGTCAGAAAGCTGCAGCTGATTCAGAACGCTGCAACTCGAGTCCTCACTAAGACCAGGAGGGTGGATCACATCACTCCAGTTCTGAGGTCTTTGCACTGGCTTCCTGTCCAACAAAGAATTGACTTTAAAATCCTGCTGTTGGTTTACAAAGCACTGAATGGTTTGGGACCAAAATACATCTCTGATCTGCTGCTACCTTATGAACCATCCCGACCCCTCAGGTCGTCTGGGACCGGTCTACTTTCTATTCCTAGAGTCAGAACTAAACATGGAGAAGCAGCGTTCAGTGTTTCTGCTCCACATACCTGGAACAAAGTCCCAGAAAGCTGCAGGTCTGCTGAGACCCTCAGCTCATTTAAATCAAGATTGAAGACTTTTCTGTTTGCTGCTGCCTTTAATTGAACCACATTAAATTCATATACTAATCAATTTCCTGCATTTCTGCATTTTACTACTGCATTTTATTTCTTGCACTGTTTTTTAATGTTTTAATGAATGTTCTTAATTGTTTTTAAATCTCCTTTTCTTTTGCCTTATGTTTTGATGCTTTTAATGGTTTTATGTGAAGCACTTTGAATTACCTTGTTGTTGAAATGTGCTATACAAATAAACTTGCCTTGCCTTGCCTTACAGCGAGCAAAAACTGTTTCAATGCACATGTTGATGGACATGCACATGGCCTGTCCTTCAAACTTTATTACATTCACATTGGTGATTGTATCATTATTAGACGTTTTATATTCCAATTGTTGGAATCAGAATCAGAATCATAAACAATGAATGATAAACAATGGCATTCTTGTTGCAACGTCTGGTGTTATTACCATCCTTTGTACTTCTGTTATTGCACACCCAGCTGGTCGCACAGGATCTTTTATAAACGCCTCTCCCAAGTTTGTTTTTGATATTCTGCAGCGATGTTGTTCCCTGGGTTGTGAACGGCTTGTACAGCCTATTGAGACGTTGGGCCACATACTTGACTTGACAGGACTTGTGTTGCAGAATAGGCTATCGTACTAGTTTGGTTTGACTTTCTCAGAAATTGTACCAACTGCAACCTCCTTGTTGTCCGTGCAGCTATGAACAGCTGTACCCTACTTCACCTTCGACTCTGACTGATCAGAATAATGACAACTGCCAACAACATCAACATGGTTTTCTTTTGTATTTCATCTTCTCCAGACCTCGGTCATGTCAGCCATAAGAGACTCAATTTGGCTTTAATGGTTATTATATGAGGTGGTAGGAATTACAAGACAAGGCCTATACTGTCATATGCCAAAAGATCCTTTGTGGTCTCTAATTGGAGTGTATTGTCAATCAACAAAATACAAGTACTGCAATACTTTGATGGCAGCATCATATAATGCCAACATCACACATATAACTAGATAACGCACTTTACCTTTCATTGTAGGTGGTCCCTTTGGCCCTTTTCGCCGTTGTCGAGGGGAGTTTAACAAGGCTGCCTGTAAAACATCAATGTTTGTTATCAGCTGGTCAGAGAGCACAAAGACTGAGGAGATCGTTTTAAAACAGATGCAGTCAATTCAAAAAAAAAAAAAATAGAATTCCCATAATTCTATTTCTGTAACCTTATTCAGATAAAATGGACCCTCAAAGAGCATGAATTCAATTACCTTGTACAACTGGTTTGGGAGACGATCTTCATCTATTTCTGCGAAAAAGCAAATACACATTTATGTACAACACACAATATAGCAATGAAAATGAAGGACTTAATAAAGCAAATACAGAATGAACAGGCAACACTGTGCAGCCTGAGGATGGGTCATAATAGCACAGTTGACCTCTTCAGTGGGTCAGTGTACTCTAGCTGGAGTGCGGCTGTATCTCAGACACCAGAGTGGATACAAGGGGACCTCCGGCCAGATGGTTATCTGACACACTGCAAGCCAGATGTGTCAGGTGCCAGGTGTTTGCTCAATTTCTTTTATCAAGCGTGGTGAGCGGAATTGTTTTGATTATTCTCCACTCTCATCTTTGAATAAAAACAGACAATCTGAATGATTTTTTGCAAACAAAGGGGACGCTAATCCACTCTCGTCCTCTTCCAAATAGATCCCTGCATGCAGGCAACTGCTGATGATATAAACAGTTGAACACTGTTTATCCATAACTCCCCTAAGGGAAGTAAGTATGTAAAATACTGAAGTGTAGTCTGGAGCTGAGTTGATTTACAATCAGTTGGCAGTGTTTTAGATACATTGAGCTTAAACTATTGCAGTCGACAGTGAAATACAACAGTTCTGCAATAAATCCTACCTTCATGTTATGTTTCTAATATTTTGACCACCCTATTTATATCAATGAGGGTTGGCTAAATAACAGAAACACCTCTTTGTATAATGTAACAACAGCACCACACACCCTAATGCAGTTGAATCAACATCTCTCTAAAGAAAAAAAAAGTTTCACCAAAAGCATTATAATTTTATATTTTTATATTTTGCATTATAATCTTCATGAAGGTAGGATTTACTGCAGGACTGTTCTGCATTAGTTTGATCTGGATGTGACTAATAAACTGGCAGCTGACTTTATATTACTACAGAAAAAGCAGCTGCAGTGTGTCTGCGTTCACATAGCAGAGATTATTTGTATTCAGGAAAACAAGGAAGCTCCAACATGATACTACGCTCACGTGAAGCTCACGTGACTCCAACTGGATTAAGATTGATCCTCTGTCGTCAATATGTGAAACAGGACTCTGTGTTCACTAAATGAAAGGACTGAAATAGAAACAAAAACAGTTGACTGGAGTACAGTAGAACCATTAACTGTAATCAATAGTGATTGCGTTGAACCCGCATCCACTTTGTTTTCAGCCTTGGAAATATTTTCTAGGACACCACCTTGTTGCTTGGCAACCTATGCATCCCTAGGCAAGGCACTCTGTGTGTGTGTGTGTGTGTGTGTGTGTGTGTGTGTGTGTGTGTGTGTGTGTGTGTGTGTGTGTGTGTGTGTGTGTGTGTGTGTGAGCATATGCATATATTATGCCTACTTAAAAGTACTAGGCTGTTCAAAATGTCAGTGATGTGCTTGTTTCTTTATTCATCTCTCTCTCTCCCCCTCTCTCTCTCTCTCTCGCTCTCTCTCTCTACGACAAACACAAAGCTATTCACCAGTGGTGAATAAAAACCTGACACAAAAGCCATTCAATTTCATTTCAAGAGGGATTCACCTTCATGCTGTGCGTGTTGATAGTGATGCTTGAAACTGAATCATATTTTCGAGAGTTCGAGAAGGCTCATGCAACCATTATGGATTTAGTTTCAAATTAATCGCAGGGAATATGCGCTCTTGAAATGTTCTTTAAGTTACAAAGCAAATCCTAAAGATGTATAAACTGGTGTTGACAGACAGCTGTCAAACTATGGCAGTCTGAAAATTGAGTTTTATCCCACCAGTGCAAAATGTAATCTGCAACATTGTGTGCAGCCATAAAAAAGGTTCCAAACATGTTTGCAAAAAGAGAAAGCAAATATCTCTTTCAAATATCTTAGTGTAGGCGTAATAATCCATGGTTTCAGCCCACACACCTTTTCAGACTTTCTGTTTGACATTTACACCATATGTTGTTGCTGTTTAAGCTGCTTGTTGTTGTTTTTTAAATTTTTATAATTTATTTTACAAATCAACATCATTCTAACTTAAAGACGGAAAAACAATCTAAAATACTGTCGCTATCAATAACAAAAATGTTTCCCCTCCAGTGATGGTGGCAGCTTTAACTGCAGAATTGTTGCATTTTAACCTAAGAAGCTCCTACAATTTAACATTGGCAGAGTAAAAGTAGATACTATATTTAAATAAGATGAAGGTGTTCTGACCCTGAAAAGATGAAGCTGTGCTGTAAATTTGTGCAATTTCAGAGATGATGTTTGTGCACCACAGATGGAGGGAAATTGGAGCTCTAAATTGATCTGGTGTCTTCTCAGGTTTTCAGGTATGATTGAAATTGGTGCATATAATGTATTGGAGCTAAATACTTAAAATCGTAGAACAGTGAGCTCGAATGAAAAACGAAAAAAATATTGTTAGTAGTAAAGTAGTAGCAGTAGCAGCAGCAGTAGACATCTTTGAAATATAATTTGGGTCAACAAAATATGTCTTTCACTCGGCCCATATTCAGATTGTTTTCTCTGTGTATCGAGCCCATCTGTGCTGCAGAATGAGGAAAAGAAGGTCAATAAAAAAGGCCGTTCCAGCAGTGATGAGTCTATCACCACAACTCCCAGCTGACTGGCAGTCTGACACAAAGCCAGACGGTCTTCTGACTCCACTTTATTCAGCCAAGCAGCTCTAATTTAGCTCCCTACTGTGGCTGGTGTCGATATATATATATATATTTCCTGTACTGCATTTGATGAAGAAAAATGAGAAAATGAGAAAATGAGAAAATCAAGAAAACGCTTGCACTGTGTCTTCAAACGAAAAAGCAATATAAGTATTTACACAGTCAGTCATGCATTTAAAAGTATACAGTATATATATATATATGTACACAAGAACAAAATAACACTATTGTCAGGATCATTTTGTCAACTGGATCAAAGTTGCCTGTTCATAATTCTTGATAATTAAAGATAAATATTTGACTTCAACTACCCTACCCAGCAGAGGCTGGTGTTCCGGCTTTGTACAGTATTTATACCTGTATGTTATACACTTACAAAGAAACTAAAACTTGTAGTACTACTATTTCTACAATATTGGTGGCTGCAGGGTGAGCTGAATGAGGATATATCTTTATAGTTACACATTGTTCAAATAAAGGGAGAATGAAGAAAGGGCAAAGTGAAGAAGAAGATCAGACAGCGATGCTCATAAGCGCAGCATGTACACAACATTTGAATTTGGTAAAATATAAAGTCGTAAACGATGTGCATATGTCAGTCACAGTGGTCGTGAATACAAGAGAGACGCTGTTGTCATCATTGTAGCTTCTGAAAACCATTTTAAATTGAAAGGTTTTGTACAGCCAAAACTTGCCTCTAGTGAACAAAGTCATTTCCTGCGCCACACTAGTTGTTGTGAACACCCAGTTTGCATCAGTATTCACTTCCTTTATGTTGTATGTGTTTGTATGTGTAAGATTAGAGCTTCATGCATTTGCCAAAGTGCTTCAGCTGGCAGCATTCACTCCACCACAGAGCAACTGGTGCTTGTGGAGATGAAATGATCTCATCTAAAGGGCACCACTCAGCGTGATCGTTTTATGTGTGATGGATTTGTGGTTATTTCCTCCTGTTTATGTTTTAATTGTAGTAGTTAGGTATATATATAGTGTACTCTAATATTCTGTATTCTATAGATATGCATCGCTCTTCTAGTGTCAATATGTTTCTCTATTATCCCTGCCAGGAAGAGTGAGTGTGCACCTCTGTGTCTGTCCACGGCTGATCTCACATTCTGCTGGAGCAAACTGCATTCTATTTCGGGTTCCCACTTATGACTGCATGCTCAAGGACCTCTCATGGTTGCAGTGACGAATACTTTCTCAAACCAGCTTTTATTGCCTGTTTCATACTGCCATTGACTGCCTGTAGACTCCTCACTCGCTACTCTTAACAGGCCCCCGACCGGCCGCTAGTGATAACACAGCTGTGTGCATCTCCGACTCCCCATCTGCTACTCTGCGGCCAGGGGCACAGTGGGGGGGGAACTTTGCTCACTTTTTTTTATTGTAGTGACATTGTGTTTTGTGCTTAGCAAGCAGCTAACGGAACTACCAGCACACACAATGCTGAGTACATCACTGCCACTCAGACGCTGACAGCTCGTGAGTTTAATTTTGTGTTGGCAAGATTGTATGATGTGTCCCATACGACGACTTCGAACCCATTTCCTGGATTCATCGCTGCTTGTTTTGAGTTACAGTGAAGTGTGTTTTACGACGCCTTACTCGTCTCATTGGTGTCTAGATGGGGGTTGGTCAGTTGTGGGTTGAATTTATTCAATCACACAATACAGCAGTGGTAATGCAAACACACCTGAAAGAGAACTGCACTCTACTCAGTGCACCTTTTTTACTGTGTATTTACTGTTGTTACACTTGGATAACATGCTGCTAAGAAAATCCTTTCCCAATTTGGGAACAAAGTCCATCCATTTAACCATCTCTTCCAAAGGACAAACAGTAGTGCACTACTGTTGCTCTTCGTGAAACACAAAATACCAAAATCGAGGTTTGTAAAGAAGACATTATACAGTTTTATGTACTATAATAATACATTTAATTATTCAGTTTTTGTCAAACGTTATTTTATCCCACTCAAGTTGTCTCTTTGTCTCTCTCTCCAGGAATCAATAAAGACATGAATCCTCCTCTTCAGAGAAGATCGAATAAGTTATGTGTACATCTGTGGCTGTTCCTCTGATGTGCTATTCACAGTGCACAGGGCAGAGCAATCTGCAGAGCATTAAATAATGCAGGGATGTGTCTGATGTGTGGCACAACATTACTGTGCAAGCACAGCTCCTCTCCCTCATCATCATCATCATCATATCTATTCCTCACCATCCCCGTCCTCTCTGGCACATCGTTCTCACACACTCATAACTGGAACTGTCTGAATCTCTGATTGTGTCTCTGTGCCTGATTTGATGTTTGAAGTTGATTTTTTTGAACTCCTATCTTTTCCATGGCATGACTGTCTGTCTCATCATTTCTCATTTTGAGGACACACACACACACACACACCTACACACACACACAAAAAGTTGCAGCAAATCTTCTCTAAAATACCCAAACATTGGCACCACCCTAAAGAGACCATAAAAAGTACTCTGCAGTAAATTACATCAGATTTGATAACTTTATCAATTCCAATAATATCTGATAAACAACACTTCCTCTTTTCCTAAAATCTTATTTTTTATGTCTCAGTATCTTTTTTCCCCATGCCTTCACTTCACATACGATTTCACTGCTTGATAAGACTCTTCTTTCCCTTTTCTTTCTTCTTGCCTCTGATCTACTGAGCAGGATGGATTGTTAAAGGTTTTCTCTGCAATTTCATTCAGAGATCAAGGTTGACTGAGACACTCTGCATGCTCAGTATCCAATTACTGAATAAAAACACACGTAATCAAACACAAAGACACACATTAAGCAAACAGATCACATGCACAAGACTTTTTCATCAGACCCAATTAGAAAGACTCTTTTTTCAATATAAAAACATTCAACTGCTGTGAGTTAAACAATACAATAGTCTCTGCTAATATCCTCAATGACGCATCAACTCTTCATTTATTCATACAAAACAGAATACCACCCTCTGTTTTCTCACCTGGAGAACATTACGCTCGCCGCCCTACATTCCCAGCTGAACATCTTTTAATTTGGGTCACATTACACACTCACACATCGAAGTAGCAGAGGCAGTGGGGGAAGCAGGGAGCCACTGGATGACTCAGAGAAGAAGACACCTCTCTAGAGGAGCACTGCTGTGTTTGATCATTAAGATCCCATGAGAGGACACACACACACACACGGTGGTTTTTGTTGCTCTAATGCAGCAGGAAGATTCACTCGGTGCAAAATATAATTTAGAGATGGTGCATCACAGCAATCATAATAAGAAATAGAAATGTTTGAACTCTTTTGAAGAATAATGTGGCTATGTTAACTTGTTATTCTGTGGTCATGTACCTGCATTAATCACACTGTGGGGATTTATCGCCCATCCGGGGAAAAACAGCTCAAGGTCAAGCTGTTATTTTAGTGTTCAGACTTTCTTTTATACGGTTTGTTGCCTGTTAGTTGAGCTGCACATGTAGCAGTCATTGTCCTCGGGCTTCAGTAAGTAACTTGGTCAGTACAGTTAGCAAAAAACAATGTTGGCCAAAATTACAAATATAAGACCCAAGCGTTAATAAAACAGAGTTATCAATGACGTTTCTGGTGACCCCCAAGATAATGAATACAATAACCTCACAAATGACAAAAATAGCCTGTATGTGTGCATGTGCTTGCATTTAGGTGCCTTACCAGGTGATGATTGATCACTGGATGCCACTAAAGTGGCAGGTGTGGGTCTGCGTCTTCTGATCTGAAAAAGTAGAACAGTTTCATTTTAAAGTGAGAAATAAAAAACATGACAAATGTTTGCTGGTGAGTAAAGCACATTATGAAGCTTTGTGAAGCTAATCATCTTAAAACCTTAAATTTGAAGGTTGTTCTTGAAGAACTTTAAGTTTGAAGTGAACTACTAAAATCTTGCCTGATGAATCTCAAACACTGACAGGCTGTAATTTCACAGCTTTGACCTCCAATGGCTTGTGTTGGCTCAACCAATCAAAATGCTAAGCAGTGCACTGAAATGTGTGTCATTACTCAGCCAATCAGGGCAAGACTAGCCCTGCTCCCTCGGTACCGGTCGTATAACTCAGCATCCACTTTCTGTCACGATGCTGGCAGACCATAACACAGCCTGTGTGAGCCATATTTTGGATTTGGTTGTCT
Source organism: Melanostigma gelatinosum (assembly GCF_949748355.1). Taxonomy (NCBI): domain Eukaryota; kingdom Metazoa; phylum Chordata; class Actinopteri; order Perciformes; family Zoarcidae; genus Melanostigma; species Melanostigma gelatinosum. The sequence goes on along the minus strand of NC_136636.1, from coordinate 18,581,480 downwards.
CTGAGTTGGTTGAGAGCAATGCTGGATCTCAGCAGTGCAGTGAGATCAGCAGAGCAGTCTGCCACCTACTTGCTTCTTGGCTCATGACTAGTGGAGTGTGGCAGCTATGGACCAATTCTGGGATAATACTTGAAAGAACACGCACATTTCACGGAGCTGTGCAGCAGAGTCCAAATCTACGGTTTAATTGTTAGAAAGATCTGCCTGTGGATGTAAAAACTAGAGTTACAACCTTTGTTATTTGTAACTGTGAACAGACTGAAGTATCCATTACTGTCCATCCAAAAGAACATAAGAGATGCAAACAGCTTTTTGCCCATCAGGACTCCAACTAACCATTCATACCCATTCATACACCGCAGGCCAAGGACACATCAACATGGACTGGCTGAGCCGGGGATCGAACCACCGATCCTCTGATTGAAGGACGACCCTGCTTTACCTAGCAAGTCGCTCATGCTGCTTCACTGCATGCTGAAACTACAAGAAACTTCTTCATTTGACTGTCAACCTAACTCCAATTAAAATAAGGCGAAGGGAGGTGAAAATAACTATGGAGAAAATAAATGGTGACCCTCTTAACCATGAGCAACAGCTTTAAAGTATCCATAAGTAGGGCTGAAACACAGTGAAATATGCACCACAAGGTTCTGCAAATCTGAAATGAAATCAGCCTTGCATCTATATCTCCAAAACTATGAGACCACATATTGTTGGGGGAAAGCACGGTGATTAATGTAGAGTCGCCTCCAGGATGAGGTAATTACTTTTCCATTTCATCCCATTTTACTCATAAAACTAAAAAGGATATGGGAATTTAAATAGAGTCAATTGCACACACACACATGCACACTAATGCACTCCTCACACATTGCTGACAGGGTTGCTGACTAATGTTGGAAGATGTGCAAGCTCCAGTCCTCCATGCATCTTTTCTAAATGCTGGTTGTGCACTTATACAGCTGTGTAGTCCTCTTCAGCCATCCAGCCATGAAACTCCTTTCTATAAAGATGAGAAACTAATGATCAACGCAAAAAGATAGGATTCCTTTTCGTAGCAGGTGCATTCACAGTTAAAAGGAAAAAAGTAAGTGACAGAGGAGAATCAGAATTGCCCTTGGATCCAATTTGTAGGTTTGACTTTGAGGCTTTGCGGTGTTCAACAAAATGCGTGAGGAAATTATGAAACAACACAAAACATGACTTTAGACTCTGTTCAATAAAAAATACAGATGTAGCTGGAGAAATAATGTGCAGTAATGAAAAGGGAGCAGTCAGTAGTATCTCATGAGCCAAGTCTAATTAGGTATTCAGATTTTAAGAGGCTTCATCTTCATTACCTTTCAAATCACAGCCATGGAGTACAGGAGGGCTGTGAGAATAAGAGGAGGCATTGAGTGACTTTTCTTTTCTTTACCAAGCAGGCTGAGGTCTTTTTTTACAGCTTTTTACACTTTTCCAAGAGTTGCATGTCGACTCAATCGCTCAAGCTACTCATGTACCTTTATCTACTCACAAACCATACAGGACATGTATAGTATGAGGTGTAAATCCAAGTGAACAATATTTCACAATACAACTGATTTAGCCATGCCAAATAACTACAAAAAGAAACCAAGATGAGGCACTAAGATGTGATCACTAGATGTGTATTTTTCTTTCAAGCAGAGGTCACACTTTTTCCACAGATTAATGAAAATCATAATGAAGCAAAAAACAATCATAAGTAACCAAGTCTCGAGTTGCTTTTGAGTTACATTGTGATGTGATCAGTCTTCAGAAATGACAGTCACATCACTAGAACTTCAAAAAGAAGGTCTGAAAGTTCAGAAAGCTCTATGCAAATCTATAAGTCTGTACAGCACTGCTATAGACGACTGTGCTTTGCACTCCTGATTCCAGGTCATTGAACAGTCTGCCCCTATGGGTCAGGTCAGCAATATCTGTGGAAAGTTTTAAATCACATCAAACTATAAGTTCTGTTTTTATCAATTTTTCCTGCTGAAATTTTATTTTTGTCAAGTTCTGTTTTATGATTTTGTGATTTGTTCTGTATATTTCTGTGAAGCACTTTGGGACTCAGGTTTATATTTAGATATCAAGATGTAGTTCCTTTTGTATACTATAGATACATGAACTAATATTTCAGCCTTGTGTGTGCCTTTGGTTGTCATTCCAGGAAACTCCCCTCACGGCGCCCATTAAAGCACAACGAGCCATGGCTGTGTGGAACTGATTGAGCCAGAGTCATTGTTATTCTGCTCACCCGGCAGCAAAGCTAACTCCCTGATCCTTCGCTCACACAAATACCAACGCTGACTGGACAGGCTCTTTCCTCAAACCGCCGTGAATGCCTTTCATCTTACAGGCCGTTTAAAATGCAGTTCTGTCACTTCTCACAACAACGAACAAAAACAGCCTTCAAAAAGTGATGGGTGGGCAGGAAAAAGCCGTGCGTGCCTGATGTTCTTGTGCGGGGGCAGCAGCCAAAATACACTTGGCTGTAAAATATAGGTCAGGCTAAAAAATGTTTGTTGACATTGGCTTTATTTCTTAGTCGTTTGTGGCCCCACAGACCCCAATGCTGTCTGTGCAAAAAATCAATTGCAAAATCAACCCTCAAATAATTTGAATTCCTTCTGACCTCATTAAAACCCGATATGTAGAAAACAGCTGACGTGTAACACTTCCCTTTGCTGCTAACTGAACTTGTACATTAGATGAAGCAACAAAGTGGGACCACTAAACATTGTTGTTATGGCAAAAAAGGACATATCATCTTTTATATGTTATACATACATGTTATACATACATGTTATGCATTTCTTTCATCTGTCTTTCTGGAAAAAAAAACTGAAGTGTGCTCCTGAGGTTTTCTCTCCACATCAAAAGACAAATCTACAACCTCTACAGCATTAACCATTAGAGATTGAAACATAGGTGGTTTTAACAAAGTTAGACAAAAGGTGCAGAATTTGGAATTCAGTTAATTTGTATTGCCTCTTAACAGCTCTTAACGGCTCTCAACATGGCGACAGCAGAGCCGGCGGCTCGCAGCAACGGTGCCAACGCTGACAACAGTGCTGACAAAGCTGGCAGTGTTTACCTGAGATGGGTGCTAAACTTCCATGATGACGGCATCGGTTGGGACAGCGTTATCCGCTGTAACCGCTGTACGAGCACAGTGCAGAGTGGCGACCATTAGCCAGCCAGCGGGGCACGCTCACATGCACTAACATGCACTGCAAGGAACACATCATAATGTCGCAATCCTGCATTTTTTTTTACCATATTTCAAATGTCAAATGGAATTTTGAATGATAATTTCTTACTTTTGGAACAGAACCAGGAAGTTCCTGTTTCACCCCCAATGGAACTAATGTGTAATCTTCATAGGACTTTTGAAATATGCCATCATTTCAAAATCATGTTTTTAAGCAATTATTGTAAAATTAGGAAAGTTCATGAACTATCAAGCTAATAAAACAATGTCCAGAGCCGAGGATCTCAAGTTGTCTCAGTATTGATATTTCGTAGGTTTTTTGGGATTTGTCCATGTATTGTATACGCAATGTCCTTTCACATTTAAATTTCATTGGAGGTGAATAAACAGGGTTGAAGGAGCTTCAGCTATTGTTCAGGTTTTATAGCTTGAAATATATTTGACTTTGGGAACTATTTTCTTATCGTGGAATAACCAAACTCACAACTAATTGGGGTGACAGAGGTAGCAAAAAGGTGTGTAATTCAAAATGTACTGTAGGGAACTTCGAATGTGTAAAGCCTTTACCTCCTAACCCCGATTTCCCTTTGAGAAAAACACTGGTAAATGTGTCGTATTTGTGCTATCAGAGTTGCCCTGTGACCTTCACCAGTATAATGTGTTTGCACGAGTCAGTGCCATGAATTCACACCCAGTAAATTGCTGCAGAAATAAAAAGGGGAAAGAAAATGTTACCAGCACCTTGTTATTGGGCTGGACCGAGGCAGCACTCATCTATCAGTAATTCAGTACAATGCACAGACAAGGATTCATGTGATTCCTCGTCCTTTGTCGGTTGAAACATGATCTTGGTATTGTTCAGGCTAAAATCAGTGCTCAGCCATTAGAAATCCTCACAGACTCTCCAACTGTGGTCTCATTTGGGTCTGAATAGAGGGAATTACTGTATTCACAGGGCATCAAAACCCCAGCTCACTGACTTCTTTTTTCTTTTATCCGAGTTTCTTCAGTCCTCTGCTTCCCTCTCACTTCCTATCAATCCTTTGTCTTCTCCAGTGTTAACAGCCCTCTTATCATCTTCCCTTTTGCTGCATATCACACAACCAGCTGGAGGGAGCAGGGGTTGGATGCAATGCACAAGCTGCAATTTAATCGCTGTAATAATATCTTTTTGCTGAGAATCTAGCAGCAGTTTATAATTTAATACAAATTGAGAACAATGAGGGCTTAACATTATGTTTTCAAATGAAGGCAGCGTGGAAGTTTTCCGCTCAGGCCTGTTATTGCGGCAGCTGTGAACGTGTTCAGAGAACTGGAAATTGAATCAATGGGTCCTCGATGAGAAGTAGACAAAAGAAGGCTTCTCATTTCCTGCTGGCAACTGTCGAGTTTTATAAATCAACAAATGTCAGCGGCAGATTTTATCAGCTGTAGTTGGTTGCTAATTAATGAAATGATGGCTCTATGAGTTGAAAGTCAACCTCCTTTTTGACTTTGTCATGTTTCCAGCTGACTCGTTTTAAAACATGAACCTTGTAAAAGGGGTCTTAGATCAGCGCTTGGTGGCCACACACATTATATTGTGCTAAAAGACAACGCTTCCGTAATAACATACTATGGACGACATACTTAAGCAGAATCAGAATCAGAAACCGTTTATTGCCATCGTATCTTGAACATACAAGGAATTTGACATGACGGGAGGTGCGTAACATTTAACAACAATCAACAACGATAAACAATGCAAAGTAGAACAAATTAAATTTACAGAAAATATAAGATAAAGTAAAATATAATAAAGTGAAAAATAAGACAAAGTGAAATATAAAATAAAGTGAAGTCGAGTGTACAAGCGGTGTAGTGTGAAAGTGTCCAGTGTGATAGAAGGGATGTGCGGGGGAGTGACCGGAGGGAAATTGTCCTGGGGATGACAGAGTCAGTGGGGGTCCCGGGCTCTGTTAATGAACCCGACTGCCGACGGGAAGAAACTGTTCATGTGTCGTGAGGTCTTGGTCCTGATGGACCTCAGCCTCCTACCAGCTGGAAGGGGCACAAACAGTTTATGTCCAGGGTGAGAGGGGTCAGCTACAATCCTTCTTGCTCGCCTCAGGGTTCTTGAAGAGAACAAGTCCTCGAGGGACGGCAGATTGCAGCCAATCACCTTCTCAGCAGAGCTGCAGCGTACCAGACCGTGATGGAGGAGCAGAGGATGGACTCAATGATGGCTGTGTAGAAATGTACCAACATTGTCTTGTTGAATTTCCTCAGCTGCCTCAAGAAGTACATCCTCTGCTGAGCCTTAATCGGTGTACTATCATGATTCAACATACTTCTGTGTGAATAAACACAGTGAGCTGTAATTACCCCGTCACTCCACATGACCCGTGATATTTATGCCGGCGTAGTGTCCAGTGTTTGCATACTCGAATATTTCCCTGGAAATAGTATGCAATTCACATACTATTGGTTTCACACTAAGGTACTAGCTCAAACAAATCTAAATAGCATGTTAGTATGGAATTTGGACTCAACTTGAGACTGAGTTCCTGCAGTCCTTATATTAAAAGAAAGGTAACTCTTAACCCTGTTTGTCTGCTTAGCTTACATACTGCTTCATATTGTCAAATTAGCCCATGTTTTAACTTTTAACGTTGAAAGAGGAAAGGATTGGAGGATGAGGAGAAACCGATAGGTGGCTAGTTAGCTAGTGATACTCCTTGACTTTGATAGTAATGCTTGGTTATAGTGTTGGTAGAATGTTAGGTAGACATGCTATTAATGTGTGCAGCTAACAGATAACCTTTAGCTAGATTTCCTTACACTTTTGCTGATGAGTTTTGGGTTTTGTAAAGGCGCTTTAGTGCATCAGGAAATCCACAGCTGGACAGGACTGTTGAAGTTATGGTTGCTGTGCTGTGATTGGACAATCACTGCTCTGAGGAGGGTGCAGCAGGAAAAGTTACAACTAAAAATATACCATTTGTAACCTTGCAAAGCAGTAATGTATGTGGACCTAACTCCCGGTTAAAACCATATATTTTCAGTTTAACAAGTATTGATTTCCTCAATGAGCAAAAGATATTCATGGCGTGATAAATATATTACTGCACTCAAAAGTTCTTCTTAGAAAATGGCCTTCCTGAGTCAAGACAGAGTATTCATGATGTTCTCTGTCAAGGACAAAGACGGTCTGACACATCAGCATCGGGAATAGGGAGGACACCATCAACCCTGATATTAAAGGCCATAACCTCAATATGTCACAATTCCTCATCTCATCATCCATGAATGTAGATTTCTCAAGCAAGGGCCCATTATAGGGCAAACATTTCAGTTCAATATCAAATGTCTGTTGGAGTGGGATTCGATTTCATTTGATCTGTGAATTTTCACTCTAAGTTGTAAACATGCAAAGAGAAATTTGAGTTTAATTTAGAGGTAAACCAGCTGTGTTAATCATATTAGGCATACTCTATTAATGTTAGATAATAACCTGGCGTTAACATGGCTAGTTCACTAATGCTGCCTCATTTAGTGTTTTACTGATTAGTGGGTGTACGCTGGATATAATGTGGACATTAAAGCAAAAGTTTGACATTTTATGAAATATTTACTTTGCAGTCAAGAGTCAAACAAAAAGGTTGATAGCACTCTCACATCTGTCCGTTGAATTTAAGACTATAGCAGCCAGTTAACTTATAGCTCAGCACAAAGACTGGAAACAGGGAGAGCCCCCTGCTCCTTTATTCCTTTGTTGCTTTATTGGCCTCTACTCTGTCATGTTAAAGGAAAAGTGTAACGTTTTGAAACATATGCTTCACATATTCTCTTTCTTGCTGAGTTAGTTGAGAAGACGAACATGACTCTTATATCTGTGTGTCTGAGATGATGCAGGACATGGTTAGCTTAGCATACAGACTGGAAGCGGGCAAGCTGGCTCTGTTTAAAGATAATATCTGCCTACCAGTACTTCTAAAGCTCCAGCTTTCCACCTCATTTGTTTAATCTGTACAAAAACTATGGACTGGTGCACTGACATACTGGAGTCTGGTCGTCTACAGTATGTGAGCCGGCCTTGCTGTCCCCATTTCCAGTCTTTTTGCTAACCTAAAAAAAAGCAAACCATCGAATGGATCCAGCTTTCAGGTCAACGGACAGATAATGTCAAACTATTCCATCAGTCAAACCGTAACAGAACCTCTTTGAAACGAACAAAACCTACTTCCACTGGTGAGAAGAATATCTGAATAACCGCAGCAAAAATAATGTAAAAGAAACCACTATCCACTGACACTATCAGGTCTTGACCTCTATCGGGTGCAGTCAGTTTGTGCTCGTAAGCACACAATGAGCTCTAATGTAATGCCATTAATGGTGGAACAGACTGTGTCTTTCGGCAGACAGCAGGATGAATGTGTGAATGCTGATGTCGTGAAGAGTCAAGGGTTCTGACAGACATGCAGGTCTCTACGGAGGCTGATTCACTATGTCGGGAGGACAGGTTGCAAAGATCACTGAACCATGGGTGAGGCCCACTGGCGTGATATTTATAAGCAAGGTTAAACACAGAGACAATGGTTGCGCTGTTGTCTGTCACACATACACAAAAAAAACCCACTTAAGACCAAGCATGCCGTGCAGACTCGTTGGCCACTCACAGTAGTTGTATAATAAATAGAAAATATATCCTAAAAAAGATAAAGTCTCAAAGGCAATCATCCAAGCTGTGGCCATGCTTATTGAGGCCGAGCGCCCAGAACTCTCTTGAGTCTTTTTGCTGAAAGATCTGTCTGCAGGTGAAGAAGAGAAGGTAAACACCAGGCTTAGAGGTGTTTAAGATCCTGTATTGACCGGCTGCAGCCTGGGATCAGACGTGTGGCTAAATAAACACAGACAGTGGACACCCACTCCCAGACATGCAGACATAAACAGGACAGACACGGAGACCTAAGCGACTTGAATTACATCTGTATTTTTCAAATGATATACAGAGGAGAAGAAGAAATGAGAGAAGACACAAACGCAAACACACTTGTTACAATTGTACCACAGGCACCAATTTACAGACACTGTCCTTAATATCAATTACACATCTAATGATGCTTCTTAGTTCTAACAGCAACATAATCAAACCACACTGGCACAAGCCAATAAGCTTCAGGGCCGGATAATCCTGCCATCCAACCTCTATGCTCATCTGCTGGCAGTTTGATTAAATGCATGATCAGTGATTTCAGTCCTGGATGATTTAGCGATGCCTTTGGTTACCGTAGTGACAACAAGCATTTGATACAACAGATTGCAAAATTCCCATTAATTTACTATTCCCTCAACACGATCATCATCACTGACAGCTGTACAATAGTAAGACACTCTACAGTCATGCAAATAATGAATAGATACGTAATTATTGAATGTAAATAAATGAAAAGGCTGTTGAAAAGAATGCTGGCCATAAATTGTATCAAAGACAGGGTTGCATCTTTAATCTGTCGGACTGTAACTCTAAGAGTTTAAAAAAGTTCTAAATTCCAAAATGATTGACATTTAAGTTTGGCAGCCAATGATTATGTTAAGTTCTTCATTTGTCATGAGAAAGCGTCACAGGTGACTAATTATGAGACTTCTAAAGCCGTTGACCTTTTTCACAGCAGACATTTTGGCGCGTCATAGCAGGAAAAGCATATCGGTGCAATTGATAACATAACAACGGCACTCTACTTCAGTGAGCGTCGTGTAGGACGTTGGTATTGTGCACGCTGGCTGACTGTCATGGCGACACTTGATGGAACTGAGCCAGCGTTAAAGAAATGTGTTTCAAAATGTCTGCTGCGTAAAAGGCATGTTGGCTGCAGCATTGATGATTTACGTTTGTCCTGTTAAAAGAGGTAAAACAGTCCTTTATATTCATCCATCCATTACCCATAACCGCTTATCCTTTTCAGGGAAGCGGGGGGGCAAAGTACATTGGGCGAAGGCAAGGGGTGTACCCTGGACAGGTCGCCAGTACTTCATACTGTAAAATTGCAAACCACAACAAATTATGTACAAATGATGTGTGCATTTGAAGCTGTGCTCCTTTTTTTATGTGCGCAGAAGTTATTTCACTGCAGGTAATTCCAGCTGAGGGGGAACTTTTATGCAGAGGACATTGTAGAGTATGATGGTTAAGGTCTGCACATTCAGTTCCTCACATCTGATCCTCGCAAATGACTTAATCATACCAGTAGCGCTAACTCAACCTGAACCTTACCCCAGACCATACTGTGTATTACCAAAGCATCCAATGAAATGTCCTCATGTCTCTCATGTTATATGTCTCTCAGAGAGAGACATATAAATGGGGTGTAGTCAGACTCATAAATCTTCGCTGGTTTCACTTGAGACTCATTTGTTATTAATGACCTGTCCATGTTATATTTATAAAAATGTAAAAGTGGGACACATCTTTTCACTACATTCTCTAAAAACACATCAATTGTACCCATTGGGCTTTTCACTCACATATAAGAGTTATTTGGTCTTGTTTCTTTCAGTGATGTTGAGTTTATAAGATCCTAAAAAAAAAAAGAAGCTGAGAAATAGCTTCAAACCGAGCTATGCAGTTACAATCTATTATTCATACATATTTGAGATTGATGTGATGAAATTATCCCATTGCTGATAGCGGTTTGATTTGGAATGAGTTTATCTTGTGATTGCAGGCAACTTTTGTCAGTATATCACTGATGTACAGTGCGTGCCGCCAGACACTCAAACCAAAACAACGCCAAACCCCTGGAGATGCATCCGTATACTGCAACACCCCTTTTGCTGAGATGCTGTGTCTCTAAGACCCTGCTACGATGACTTAAGCACCACATTCCAAAGCTTGCTATTTAGGTGCAGGGGAGTAATGAGTTCCGGAAAATGTGATTTCTTGAAAGCGTCAATCAGACTACACACATTTGGACAGAGCACACTGCATCTTTTTATTCCAGCTGAGTTGCTCAGCTTTGTCTGCACCCACTTGGTTTGTGTGACAAGCATTGACACTGATTACCTTTTAAATCTTTCCACATTCATTTTGCTAAAAGTCACTGACGCATTAAAGGAAACCTTCGAAAGCCTGGATGTCCCGCATGCCTCAAACCACCTCCTCTTCCTCCTCACCTGTTCTGCTGCCTCTGGGTCCAGGTGGGTGTCCAGCAGGGGAACGGTGAACTGTATCTTCCTGGGGCTCCCGGTGTCCATGGTGGCTCTGTCTGTCAAAGAGGAGGACAGGACGAAGAGGAAGAGGAGGGGAAGGGAGAATCCGTAAGAGGAAAGGAGGGTAAAGAGCTCAGTGAGGGTGGCTGAATATGAGTTGGCTCCAGCTTAGGAAAAACTAAGATTGCATTATAGTTTCTTCCTGACTATTTTCTGTTCTTTAATTCTATCTTTTCACACACTTTTCTCTGATAACCTAGCTTTTTGTTTGGCACCCTGTTTGTTTCTATCCTCACCACCTGCTGGTGTCTCAACCCCGGCTTCACTCTCCTCTCTTTCTCTCTCTCTGTCAGTCTCCCCTGACTCTCAGCGCTGAGGCAAGGGCATTATGGGCTCGGAACACCTCTCCTTCGCTCTCATTCGCTGTGCCCAACTCCCTTTTCATGCAAGTCCCGCCCTCTGTTCACATTTCTTTCTGTCTGTATTGGATGCCTGAGATGAGGGCTGTTCTGCAGCAGCCCCCGCACAGCCGGGAGAGAGAGGATGACAAAGACACCCTCTCTCTCTCTTTATCTGTTGGATGGGTAGAAAAAGATGCATGATCCGGCATCTGCTTTAAGAGTAGGGTATTTTTAAAATAGCCTTCCTACACTTGCTTAAATATAAATTCAAAGAGGATCAGTCAGAATGAATCATCTCTCTCATACATACACACACACACACACACACACACACACACACACACACACACACCATGCCAATATTAACTACAGCAATTTCTGTGAGTGTCACAGACAAATGTGTTAGCATGTTTTTTTCATAAACAACAGCTATTTCACCCAGATCCAGTATATTTTATAAATAATAAGCCTCCATAATGACAGTTTTGAGCCAAAACTGAGCTTCTGAAATGTTCATCTGAGGTTTGTTCTTATCTGACCAAGCTTGTCTTCGCTGCCGCCTGGCCAGGACAATCTTTATTGATTCCCTCTTAAAGTGTCCCTTTATCACACGTCTACTGGGCCCTGACACCTGACACCAGCCAACAGGCATATGGTGGTGTGCTGTTCATCCAGATGTGCAGTACATTTTGGGGATGTAATAAAAAAACTAGACAATCATATCACCAGATTATATTTCTTTTTAAAGCAAACATTCAAGTTCAATCACATAAAAAAATTAAAAAAACTTCAAATCAATATCGTTTGATTCAAAAGCTTCAAGCTCATCTTGGAAATTGATGAAGAGGTGTTAACAGTTTTGTCCGGACACTAACTGGTAGCTTAAGAGATGATTTAGAGAGGATGACAGCCACATTTAGACCACTACTATAACTGTGTAAGCAATATACATCTCGTAAGATGTAAGACTGTATAAGACCGACAGCAAATATGAGAAAAGGGTAAGAGAAGAGGGGGGTGGGGATATCCTACAACAAAAGGTCCCCAGCTGGACTCAAACCAGAGACACTGTCTGTGGCCCAAGGCCCAATGGCACAAGTCCTAGATCACGAAGCCACAGGGGTGATTTTAAACTTGGCTCTTATTTTGCCTATAACTCCTCATTTATACAGAAGTGTATGGGATGTGAAAGACCCATAAGCTAGAAAGAGAATATTTTCATCATCTGACATCTGAAAAACTCCTCTTTTTTCTTTACTCAGCCATTACTGTTTGTAGCTGAGAGTGAAAGAGTGAGTGATAATAAAAAGTTGCCACTTTAATAAGAGCTTTTATTGAATTATGTATCTGTCATCGAACTAGAGAAGTGTCTTAATAAAAGACCACATGTTCTGTGTGTGTGTGTGTGTGTGTGTGTGTGTGTGTGTGTGCGCACGTGTGCAACAGAGAGAGAGAGAGAGAGAGAGAGAGAGAGAGAGAGAGAACCTCTTTCCTGAAAACTCAAATAAAATTTAACAATGTGTGTTATCATTCAAACCAGTGTTTGTGTCTCTGGTTGAGCAAACTTCACAGAACACCGCCCATAGCCATGCACACTCATACACACTCCTACAAACTGGTAGAGGTCCTAATCTAATACTGAATGTTTTTTCATCATTTTATGTTTTTATAGTCCCCACCAACATTTTTCATTTTAATCAGATATAAAGCTTAGCTGTCTCATTTAGAACCCAAACCATGAGTCAGAGAGCGAACAATAAAAAGCCTCAAACAGACCTAAATATTACCGGGAAACATCAAACCAAACCATGCACATACATGTGCAACTACCTGAAGTTTCCAGCCAATTATCTCTTACGATAGAGGGTAGAGTGCTGCATAACATGAGGTTGTGGTCAGTTATCTTGTTCAAATCAAACCATGTTTGTTGTTTCATTACTGCTAAAGAGTGTTAATAGACTATGAATGGAAAACTAGGGCTGCCCCGGATGATATACAATCTTAAACACAGCAGCATGGTTTGCCATCTGGTTTTGTTGCAAAGGAAAATAACTCTTAGTGATTTTAGTCATGCAGGATAGCACACCTCTGCAGTTTACCCTTGACACTGACATAGTTTTTATTTTTCACTCACCCTGTAGCCATTAAAGCCTGTTTGTGTGTGACACATTGTGCTGTGTCATGGCCACGGCCCATAATGGCTGAGACCTCCCTCTGCTCTGTTCAAGATGGCTGCCTTCCGAGATGAAGACCTTCAGGGACAATGGGAGCAGGGGGGTCGGGGAATGGTCAGCGAGCCATACAGTAGATTGACAAGGCCATACGGTAAGTGCAGTTAATATATTTTTTGTATTGTGTATATTTTGCAGTTACTGTATACAGTTGGTGGCAATAATGCAATTTCTATGTATCTCTCTCAGTCTCTTATCTCTGTAAGTCTGTGTCTGTTATAATTGCTGCACACGCACAGTCTGAACCCCCTGCCGACTCATGAAATTCAGATGAGTTATATTTCTTGAACTCAGCTGTGCAGATCAACAGCGCCTACACCCTGCTACCTCCGTCTTATCTTTTGTCTCAACATGTTTCTTGTTACCTCATATGTATTTCTCTTAGTTCCCTGTCATTGCTCTTGTTGCTGCACAAGTGTACACCTTTTGCACACTGAGACGTCCTGGTGGGGGATCCCTCTTTTGCAAACAAATACTTTTTGAGCTGGAAATAGCTTGGGTGTTTTTCCCCCAACCGCCACAAGGGGAAACAAGGAACCCATATCACTCTCAAAAAACATCTACAAGAGACACAAAGATCAGATGTATGTTTGTGCTTTTAAATAGTGTTTTTTCGGAGAAGACATGAAGAATTAAGAATAACTTGGTAAATGTAGGTCAGGTGAATTGCCCCAGCTCCGCTAAAGAGCAGTACACAGCTGCTTCCCTCAGGGCTGGCCCCATATTTCTACATACTGGACGTGGGCTAGCATAGCTAAATGTTGTTTAAGGAACATCAATCATCCTAATCTGGCAATAGAATATATGTCATTCTGAAATGGGCCATTCTACAAACTGTTTCGGCAGTCGGGACATGACTCACTTTTCATCACTTTACCCTCGGGGGGATGGTTTGGAGGAAGAAAGAGAAGAAGGCAGTGCCCTAAAAGAGATTCAGCACACACCACGTCTGTGACACTGTTTATTGTCCAAGAGGGGGCGTTGTTCCTTTTGATATCTGTCTTGTGACTCAGCCCTGCCACTGCATCAGTACAAGATCAGTGAGAGAGAATGAAAGAAGCTTTTGGCATCCTCTGGAGTCAGCATTTCAGCGCACAATATTCCTCTCTCGTCTTAATTTAGAAACCAGTGGAGACTCTGAGAATGGGGGCAGCATTTCATCCATTGAAATTAATTAAGAGAAATGAGCCAGAAGTGCTCTGACGAATGGCAATAAGCTAGAGTGCCATATCATTTGTGGACGGTTCACTTGTTGCCCTTTGGTTTTCTTGCAGCAGCTGATAGCTATTGTCTGATTCATCCTTTGCAAAATGGAGCAGATAATGGTAAATGGACTGTACTTGCATCGTCTTTCCGACCACTCAAAGGCACAGCTACGGGAGCAATTTGGGGTTAAGTGTCCTGCCCACATTGACATGGACTACTAGCGGAGCCGGGGATCAAACCTCTGATTGAAGGATGACCCTGCTCTCCACTGAGCCACAGTCGCCACATAAGCTCTCTCAGTCTTTAAGTGCTGACGCAGCAGTATACTGAAGCTGCTAGTGATGCCAGCTGGGTGCCAGAAAGAGGCTAAAGAGGGTCGTCTTGATACCCAGACACTCTCCATGTCTGGCCCTCTTTCCTCTTTCCTCTTCCATCATCCCTCTTGCCAACTGTCACTCATCTGTACTCATAGTCCATCACCCCCTCCTTGTCCATCTACTCTCTTTAACATCAATGTATTTGTTTAAACACTCGACATGTTTGCAACTTTGTCACCTCGCTGTTAGTCGGCTACGTTATGTTTAAAAATATTCAAAATAAATCATCTTTATTCTGTTTTTCACATTGTTTTTTTTTTCAGAGCACAGGTACTCAAGGAGCTAACTGGACAGTCTTGATAATGAAGCGTTAAATCTAGCTAGCTGCCACACTGTAATCGAATATGGTGACAGCTAATGTGTTTCTTGATTATAGGGCGACCACCACTAATTTGAACCTTTTCTTTTTGTCTGTCTCCATATTATTGAGCCTATAGCTCCTACATTAGTTGGCATTGCCTCAGGCTTATAATTAGCTGGCGTAACTATCTTTCGACATTTGATTTGCTAACACTTGTTCTTCCACCTGGTCCTTTTATGGGGGACGTCTTGGGGGCGACCGTGGCTTACTGGGTAGAGAGGGTTGTCCGCCAAACGAAAGGTCACCGATTCGATCCTCGGCTGCACCGTGTCCTGTGTCGAAGTGTCCCTGAGCAAGACACTGAACCCCTAACTGCTCCCCAGGCGCCTGTCATTGGCAGCCCGCTATACAGGGATGGGTCAAATGCAGAGAATGATTTCCCCACTGTGGGACTAATAAAGGAATGTTTCTTCTTTCTTCTTCTTTTACGAGCTTATTTTCTTGCACTGCATCTTGTAGTGATGATGTTTAAGCTGAATGATCTAGGCTATACAATATTATATTATGCACAATATTTTTGAACTTTGAAAAGTTACACTGAAAAACTGTAGCGTTTGAAAATGGAGGGTGTAAGAGAGAGAACTAGGACATATTTTGAATGGACGTGATCTTATTGTCAGAAAAACAAACAAGGGTTGGCAGTGATGGAAAAAATCAAGAGGTCATCCATCGACGGTCTCCAATCAGCACGAGTAATTCTTCATTCTGTCTTCCGGGCTCATAAAGAGAAATGGGAAGTCAGGCTAATAAAAGACTCTGCCAAAGAGATTGACGTGCTTTCCTTCCCGGTAATTGGCTGCGATAACTGCGAAAGCGTAGAATAATTGTAGGTTGCTGTGTTTTAATTAGTGACGAAGCCTATTGCGTGCTGCTTCCCCAGGTGGCCTGTAAATTCAACACGCACAAAACCACAACACCCGCTGCTAGTCTGTCAGAGCTGTGCAGCAATATACAAATAAACACATTAAACATTCCCCATCCACGTCCCATAAAACCTAATTCTACACACAGCTGCCTGCAGGTTGTAGAGATTAAAGTGAAGTAACTAAATGTCTAATGATATATTTTCCTTCTTGTATGCAGTGCAGTCCAGTGTTCTTCACTGAATTAACATTCCTCTGAGCGAGCCAATTCAGGCAAATTTTAGGTAGTGGAAAATGTATAATGTACTTATAGTCCAGCAGATGTTTGTGTGTTAGTGTTTAAATAATTATGAAATATCTTCTGACAATAATTTCATATTTTCTGCAGACCCAACAAATACCTGACCTGTGTGCTATAAACATCCAACTGAACAGCTGTTGTAAATCCTTAATGTTGAACAGCAACCAAATCCAAATAGAGTGGTAAATTGACAGATTAAACACTGACTGCAGACTTTAAATACTGCACAACGTCACAGTAAAACTCATGCACAAGCATTCACCGCTTTTATATTCATTTAGATCCAATATTTTGAGTTTGGGACAAAACAAGGCGTTTGAAGACATCCCGATGTGCTTTGAGAAGTTGAGTTGGCAAATTTTGATTTGATTTTATGGTTTTGTCCGTTAATCAGTTGATTATAAAATAAAACACAGAGGAACTGATACTGAAAAGGATCCTTAGTTACAACCCCAATCTGTAATTTAAAACATTGAAATAGTTTATAAAATATTAAAATATTCTTTCAAGTTATATTTTTGTATCATGCCGACAGAAACAGAGATTTCATACAATTTCAACATCTGTAGTCCTGATCTTTAAAAAGTGGTCATTTTGAACACACACGTACACACAAGTTTATCTTTTACAAGTTCAAATCTATTTTATTTAACGAGAGAACAACAGAAAATGTACCGCTCAAATAACAGCAAACACTTTTGGTCCTAAATGACATTCTAGTCGGGATAAATGAGGTCTGCTCACAAAACCTCAAGAACCTCAAAACATGCTGTGCAGGAAATTAGAAAGAAAAACAGTCAAATTAAGCTCATGTCATCTTTAACTAAACGTGTCAAACAAGGCAAAATGGGATGAGACAATTTTGAAAAACAAAGTGTATAGTTATTAGTAATATTATTCAGATTTATTCATTCAAATCTTGTCTCTCCGCAGCTGCACCGCTTCTTGGCCTCATGCCAGGACATTGATGCGTGGATTATTTCTTGCCGAATCTCTGGGGCACGGCCATACTCCAGATCTGACCGGGGGCAGCCTCCCAGTCACGGGAATGTATCTGATCCTCCGACACTACCTGCCCTCTGGAGCCGTGGCCAAACCTGCAAGGGAGGAGAGACAGAGGCAGGAACTGATGTAATTCAAAGTATGTTTAAATGAAAGACTTGTTTATGTCATGGACCTCAGCAGGTACGACCACACAAGTTTGATGAGGCATGGACAATTCACAAGCTGCAAACACATAAGAATCATTCGGTCTGTTTGTCAAACAGTATTTATCGAATCAGAGCAGGAAGGACCGATACAAAGGAGGCAGTTAAAGGTACAAGTTTAAACCCTTGAGGTTGAGACCACAATTTCAGTTAAAAAACATGATCTGATGTTTTTATTTCGATAACTGTCTGGCTCCTGAAACATCTTAACAAGCAATCTCAGCTACATGATCTTTAAAAATGGTAGATATGTTTCTAGTTCATTCAGATATGGAAAATAGTTGCAAATTGGTTTCATTGTATCAGCATGTGGATCAACTGAGCTCAATCAGTTGCTGATTAGTTGGTAGGCAGACAAATTATTTTGATAATCATTGAGGTCAATTTTCAAGCCAAAATGTCAAATATTCTTGTGTTCAGGCTCTTTTTTTTTGTCCTACATCATAGAAAATAAAATGTCTTTGGCTTTTGAACTGATTAAAACAAGACATTTGCTGACATCACATTCAATTCTTGTAAATTGGGATGTTTACCGTTTTTTGACGTTTTACAGGTCAATTAATCGAAAAAACAATCAGCAGGTCATTTGCTGATGAAATGAGTCATCAGTTGCAGCCCTATCTGCATGGCTCTTGCAGTACACCGATAATTACAAAAATCAAGGCCTGTATAAATAATATATGATGAACTTTGTCGAACATGGAATTGGGCCATGATCCAATTGGTGTTTTTAACTTTTTTTTAGAATTGATAAATGTTTGGTTATAATTCAGTATTGATTGGAAAATGCTGTACAGAAGGTTGAAATGCTAACGTGTTGTAGATAACTTATTTCCAGTTTGATGGTTTTTTTGTGCACTGTGTACTGTGTGTGTGTGTGTGTGTGTGTGTGTGTGTGTGTGTGTGTGTGTGTGTGTGTGTGTGTGTGAGTGTGTGTGTGTGTGTGTGTGTGTGGACCGACCTCTGTGGCTGATGGAGGACAGAGTTCCTGGTTTCTCTCTGAGATCCGAGCAGCAGAGCTTTTAGCACCGCGGTCAGCAGACGATCATCAATGCTGTCGTCTGTGTCTTCACTTTCCTGGAGCACAGCAGCACACACATAAACACATGCAAAGCCTTGCATCAAAAACAACTTCTGTTTTTCAACACCGCACAAGAATATGTTGGGATTACATCGAGAAGCCTAACCGCATTCAATTTCGGGTTGCAACACAAACCCCAGGCGGTGTTACTCTCAGTGCTGCTGCGAAAAGGGACTTTGAGATGTCGATATAAGTGTACAAAGGCAAAAAAATATGCCTAGTCAAATATACATCCACCCTCATCGTTATGCAAAGTAAAACCAAGATCTGTCTCTGCATGCCACACAAGGAAAATCTTATCATTTTCCCTGTGATCTGAATCCTCCTCCTCTACCGTGCTCTGACTCTCTGTTGCCTGCAGAATATATTACAGTGCATTTCACTCTGTTGCATGACGAGGAACACTGTCTGAAATCGACATGAGTTATGTGATTTAGCTCGTCTCGCTTGATAAAAGGGCTCAAATCCCATTTATGTACTTCATCACATGGAGTGACAGGCTTCTCTGAAAATGTTGCCATGACTTCAGGTTGTGTGAGTTTTTCATTTTGTCTAATGGGGCACAGCCGACAGTCCATATTTACATCCTGCCTAGAGACACAGTATATATTACCCCTTAACCATGAGTGCCTGAGATACATCTCAAAATTATTTTTATTTTCAGATGCCAAAGTTATTTTGGCAAATTGGATGGAACATAAATGATATGGGAGATAACACATATTCTAATGCTAATGCTAAGACTTGAAAGGAAGTGTGAGTGTGTCTCACCAGCCCCAGCAGGTGGTCGACCATGTTCTCCTCTGAGTCTGGCAGGACGTCATTTTTGCCCAGACTGCCTTGGATGTGAAGAGCCCGACTGACGCCAGCCATCGCCACAACCAGAGCCAGAAGAGTCACCATCGCAGCTGTGTCCATGGTCTCAAACCGAAGGGGATGTCAGATGACTTCTGTTGACAAAGGCTGATGAAGGATTTTTGTTGTCCAATTTACACCTGTTGACTTCAAAAGGCTCGGCTCCTGGAGAACAGAGGAAATGCTCTTGCTGGTCAAGGTTACGTCTCCTCCTTTGGCTAACTTCAATGCTGGTACCATCCTTCTCGGGTCTTATATACACCTCATGGTCACAGGCTGAAAACCCCCAGGAGAGCTGGGAGAAAGATGCTCCTGTACAAAGGGGAACAAGGGACAGGATGGAGGATGAACCAGCCCCCTAATATAAGACTTAACTAGGTCCATTTAGCAGGATCAGAGCATTAGCAACGCCCGAGAGCCAGAGTGCGTTATTATGTAGCCCTTAGGGTAGTGAAACACAACTCTCACAGTTATTAAAGAGATAAATCCCACCAAATGGACTCTGATCCACCAGTCCCTGTTGCCCAGTAGTCCTCACTGCATGTGCGGACAAACAATATGGGAGAACACTCATCACCCACTTAATCATGCGCCAATATTAAACTTGTATGCACAACCTAATTGATCTTAGGGAACAAAGTAGTGAACCTAATACAGCAGAAACAAAGCAGAAACAAAAGAAACAAACACGAGATCTACACATTTTCTGCTTTTTAGTTTTTTTTTGTATTCAGCTCCAGAGCTAATGTATCGAAACTAAAATATATAATATCATCCCACATCTCAGCGTTTTCAAAAATGCCACGGATTCATTCATCAGTGAAGGATCAGCCGCGGAGTTTGTTTCCTTATGCCGTCTCAGATGTATGTCGGCTGACTTTATGATCATTTTAGGGATTGTTTTGTAAGTATAGGAAGAATTGTCCAAGATCATGAATTTAGGTCAGCGTATGCAAACCTAATGTTAGTGTTGGATGCAAATAGTTAGTTTTTTCAGGTTTATTATCAGGAGCATGTACAATGTTCATGAAAGATGCTTCACAAATGCTCTCTCCGAATGGTGATTGGCAGGAATGTCAAGCACACTATGATTCCAGAGAAACATTATGGATCATTAAAACCTTTGCTTACACAGTAAAAGAGATGCCTTCATGAGGTTTATTTTCTTTAAACACGCTGACGGAGGGATTTTTAGAAAGAAGCTTCTCCCAAAGGAACCCTTCATTTGCTAAATAGCTTCCTTCATTTTGTTAATTTTCAAACTGCTTGATTTGTGAGAGTGACACCGGCTTTATTAGTGCCGTATAGGTTCACTTTGTCTCTGTCTTTGACTCTGTGTGTGTGTGTGTGTGTGCATGTACAGATTGTGTGTGTTTGTGTAATAATTAGTCACTTCCCCAATACTGGATGAGACATCAACAGATTTAGCTCGTCAAAGTGCCTAATGGGGACAATCCGCTTAGACTGAGACACACAAACACGCACACAGTCTAACTGTCCCTGTTTAACTGCCATGGCAACCAGGATGACACCTGAAGGATTCTGAGGGGAATTAGTTTTCATTTCTATTATAAGATCACAAGATTAGAGAAAAATCGAATTTGCTCACTCTGACGAGATAATAAGAAGTACATGTATGTTTAGTCTGTGCTGTTTTGCTTGAGATTAAGTTGTTTTTTGAACAGGAATAAACACTCAGCAGCCACTTGATTAGGGGCACCTGCACACCTTGCAGTCAAATACAACAGCCCTTCTAATCTTATGACGCCTGTAATATTTTGCTGTTGTTGACATGGTCATAAAAGATTAAATTATATGATTTAGCATTGAGACTCATAGTTAGATCTGTTGTGAAAACACATTTAACTGTGACCTCAATGATAAACATAGAATTGAGTGTCCACATTTCCAACAATTCCAACAAAAACCGAACATTTCACCAAGGTGGAACTTATGGCGGATCGATTATATTAGATTGCAATCGATTGTACAGGTAACAGAGAGTATGGTACATGCTATTATGGGCTACATAACTACTGTTCGTCATTCTGTTTTACATGATTAGTGTGATCACATAGTAGGTGTGTATTGATTTGGCTCAGGTTCAATCAAATATCTATTAAACATAATCAGTCACCTATAACTAAACAGTGGAAATGGTGTCTTCGGTTGGAGTTTCAAAGGCTTCCATTGTCCAGTTGTGAAATATATTCACTTCTATCTGGAGATGGTCAGCTGTGCAAAGTCAATCATATCTCTCGAACACCTGCCGCTGGTTCAGCTGAATGTAGCTGCTAGGATTTTAACTGATTTTAAGTTAAGGAAAATACCATGTATGACAAGTGTAATCACACCTGCTGGTTGCCAGTTGTAACAGCCGAGGATTTAAAGCTCAGGTCAATTTAACCTTGAGCTATATATGGCTGACCTGTCTTTTTTTCATGTGCCACTAATATCTGTCTTTGTACTGCAGCATGTCTCTCAAAACCAACGATTAATGTATTTTGTGTTGTATGTATAATGTATAAGCAGTTGTATTTTTACAAAGAAATCTCAAATAGTAGAGATCAAACGTGTATTTCGGTTTTCAGACTTTTGCCTCCACCTGGTGTTTTCAGAGTGAACTGCAGGTTAATCGGTAACTTGTCACAACTGCCTACAACTTCTACGGAGAACGACACAACTTACACGTTATCTGATGGGTTTATTTTGTTTCCTTTAATTGTATTTATAATGTTAAAATGGTGCAGCCAAACATAGAATAAATAAAACACTGAGTTATGACAACATCAAAAACAAAAATAGGGGAAGGTCAGAACAGCAACAGGCGCTTCATGCAGCTAATACAAGATTGTCCAGCAATACCTAAAAAACAAGCTCTTCATGCTTTACAACCACCTCATCGACCCAAATTAAATCCAAAGAAAGTTTGTGTGGTTCCTTGCCGCCATGTTCTGCTCTTCGATAAATCTTCTCTCCTGTCTTCATTTTGTTTATTTGTCGACATGTTTCCAACGTTCAGGGCAGCTTCCTGATCTAGTTTGTAAGTTGCCTTGTGTTCTTTACCAGTCGTTCACAATCTGCCACTTTTACCATAAGGCACTTGTATGCAGTTAGAAATGTCAGTACTGACATGAATGTAGCTATCTTACCCTGGTGTGACCGGAGTACAGTACCAGGAACAGCGCAACAAGCAGGTTAATATATTCCAAATAAAACGTTTTAAACCCATTTATACAAAGGTCATGGTGTCTGTCAGCAACAAAAGGAAAAAAAATGAAGATGTTGTTGTTGAAAACCTCATGATCTAATTCAGTCATACATATGATTATAGGTTTTAATTTGAGACCATGTTTTCACACATAATCCTTTTAAACATCGCTTCAGAAATTGAAATGCTTACACTACACATGTGCAGTCCGTATTTTAAATATTTTCTTTGATATTTGGTTTTCATGCGACTGCAATGCTATGGCCGTGGCTGTCATAGGTTGTATTGTGTGTGTTTTTTTCAAGTTCTTATTCAGGTTTACTCAGGTGGTAAACTATTGATGATACATTTAACTGGCATATTAACAAAAAATGAAAAAGATATTGACACAAAAGGGCATTTTGTTTCCTTGAATAAGGGTTTACAAAAAACATCAGGTGAACTTATTTCCAGAGCAAACAGCAAGCCCAGAAAACAACACATTTAGTGTTAGGCAACATATTATTAAATGGATACCTTAGACATTTTCCCAAATGTTTACCAGTGCTAACTAAAAGAAAATCCCAAAACATTATTGATATAAAAAAATGCATTTTTTTTCGTCAGTCGTACAGTAGTTAAGGCAAAAAGTAGTTTTTGTCACGGGCAGTGGCTTCTTTGTCAAAAATGTCCAGTGTCTCTGTATGCATCTGAGATTATACTGTGCGTTTGTGCATTCATGCATGTCTTTGAGTTGTGGTTTTCTGTCCTCCTTTGTTCTGATGACAGACGGTGAAGTCCATGTGAGCATCAGCTGTCTGCAGGCTGTAAAGCATATTGAGTAGCTAGACTGATTCCAAAATTGTTGTTGGCCTTCGGTATTAACTTTAACACGCTGATATAGATGCACAGTATGAATAGACTATGCAAGGCCAGCCATCAGCAGGCTACAGCTTGAGAGAGTAGAGATCCAGTCACAGTGTAACAGGCCACCAATATGCAAGTACTGACACAGTACAGAGTGCACAAGATGTCATGATCTCAGTCTATGTGCACTTTTCTTGAGTCAGTTAGTTCCAATGCAAAGACAGAATGAGTGCCACACATGGTGATTTGAATTAATTCAGTCAGTCAGTGCTTCAAAGCGAGTTACGAGGTCCCGTCACTCCAGTGCGTGGCCCATTCCTTTTTATGGACAACTCCTGACTTCTCAGTCTGGAACTGTGGCCGTTCCTCGCGAGGAATCTTCACCGCGTGGTGCTGAGGCAATTTGTCTTTGTAGTGGGCCCGCTGGAAGAAGCCACACTGTTGGCACAGGAGAGAGGAAAGAAGGTAGGAGTGCAGATAGAGGAAGAATAGCAGAGAGAGGGATGGAGAGGCAGGAAGGAAGGAAAAAATACAAAGAATTAAGCGATGTCATATATAATAATGTAATAGCAATCACCTGCAATGGTTTGCCCTTCCTTCAGCAGTCAAGATTGTCTACTTTCCCATATCATGCCTTGTAATAAACGTATAAATAGTTAGTATCTAATAGTTCCTCAGTGCCAGACGAAAAGATAATGTGATTATCTGATCAGTCAAAGTGACATTTTAATAAAAAGGTACATCCACCCAAAAAAGCACA
The DNA here is from genome assembly GCF_949748355.1 of Melanostigma gelatinosum. Taxonomy (NCBI): domain Eukaryota; kingdom Metazoa; phylum Chordata; class Actinopteri; order Perciformes; family Zoarcidae; genus Melanostigma; species Melanostigma gelatinosum. Next base: position 18,557,368 of record NC_136636.1, on the reverse strand, counting down.
TCCACATGCTGCACATTTCATCAGTTTTAAGTGTCCTTGATTCAAACACCAACACGCTGCCAAAGTGTTATTAAGAAAAAGTGCACATATTAATGTGAACAAAATCCCCTGCTGATATTAATGACAAGTTGATTCTGGCACCTGAATAAGCCAGGTGGCCACGGGATGCAAGTCAAAGATCAGTGTTAATAGAAGACAAGCACGTCAGAAAAATTAAAGGTTCCCATAGACTGGTGCCAGAATGGACGAAGTGTAGATCATGAAACTGTGACGTCAACAGCAGAGGCACAACAAACAGCACAGCAGGCAGCTGAAACGTCCTGAGGGAGAGATGGCTGGTTGGTGTTCAATGGGCACAGATTACAAAGACAAGACAACGCTAAATAATTGGAATCAGGTTTTTTTATACAATAAAACAGCACATCTTTGCCATTCATGATCTCATAACAGAGACCGCCACACTGGCAAAAGTGTACAGGTTGATTCTACCAAGTGCCTGATGGGTTAATGTAATAATATCCATAAGTTCAGCTGGCTTCATTGATACCATTCACTAAACCCCTCTCACAGCTACAACGTCACACCTTTTTGTTTTTTATTAATTGTGCCAAAATGTGGTAATATTTCACCCTGTAATGAACACCACCAGCCACACCAGAGTGCATCCAGGAACAAAGCAGTTGTGGGTGAGCAGTTTTACCGCTTGGAGGGAGAGGAGGAGGGGAGAGCAGGCCAGAGTGAAATATCTTTTATATTATAGTTCTGATGCCTGCGTCTCCGCCTCCGAGGGTTGGACCCCCAAATGGGCGCGGTAGTAGTCCGTCTCATAGTGCCGGCGCCGCTCACTGTGTTTGAAGAACCCGCACTGGGCAACAGATCACCAGAGGGAAAGTGAAACATGGGAAATACAATGGGAAATGAAAAAAGGAAGGGGATTTAAGGATAGAGAGTCCCCAGGTGGAAGTGAGAGGAGACAAAACAAGAGGGATGACACACAGAGGACAAAGAAAAGAGGAAAGGAACAGATGAGAGTGAGCTGGAAGGAATAAAATGATTAGAGGACAGAACAAAGCAGATAGAAATAATTGGACGACCGTGGAAAAAGGTGACATAATGCCAGAGTAATGGCCAGTGGGGTGACAGGGATGAAGTCAATTAAACTATAAGAACCTCTTATGTATAGGCTGAATCTAAATCTAATCAAGAACATCTTGTTACATTGTTTGAGAGACTTTGAAACATAGAACAAGAAGGTCTGTTGAGTGTTACTGAATGCAGTGACAGTTGGTTATCCTATGTGTGTGCGTTACCTTCCACAGTATGCAGACCAGCAGAGTCAGCAGCAGGTTGCCCGTCATGATGGCTATGAGGATGATCCACGAGGGGATCAAGTACTGGTGAGTGAGACCAGGCTCAGGATAGATCATCACTGGCACCTGGAGAGGAAGGGAGAATGCAATCCAAATGTAAAATTAAGAGAAAAACTAGTATATATCGATACACCTTATCGTGATTAATCAGTGAGTCAGTCAGTCGTGTCTGTAATGATAATATGTGTGTTTATATGAGGTTTAGAAATGTGCAGATTGCGAATGAATCTTATATTTTAGATGCTGATAGCAATGTGTAAAAGGTGACACCAACAAACATTTAATGAACACATTTTTTGTTAGGATACATGTTTCACTTTCTGAAGTCTGCCAAGTACCTGAGCAGCAGCATCCTTGAGGATCAGGTGTTTGATACTGGACTTCACAGTGATGTTGGCTCTGACCAGCAGCTCCACAGCACTGACTGATGGAAACTCCTGACAGACAGAGAAAAGGGGAACATAAACATTTACACATAAACTGTTCAGAGTTACATTGTGCTTTGTTCATTCAGATGCAGCTCTTAAAGTTCTGAAATTAAATTAGATTAAAATCAAAAACCCTTTTTCTTTTAATAAAGCTTTTTTTATTTCATTTGAGCTAATACATACCTGCCTTATTAACATCAAAGCTGTCTTGTTAATCCTGCTGTAGTTCTCATTCAATCACTTGCAGTCAATGTGAGCTGCCAGCAGCAGCGGTAGCAGCTGGACTGAAGCTGAGATGGAGAGTCATGTGCAGGGAGGTGCTAATGTAATGATGACAGTGTTGTTGTTTTTACCTCTATGAAGCTGCTGTTCCACAGCCTGGCATGGATCTTGAGGATAGCTTGACCGGAGAAGCTGTGGAGGGGACACTGAAACAGGACACAGCGTGCCGACCCCAAGAGACAATCCTGGAAGAAAGAAATGACAGCTGAGCTGATTTTCAAATGAACTGGAGACTGCGGTTAGAACAGCAGTGAAAAGCAGAAGCAACAAAACAAAGCCTGCTTCTTTTGTTTTGTGCGATCTGTATTTCACTTTCCCTCTTACCAGTTTGAGTGACTTGCGTCTCTCAGAGGCTGCCACAGCTGGGGTGGTTCGTCTCACGCTGCCTTTTGTCGTCACTTGACCTTCCTCCTCCGGGTGGGAACGACGCGTTCGCCCAGCCTGGTGGTAGTCGTGACACATTCATACAGGATGAGACAGATCCGTCTCGAATAAAGGATTGAGTTATGCTTGACAAAAACAAGAAATTGTCAGTGTGGACATGATGTAACGGTGTAGAAATGTAGAGCAGGAGGATGATGTTGAAGTCAAAGTCTCCACGTTAGTTTACATGCAGCTGTGTCCAAAAATGCTCTCCTTTTCTAACCACTTTTCTTTTAACTGGATGTATAATATATTTATTATAGGAAAGGGAGTGTTTTTGTCATTTTGTCATGTATAATATTTCCACATTTTGTAAACATGTGTAACATTTCCACCACAAATTCTAGATATAAGATAAGAGTGTTGACCTAATATATATTTTCTAAAGAAAACTAATATTAAAATTAAGATTGAACTAAAAGTTGGTCATAATACCCACATTGTGAGTAGTTAAAGTGAAAAATTCCTAATTCACACGTGATGGACCTGTGATTCGTGGGCTAAATAAGATAAGGCAAGGAAGCACTGAAGCTGTGTTCATTAGCATTCAAAGAAATCAACCAGCTCCTAACATGCCTGCAACTGAGACAGCTTTAGGGTCAATCACTTTAGGAACCATCCAGGCCAAAAGACATTGCTCAACCGCACCTTCTGTGGCAGACTGAGTGTCGACTCGACTCTATTGGTGGTGTTAAAATAATACATAATAATCCTGGCGTGGTGCAAAAATGAGCTTTGCTCTGCTTACCGTGTGATTGCCAAGCTGTGGAGGTTCTGCAGGCGAGGAGCTGTGCAGCTTCAGAGTATTCAAGGCCCCTGCTGAGGTGCACTGTGTGTCTGGGTGGCCCTCAAACTTCAGGCTGGCGGGATACAGAAGCCATTTCTCATTGGCCAGCTCGTATGGAAACATGATGTTGAGGAAGGCCGAGCCGAGCGTCTGCAGGACTTGTCCGGGATTAGCAACCTGACAGAAAAAAGAATATCATACAGATCATAATAACATGTGTGTCTTACTATAGCCATGCCAGGAATCTAAACACACATACAGGGGTCCTACACACACACACACACACACACACACACACACACACACACACTCGTTCCTCACCACAAACTCAAAATCCACAGGGCTGCCGATGTCCTCCAGACTGGTCATGGCACTCTCTCCTTTCACTTTGCCGCTGAAGAACAGCTGGTGAGGACGAGCAAACCTGCAGTAAAACAGGATCACATCAATGGGTCGGACAGCTGCATACACACTCACACAGCTCTATCAAGCATGTATCTGTTTACTATGCACAGTAGCTGTACAGTTTAAGACCACAAGCAAGCCTGGGATTATAGCAAGTCTCTCATAGGATATTTTACTCAAACTCATACATTGCTATACCCCACAGAACTTTATTTCCAATTCTCAAAAATATGTGAGGCCAAGTTTTGTGGAAATGTGTATCAGATGATGCTCAGTTTATCTTGGATATCTTAGCGGAGCATCAATGAAGAGTTATGTGACACTGTCAGACACAACAAGCTTAAAGCGGAAGGGAAACCCAAGGAAATGTGTTTGTTCAGGGTGTAAATTAGATCACCTAAGATAAAGCACCCTTTCCAAGCCACACAGAGTTTTTAACATCGATGAGAAACAGTTTTAAAAGGATTAACTCACCCATTGACAGACAGAGGGAGCTCGATCACAACTTTAGCAAAAGCTGTGACTGGTGCCAGTTCAGGCTGCTCACTGATACTGAGGACAAAACCACAAACAGACACTGTGATCAACGTTTATTTGGGATGAACAAGTCAAATATCTGCACATAAGAGATGTAGAGGGCTTACGTTGTCAAGAAGAGATCTGCGGTCAACTCAGTGGTCTCAATTGTGATGCTAGATGTGCTCAAGTTGATGGAGAATTTCAGCTGAAAAAGCAACACATAAACTGATATTTCATTACCCATAATTACACACAAATATTACAATATATATATTTTTACGACCATAAATTGCATCTTTTTATCCTGACAGTCTTCAAAGCTTTAACTGAATTCACACTGTTTTGTTTGAGTACCTTAGTATCTCGTTTCACAGGGTTTCCCAGGTCACATTCAAATTGTGAGCCATTCTGGTTCGCTTGGCATCTCATCTATAATCAGGATATCAAACAAATACTATCAGCAAAAACAGGAATCCAAACATACAAGTTTCTAGTTGATGAATTCACCTCCAAAAATATTTATTTTGTCTCAACCTGTGGTGGGATCCTGGAGCCGGCGTACGACAGAGTGTTTGGAAGGGAGATAAGCAGATGAGCAGCGTGGGCGTCATCCCCGTCCTCCTCGGGGTGCAGCGGGTCGGAGGGCATATTGGTGATGCTGATCTCCAGCACCACCAACGACTGGTCTGACAGGGAGAACACCTGCACATTATCCTCATCTCTACAGCACAGAGTGGGGAAAAACACATCATTACAGCTGTTGAGTAAAGACACAAATGACAAATCATTGCACGCTGAAGTATTCGTACGAGTTTATTCTTGAGATTTTCTAAATTATAAAATCCCTCAGAGACTTCTATCTCCTTGCTTCATCAAGGAGACCCCTTAAAGCAGTATAAAATAATGTACCAACCACGAATAAATCCATCAGATTCAATTCATAGACCCTTTAGAAGGCGTACCTTAATCTCAGCTTGCACCAAAAGATGAATTTAAGAAATATGACAGTAAAAACTCATTACTTTCTGACCACATACACATAATTGTTTGTGTTGGGGTATAGGTTGTGAGGCAACAGTCTCTCAGGGAACAGTTGGCATCCTCATTGCCACCACAGAGTGGGCTCATCAGACACTAACTTTGGCAGAGGGGTGAAGAGGTCGGAGGTCGGGGACAGCGTTCCAAACTGGAAGCTCAGCTTCAGGTTGCTCTGGCAGATTTTGTCGCTGCCGCATCCTTCTCGAAGGAAGTTCACCTTCACAGGGGCAACGAGACAGACGCAAAGTTCTTCATTAAATCACAAAGCACATTCAACATCGAGTTGAAGTTTGTTAATACAAGATTGAATCAAGTAAGTGCTGACATTAGATCATTTTATTATCAACTCAGTTATTTTTGAAGTTCCAGAATCTCAAATGTTTTTGTCCATGATAGAAAGCTGAATTTCCTGATTAGGCTAACTATTTCATCCAAATTTTGACTATTTTTTTTTTTTTTTGGAATAAACCATTAATCAAGAAACTAATCAACCAATTAATTGTGTAGCCCTATTGCATTACACTTCTGCATTATTAAGCTTGAACTGGTAAATAAGCACCGGATATTTGGGGTGCAAGGGAGAAATACTGCGTAGGAGGAAAAACCGTGGATTCATGTGTGTGAGGAGGTAAAAAGGTGATTCAACATAAAGCTTGAAGAAAGGATGCTGACTCAAAAACATCTTGGGTAGTTGTGCTTGATGCAAATCATAACCTACATGTAAAGGATCTTCACTGCAGCAGTACTGAGGTACATGTAAGGTAATTATCTATTTTTAACAATAATAAAAAAATAAACAATATTTTTCTACAAATTACTCTGCATGCTTATGTTCTTAATATAATCAAATTCCCAACTACATAATGCTTTGTATGTCATATTGTTTGGCTTTGTCTTGACAAGCCTGAGTTACTGCAGAAAAGGTTGTAGATTGGAATGTGTTTCATAAATCTCCACTTCTTTATACAGTCATTTGCAGGCAAGTGTGGCCCATTAAAGTTAATCCCGGCCATAAAATACTTCCTTTTGGTTACAGACCTCAGAGTGCAGCGTGTTTGAGAGGGAATCACTCAGTACAGGAGCCAGCTTCTCCAGCCTCTTGGCACCTGAGTGTCTGCGTGGTGGCACATGCTTGATAGTGTGGGTTATCGCCAATGAGATCGGACGCAGTTTGTCCCGGATGTTCTCCTGCATGGACAGATTTTTTTTTAAAAAGATGAATGGACAACAACAGATTTGGTCAAAGAGTTTGTTTGTGGTGCATAATAATACTAATAAGACAGAGGAAAGTATTTTTAGCTTCCTACTGATTTTCAGCTGTTTCCAGAATAAACAAGTCTCTTCATACACATATTTGAGTGCTGTGATAGATGCCACTGTATCATGGACTCCTCATATAGAATGTATCAGCTGGGCATCTACCTTCTTCATAGAATAAGATAGACCCAATAGCCATTAGACTATTTTTCTGTTTTATAAATGACTGCAGGCCTGGCTCAGCACTTAAAACTTAAAACTATATGTATAAATAATCAAATCCAATATAATGTGACAAATATGAGCCAACCTGTGGCATTCTCCTTTCAAGTGAATAGCAACAAGAGCATACTCAGAAAGTATCTCTTCTGGATCCTGGCATATGCTTTAAACGGAGATTACCAACTTCTGCCCTCCAGTGGGCGATTTAGAGTCCCTTCATTTAAACGCAGACCAAAAATCAGAGTGCTGCTGAATGAGATCCAGAGGATATAATGTCATGTGTTGAATTGTCATAGCTGTTTTAAATGTGTTTTGTACGTCTATGGAACTGTTGTGTGTGTAACTGTATATTTCATTTCATTTAATTTCTCAAACAAACTGTTTAATGCCCTGAAACTCAAAAAGTGGACAGTAAAAAAAAAACTGTTATTGTCTAAGCTAAGTTACTGACATGGAGCTGGAAGGTAGCGGTGGTGCACACAGGGTGACGCTGCCGATGCAGCTCCACTTCTTCTATCTGAGTGTACTCCGGCTCCAGGGAACTGCGGCCCAGGAAGTCAACGCGGTGGGGGAGGCCCAACTTCCTGCGCTCTGTGTCAGCTTCAAAGTGCACCACAAGTGCTTGAAGGAGGTAAAAACAGGGGCGATGCATGAAGAGAGATGGAGCGATTGAAAAATGTCAGAACGCACACAGAGAGCACTTAGAGAGCCCACTGGGGGCCAAACATATATGAAACCCCCATCTGAGGGAATACAGGATTACACAGCTGTGATTCCATCAAAATAAAGTGTGATGTTACCCCACAGATAAGGTTACTTTCCACTGTAAATAGAAATGACTCTTGTCCCGCATGAGAGAAGAACAGGACTGGTCTTGAAAAGCAAGGTGTGTGCCTTACTAATGTGTGGTGAGTAGTGTTCTGGGTGGGCTGTGAAGGTGAAGCAGGCCGTGACCTCCATGCTAAAAAAAAAGGCAGACGGTGGAGAGCATCAAAATAATTATCTGTTACAAAACTTGCTTAGATTGAAATGAAACATTATTTTGAAAGATAATCATGGGGGGAAAATAGATTAGCAGCTGTTTCTGTTAAATTGTCAGTTCTTACCAGACTCCGTCTCTGCCCTTGCAGTTGTACTGTTCCAGATCAATGAACTGAGGCTCGATAGATACATCTCTGATCACATGGATTACTGGGCGAGCCCTTGGGGACACACAACAAACACAGAGAGTCAGTTATATGGAAGGTAAATATGTAAGATTTACAATAAAACTTGGATTTGATGTGTATCTTTAATGTTTGCTTCGATTTAATCATGATTTATCCAACAATACAAATTAAACATTGGGCCTTTTTGTTCGTCAAATGCATGCAGTTATCGGATTGAGGATCTCATTTGGGTTTTTAAATAAACATTTTCTCACCTGAAGAGAACCACTGAGTCATTCAGAGAGCCCACCGCAATATCAGGGTAGTGGTTGTTATCAATATCCAAACCACCTGAGATGGAGTATCCAAAACGTCTCACATCAAAGTCACGACCGTCCAGCACCTGATGGGATTAGAAACACTGGTCAGTCGTCATTCACTCAGCCACTCTCTTGTTCTTCCTTTGGACTATTCATTTTCATCATTCTTTTCATCGTTTGCTTCATTCCAAAACCGTTGTATGAAACTCACCTGAGCCGGTTTTGTTTCAATTCCAGCATCTGAGCCTCTGTAGATAAAAACTTTGCCATCTCCATCAAACGGTGCCCCAACAGCAATATCTGAGTATGATATACAGAAATAAGTGTACAAACATATCATTCATTTATTTCTAATTCATATTTGAATCGTCTAAAAGAAGAACCACAGTATGAAAAGGACAATTGGGAAACATGCTGCTAGTGTTGGTCGAAAGTGGAAGTAAAACTTTAAGAATGTTATCTGGATTAAAACCATTTAAACCCCCATCTGTTTTAAACAGCAGCAGTAGAAATGTAACTCCCTTTACATTATTGTACGATAATAAAAACCTCTGATCTCACCTCCGTATCCGTCCTGGTCCAGATCTCCTATGTTGCTGACCGTCATTCCAAACATGGAGTCGTAGGTCCCGTTGAGACGGATGGGCCGAGCCTGATCGTCCCAGTGACCGAATGGGTTTAGGTACACATACACAGCTCCACCAATCTCTGCCTTACGGTCAAAGAAATTAGGAGCTCCAACAATCAGATCAGTCCAGCTGGGGACAGAAACAGAGAATTACAAATGAATATACTTTTTATTTTAAGGACTGAATTTAGATTTTGGTACACCCTGAACTTATTGAGTTGTCTCACCAACAGTCACATACAATGCAACTCAGTACATTTACTCATACTGTACTGTACTTTTGAGGTACTTGTGCTTTACTTGAGTATTTTCATTTCATGCTACTTAATATTTATGTTCCTCATTTAATTCAAATGCATGTAATACATAATACTGTGCTTATTTCACAGCTGTGGTTATAAGTTACTTTTCAGTATAGGACTTTACATACAAAACATGTGCATCCATTTATTAAATATGATGCTTTGTGATAGATTAAATTGTGTACAATAATATAAAGCAGTTAGCTCTAAACAACAGCTACAGTATAATCCTGTCATATTCCAGTGTCATATCATTTTCCAGTGATATAGAAGTATAACAGGGCCCATTTTGCCAAACGAGCACTTTTAGTTTTGACACTTGCATATATTTTTTCTGAAAATACTTATGTACTGTAAAATACTGAATACTCCTTCCACCACTGGTCAGTCTTGTCTATTTAATGATGATCATCCAGACTGACTCCTCATCCAGCATTTCCTCACCCGTCCCTGTTTAGATCCGCCGTAGCTACCGAGTACCCAAATGAAGACGCCAGCTCCTTCCCCCACAAGATGTGCTGTGGCACCAGTCGGTACACGTTGTCCTTCCTCAGAAGCACCACCGCCCCTGTGTGATTGGCCCGGGGTGCACCCGCCACGAACGTCAGCTCCCCGAGGCTCATGATCCCCATGGCCGAGTCCACAGAAAACCCTGGAAAGACGGAATGCAGGATGGAGGGGAAGAAGCGGAACAGGATGGAGGAAAGGGTCAGGGGTTAGTATTGACCGTGGGGCTCGGAGACTCATCTCCTCTCTGTGTAGCATGTCCCGCTCATCTTCTTACTAATGAAATGTGTGCCTTAAGTGACCATTGATTTTATGCCGAACTCATGATGGTTGTAAATGTCCTGTGTGCATGTGTTTGAAGACTGCTGGAGGCCGGTGAATGGATACGTGTCCACTGGGAAGAGCAGGAAAGGCTGGTTGTGAGTCGTGATGTTAACCGAAGATGTATGGGGCTTCGCCTAATGTCCCGTGAGATTCATGATGCTGCTGCTCTGTATCAGCTGTCTCTAGTGAAGGCAGGATGTAAACATAGGGGGTGGACGTTAATCAGATTTATAACCTCGAGCAAACCCTTCTTTTGTGTAGAAGTGTATGTTTATGTGTGTGTGAGTGTGTGCGTGTGTGTGTGTGTGTGTGTGTAAAGGAATGTGTGCTTGCATATCAATCAGGCAGAGCAAAGGATTGAACAAGTGGAAGGGGGAGGGAGTGTTTGTGTGTGTGTGTGTGTGTGTGTGTGTGTGTGTGTGTGTGTGTGTGTGTGTGTGTGTGTGTGTGTGTGTGTTTGCTTCATGACAAGATGTGTGTTGAAATGTTGTTATCGAGATGTGAAAAATAGCACGTCATATCAAACATTTCACCTGAACAGAAGCAACCACATGCATTTGCTTCGCTGGTTCCAAAACATGCAGATGTGAGGGTGTGAAATGATCAATCAGGACGTGATCTGTTAGTGCTGAGTAAACATGCAGGGGGAGACACAACAGAGACAAACAGTGAGCAGCTCCAGGGTGGCAGGTGAGGAATGCAACAGTCTGCATCGCAAGTCCTGTAAAAGCCAACGGAGGGAGACAAATGGTGCTACTTGTTCCACACAGGGAGCCTTTAAACACACAGGCTCGCTACAAGGTTGTCTCTATAAAGCTAAATGGGGAGTGGAAGCTTAAGGCAGCAGGGGCCCTATAACAACGGTAATGTTTCTGCACTACCCTCATTCAAGTCTTTGCACTATAACTTGCAGGGATATTGCACAAATATACATGTTTTTGTGTGTTGATTGTTGTACTGTTATTTCTCTCTTCAGTGCTACTTTTTATATGTGTTCTACTGTACTGCCCGTTGGTGTTGTATCCTGTTCTAATTTAAATCTTGTGGGATTTTATTGCATGTAATGTACTTTAATCCGTTTATCTTTTCTCCTGTGGAAGGTGCACTAAACCAATGTGCAGTTATACATTACTCTTCACATTACTTACATTAGTCTTTCTAAATATTCACATGAATGAACCTTATTATACATTTCATTCCATATCTTATTCTCTGTACGTGCTCAGATTCCCATACATTTGTAATTTGTAAGGTCTTGTTTTGTGCTTCAAATTCAGTGTCAAAAGCTTGATATAATTGAAATGTGTTTCTGTTATATTACAACACTTTGCACTTCTATTTACTCTTTTACTTTTCCATTTAATTGTTTTTCTCATTTTGTCTTTTTTATCCCATCAACTAGATGTAATAAAAAAAAGATTTTCTTTTGTTGTTGCTGTTTTTTGTTTTGTTTTTATAAATCAAGCAACATAAAAAGGTCAAGACTAGATTCCGTCAGGATGATGAGCGTATTGTTTTGACTTATTAAGCAGTATTTGAAACAACGGAACAGACACGAGTTCCTCACTTTCTTTTTTTTAATGAAAACCTAAACAACCATCAAGCCTCCAGAAAACCTGGGTTTGACATAACACTCCATTTAACCGGATAATGAAGAGATTCTTTCTATTCTCTGCAGGATTTCTATTTGGCCTTGATGGAGGTGAAAAGGAGGCAGAGTATGTGTGTATTCAGCAACACACTGCTCTTTGGTATGTCATTCATGTATGTACCATAATATAACAACTAGAACTCTGTGACATTTTGCATGTAATGATGTAATGATGTAATGAACAATCAGAAATAACACTGTCTCTGTCATGTGTATTAAGCATGCAAAGGTGTGGCATATCATCTGGTTAGGATCAACGGAAGCATGTGAGTTATAAATGAAGGCCAAAAAGGTCATGTGGAAATTAGTGTTGTCAAGGAGACGGCTCAATGTGGAGAACGGGAGGGTAAGCAGGCTTGGAGGCACGTGAATAAAGAGATTTATGGCAGATCCACACACTTAGTGAAGAGTAATCACTGCAACAATCACAAAAACACGCTGTGTTAAGCAGACGAGGAGTCCTTACACATGGACACTAAATACCAAGAGATTCATAACAAAAACAAACCACCACTCCGGTGCAGACAGAACAGCCTAAAAAACGACCTCATGGTCCCCAGAGGATGAATCCTATTGACTTTGGTGTTCTCCTGCATTTCTCTCTAGCGCCACCAGCAGGTCAAATTTTCAATGAAATATCTCTACATCTATAGATGGATTGGGATAAAATCCTGTAGAGACATTAAACATTCATGGTCCCCAGAGGATGAATCCTAGTAGCTTCAGTGATCTCCTTACTTCTCCTCTAGCGCTACCATGAGTTTTACATTTGTGGTTTTGAATAGAATGTGTCATCAACTGTCACATGGATTGCAATGCAATTTGAGACACACATTCATGATCCCCTCAGGATGAATTGTATCAACTTTAGTCATGCCTAAACTTTTCATCTAGCGCCAGCATGAGGTTGAGATGGTAACGTGTCCATTACTTTGGTGACCTAGCCTGCAAATGAATGGCATTCCTGCTTTCCTTTGTTTTTAGAGCGATCTAGCAAATGTTAGCAAGCTAATATACTAAACTAAGATGGTGAACATGGTAAACATTATACCTGCTAAACAGCAGCATGTTCGCATTGTAAGCATATTAGCATGCTGACGTTAGCATTTAGCTCAAAGCACCTCTGTGCCGAAGTACAGCCTGACAGAGCCGCTAGAAGGGATGTAGACTCGTTGTCTTCTTTGTTAATAAAACCTTTTTATCAATAACTCGATTTCGTAAAACTATGGCAACTGACGAGAAAACCACCACCACCTGGGAAGCTTTGTACCAACACACACACATGCAGACTGACTCAACACACTACAGGCGACAGAAATCTACAGACAGAACAGACAAACACCCCGCTGCTACTCAAAGAGACAACCATCTCCTCGCCATTATCGAATCAGCAGCTAGCCGAAGGTGACAAATAATCAGAAACCAAAAATAAAATAAAATAAAATAAAATGTAATTCAATTTAATTAAAATTAATTAAATTGAAGTAAATTTAATACAAATTAATACAATTTAATACAATTTAATGAAATGTAGTAAAATTCAATAAAATTCAATATAATTCAATAAAATAAAAATTTTGAATGGCTGTCTCTTTTTAACAGTGCAGGTGATACGGCCCCATTTAGTACATAGATTACACACTAAAGATCTATCCGGAATTAGCAGAAACGATTAAGACGAAGACAGAGGAGGAAGGTGGGACTACTTCCACTACAAGCCAAGTCCGGTCCAAACAAAAACACCTCACGCCTACAAACCTAAGTAGCTATTATGAGCTACATCCTCAAACGGTGTGGGCCGGCTGGAGGGCTCCAGAGTTTTGTACAGCAGTGCATCTTCAATGGGGCTAGCCATAAACAAGAGCCCTATGGCCCAAGACAGGAAAAGAGAAGAGAGAGAAAGAGAGACAGAGGTACGAGTGTAGGAGGGAAGTGATGGGGTGGTGAAATGGTGAGGGGAGGGGGAGAGTGAAAAGAGAGGGAGAGGGAGGTGCAGGTGAGACAGGCTGCGATTGATTGAGGTTTTGTCTTTGTGGTGCCACAGCGATCCAACAAAACCACTGGGTACCTGGTGGAGGGATGACGTTTCAGGCTCAGACTGCACGTTGACTGGTTGTACACCACCCTCTTTCAAGTGTTACCGTGTACTTTGTTTTAGGGAGAGGACGGTAAATGGAATGAGGATAACGTCATTGTTGTTGGGTTAATTTATTTTTGGTAAATATTTCCCTTGTTTGCTCAAGAAAGGGAGAAAGGGCAAACTTTAGCAAATGCTGGCATAAGAATTCGTGCCAGGCCACAGAAAGCTCTGGACATTTTTCACATGTCCACCCAGATTCACGTGGGAACGCGTTTAAAAAAAATGAGGTGGAGCAACATTCGAGGCTCTGTGAGTCACTCACAGATAGGCTCTTCCAGAAATAATCCACAGGGAATAAGCAGTTTGACGCATTTTGGCAGCTGCTACTGTTACTAGCTCCTGTGGTTTTGGCAGCCATGTTGGAGTCCAGCCTGAGCCCTGATGTCACCCTCCACCGGCCCTCTCTTTCTCTCCTGTGCACAGGCAGCAGTGAGCAGGGAGGGCGAATCCTACCCAGGTAACTGTTGTAGGGCACAGGGATGAGCTGGGCATTAAGTTGTTTCTGATCTGCCACCTCGTAGGGCCCGTCGTCATAAAAACCGAGGTCAAGCAGAGTCTGGTTTGAGAGCTGGACGCGCATCTCACCTGGAATGGAAACAGGTGAGGGCACAGCAAAGCAACAAGCACACACAGCTGTCATCAGAATACAAACACTCGTATTACCTGCTGCATACAATCACTACTACTTACTACTTCGATGTACTCTATGTACACTTGTCATCGTATACTGTTTGCAGAGTGGAAAGTCAACATACTTTACCATTTTATACCAACAGGAAATGATACAATGCACATGCAACGTTGGACGTCATAAAACAGAGACTTTGCAGGACAACTCCAAGTTAAACTTCAAAAATAGACAGCAAAGAGTTTTTTCTCAGATTTACTAGTTGTTTTCAATGATTTTTTATGGCGCGATTTTACCACCATTCCCAATTAATGTACTTTGTTATGAGCTATAAGCAGCTCCTCCATTTATTTTAGGTTTTGCATTACAAACGAGTAGTGTTCATTGACAGCACACTGAAAAAGATTATAAAAAATCTATATAAATATGGGGCACACACACATAATTTCACTTTTTTCCCTCTAAATTCATGTTTTGTGTGAGGGACCCAGTTCTTACGCATCTCGCAGAAAAAGAGTAACAGAGTAATATTGTAATGTTTTAGAATGTGAATTGTATAAGTTAAGACAAACATGAGCATTGATCTCATGTGGCAGACAAAATGAATCAATCCAGTAGCTCTGATAACTGTACCAGATAACTCTCAGTGCTTTCTGTGATTAAGTGCATGTCGCAGCTCTGCATAGTGTCCAATCACGAGATTGGTTTATCAATCAATTTGATTTTTTAAAATCCCAAACTGTATATCCTGTTAATTATACTGTTTTATTTAGTCAGCTTACATGGGTTGGCTCGCTTCTCTTGCTTACATTAGCTGCAACACTATAAAAGAAAACTGTACTTGTCTGCTTGTCTTGCTGTTGCTGCCACCTAGTGCCCCAAAAATAAAGCAGGAAGTAACATGTTTGCCTTTTCACAGCCTTGTTTCCGTCATCTAGCCCTCTACCGTACCTTTCCAGTTGTAAGTTCCCGGAGCCCCGAACAGTATGTAGTTGTTGTCTGGGCTGAAACTGACGGAGAGTCCCTGCTGACAGAAGCCAAACTGCTCGTGTCCCTGCGGCCGGCCCTCGCAGAACTTCCACTCCCCTCCGTCCAGGTCGTCTCGTTCTGTCAGATCATCACTCAGGACGTAGCAGCGTCCGATGGGGTCGCGAGTCTCTGACGGTTGGTTCATGCGTTGCCTGAGCTCATAGAGGTGAGCACAGGTCTGGTGAGGGACAGGAAATGGCATTAGAGAATTTATTATTGGGATTTACTGACCTGTTACTGCTGACTTTGCAGAAAATCTAGTATTCATCCTTATACATAAAGGTCTATATGTTAGTACAACTTAACACATGAACTAAACATGTAAATATCCATTCCATGTTCACAAACCACTGCGTGAGAAGCAGACCAACATTTTTGTTTTAAAACACCAGACGGAGCTTGCTTCCTGTGCTGATGCATTTACAGGATGTGATCTTCACTCACCACCACCTTTCCTCCAATCCCCTGACTCTTGACAGTGACTCCCAGCCACTGGTTGTCTTTGCTCTCCCTTTCCAGATTCACTGCAGGAAAACAAAGAAGGAAATGGCAACCATAGCTGTTATCAACGTTCAAATTATAGATGCTGTTGAATCACAAAACAAAATTCAAATTTAGAGTCACTACATTTTAATGGCAACATTCTTTAGAAGCTTTTGAATAAAACGGTACAATGGCATTCACAGTAAGTATGTGAATGAATCTAGAAAAGCTTATTCTGATATAACAAAATAGGATAATCTCTATAAAAATTCAAGAAAATAAAGTTCAAGGAGTCTAATTGACTAAAGAAACCTTTTTTTTCATTATCCATTAATCTGCCGATTATGTTCTGAATTAATTAATTAATTATTTAGGTGTCAAAAGGTCAGAAAATATTTCATAATACTTACAAGAAATCAAGAAAGCAAGCAAATATTCCCAATTGAGAAGCTGCCATGATAATTGTTGCTTACTTATTCTTTTAGCTCAACTTTACTCACCTTCTCCATCAATATCCACCCTCTCACAGTCGTACTCTTCCGGTGTGATTGGACACTTGAACAAGGCACCGGGCCGGATGCCCCTCAACAGGCCCTGCCCCGCTGCCTGCGGCGCCCCCACCAGGATCCTAAAGAGACATAACAATGAACATTTAATTGTAATACATTTGATATCTGAAAATACATATTGCTGATCTCACAGTAGTGTGTATCATAAAGTTCATCTCATGTGAGTCTCAGGGAACCCGTTTGGTTCCGTTAAAACAAACCCAGGTCCGTTTTCCCGGTTACTACGGTTTGTTTGGGCCGGTGTGAAAGCTGGGAATCGAACCCTGGTGCGTAACAAACAACCAAACCGAGACCGCTCCCAAGCGGATTCTGTTGCTTTTCATTTGTGGCGTGAAAGCAAATGAACCAACGAGATGGTTCTGGGATTTCAGCATGAATAAAGCACGAATAAATCAATCAGCTGATTGGGAAATCTGTTCAGGAAGCGATCCTATAACTGATCTGTATAAGGCCATCACTATAACCTATTTATGCAAATCAACATGAGCATTAACATTAATATATACAGTATGTATACATATATATATATATATATATATATATATATATATATATATATATATATATATATATATATATATATATATATATATATATATATATATATATATATATATATATACATATATGTATATATATACAGAAGTACTGCATAAACTTCTGTCAGTTAACGGAACTGGATTTCTCCACCGGTCCTGATGAACTGATGAGGCAGGAGGACAACCGCCAAAACTGTCCAATCAACGAGTTACCTGTCAGTCTGTATAACGGCTTGTTTGCTCCTCTGGTTCGTTTGTAAAAAAGGAACCAAAACCAAAGCTAAACTGCAACAAAGTGTCATTTATTTGGTGTGAAAGCCCCCTTAGTACGACTGCTTACAGGTTAGCAGTAGTTGCAGTGAGTAAAAGCTATTATTAACAGTATTACTTCACATGTTGCTGGGGGCACATTTCAGCCTCAGCTGACCTAAGCCTCCGTTACTGTAAAGTACAAACACCTGCAGCTCAAGCTATATGAATCCTGCTGAGACCACCGACAGTCAAACATGTTATCTTGACTTTAAGTTGATTCAAAGCAGCTCTGTGGCATCTGGATGTACTGCATATTGTTTGTACTAGCAGCTTATCACAGACCATCCTTCACTATCAAAGCAAGGAAAAGTTTTATTCGCAGTGAGGTGGGTGATGATATTTTGGGGCCAGTGTCACTGCCCTCTGCCTTATTAGGAGCGGCTGATTCAGGCCGGGATGCTATTTAAAAACTGAACGTTGAGCCACATTCCACCCAACACTGCCAGCCATGGCATATGCATGGAAGCGAGACCTGGGGGGGGGAAGCAGAGACAGAGGAGAGAGATCGGAGAATAAAGAGCAGATTGTAAGGCGGAGAAAAAAACGTGAGAGGGATATACCTTAAACTGGGTGCCACAACAACAGCTGCTTACATATACAGCAATTATAACAATGGCGTGGGAGTAACAACTAGCAGTAATGCCTGTTTGAAAGGATCCCATCCCCAGCCCCCCTCATATCTACCTTGTTATGTACACACTTAAATTAGAGTTATCTCTGAGGCTGGGAAGCATTTGGACTATAAATACA
Organism: Melanostigma gelatinosum; assembly: GCF_949748355.1. Classification (NCBI taxonomy): domain Eukaryota; kingdom Metazoa; phylum Chordata; class Actinopteri; order Perciformes; family Zoarcidae; genus Melanostigma; species Melanostigma gelatinosum. The sequence continues at coordinate 18,539,307 of NC_136636.1, read as the reverse complement.
GTGAAGCAAGTTGAAAGCGCTGCATGAGAAGCAAGAGAAGTAGACACTCATCAACAGGCCATAACAGCAGCAACACATCATACTTATTTTCGACAACAATTGAGATTGTTTCTCGATACAGTTTATATAGTTTGGCACGTCCCAACGGCATGACAATAGCAATCGCCCTGACTCAACAGCTCGTCTTCTTCCAGTGTAAGAAAAAGCCTTTGTCCTCACTTTCATCATGGGTTTCATGACACACTGACACTCCAACTACCAACTCATACCACCCAGACTGCCAGACAGCTGTACTTTCTATTTTCTTCTCTTCTCTGACAAGAGCTTCTGTTGCGGTGCAGCCGTGCGTTGCCTCAGGGATGATTCCCCTCACCTTAATGAATGAAAAGCCCCCAACAGCCACCCAAAAGCCAAGACGAATGTGAAATAACGCCTGCTACACACCACTGGTGGCCCACATGTGAAACCCTGACCAAACGGTGTTAACGCAAACATATGCTAAACAAAAGGAGATTCAAGAGGAAGGAACATATCACAGAGAGAAAAAACTAAAAACCCTGATAAGATCTGATCCCTCTTATAGCTCGACATTCCTGGGGAGCTCTGGTTTATGTTGAGGAGTTGAGGTGATACCCATCATCCCCCCCCCCCATACATGTGCAGACACACTGGCAGGTGTCAGGGTGTAAGGTGGGAGGTCTGTGAAGCTGTTATACCGCCAAGAGAGAGTTGGACGGCTCCAACCTGCCCATGTGCCTCAACATTATATTCAGCCAACTTAGACTGATTCAAAGTATTCTTCAGGGAGAAAACACCTCACAAGACAAAAAGTAGATGCAGCGATGAAACAAAACGATCAAGGGCCCCCGGCCATATTTTACCAAGAAGTCTCTTACTACTAACCAGTCACACCATACACACAACTTTGAAATGTGGCTGAGAGTCAGAAACATCTGTTTATCTAACTTCAGTCGATGCATGTTGCGACTATCTCATTGTCATATAAGATCATATTTCCCGTTTGATGTTCGATTTCGTTAATTGTAACAATTGCCAGCTCCAGCTTCTCATTATAAGGATGTGCTGCTTTTCTTTCTCTCATGCAATAAAAAACGGGATTGTTAATTGAATATCTTTTGAGTCGGACTATTGGTTGGACAAAACAAAACATGTGTCACCTCCGGCTTATGGAAAATGTGGGAGAAATGTTTCCCTATTTTCTAACATTTAAGGTCAAACAATTAACATTTGGAAAATAATCATGAGTTGCGGCCGTTTTTATTTGTGTAATTATTCATTTCCTTCATCTTTCCCTAAAATGAAAAGCATCTTTGTTTGAAAAATGTAATCTATCATTTAAAAATAGTTAACAAGAAACAAGAAAATAAGGACATGTTGTCTGGGTGTCTTCAACAAATCGGCACAGCCCTGAACATTTTTAAGTGTGAATCTGTTTGTAGGAAGTTCAGTGATTCATCCATAGTCAGAGCTGAATAATCCCCAGCATACAGACAGGCACACATGTCCCAAATTTGACACGGATAAAATGTCATGACAGAGTAATGCTGTCATTTGTTTGCCCTGTACCCGCAGGGTGCTGAGCTCACTTCATTGTTCAGGATTGAGTCAGGCGGTGAGTGTGTGTGTGTGTGTGTGTGTGTGTGTGTGTGTGTGTGTGTGTGTGTGTGTGTGTGTGTGTGTGTGTGTGTGTGATTGATTGTGTTATTTATATTGCCAGGTTGTACTGTATGCACAGATTAGATCAAGCACCTGGTCGCCGCCTGCATCAGCACCCACCCTGACAGACAGATTAAAACAAGGCTATCAGTGCTTGGTTTATGCTTCACATAGTGATACCTGGCTTTGTGTCGAGCACGAAGGCTCCATAAATTGTCGCAGCGCTCGGTCGTGCGCCTCTGAATTTTTAACTCAGCGTGGGGTTGGGGTTTATCAGACATGATTGTCATAAAAAATGTACTAATAAAAGCCCTAACAACATGTGTGAAGATTTCACAAAGAAGGACAATTTGTTTTTAAATGGTTATGAAATTGGACACCTTAAAAATCTACATTGAGTAAATGTTTTGACACCCAAATCAATCTGTTTGCAGGATATTCTACCTTTGTTTCATTAGAATACTTGACTTTGTCATTACAGGACTTGTATAAAGGCGATAGAGTATTACCAGGAGAGATAGGAGTTTACAGTGAATTACAATTCCTCCTCGGCATTGAGGAGGTTGGTTTATGCCCTAACACTTGTTTCCTTCTTGCTTCTTGCCTGTAATCATTTCGGAGCATACTGCAACAACCAGCGCGTTGAGCATAAGCACCTTTGTGCATCTGTGAAAATGCCTGTGCCACGTTGCCTCACGCGAGTTTAAAAAACAACCATGATATGGCTCCATGAGGCTGCATGTCTACACAGCGGTGCTTTGAGCTAAATGCTAACATCTTCATGCAAATATGCTCGCAATGATACCGCTAAGATGCTGATGTTAAATTGGTATCATTTTGACCATGTACACAGTCTTAGTTTAGCGTGCGTGGATGCTAACATTTGCTAATTGGCACTGAGGCTGATGACATTAGTGTCCACAGAGCCACGGCACAATTAGCAAACAATAACATTGTCAGAACTGGAAAAATAGTGATTTATAACCCCCATTCTCCACTGTCAAAGAAACCATACTGTTTTTCCCAGCTAATCATCACAGACACAAGACAGTCACAGCCAGGACCCTCATTACACTACACTTGGACCCATGTGTTCATTGAGGGGAGCATGTGCAGTGACCCCGACACTCTCCACGATCCTGTCCCTCCCCCATCTAAACCGCATCCATACACACAAACAATCCCATCCTCCTTTACTCCTCCCCCTCTCTCAGGAGTCACATCCCTGCGTTCAGCCTCCCATACAGGCAGATTGAGAGTGAGAGACAGACTGGACAACAATACATCACACATGGAACCAATATTGAGAAGAGCATCCTGTCTCTAAATATCAAGAAAGAAACAGTGCCAAAAGACAAACAGCTATGCCCAAGAATGTCGATCCATCTCTTTTTAATAAATTACCTTGAAACATGATTAAGTCCAGCAATGTTCAGCCTTCACTCATGCCCTTGCAGTTGCAGCTTGTAAAATCCCGTGTTGTCAATTTGCATGTGTGTTATTGCAGGATGCATGCTCCTTGACGGGTTCCCAAATTCCCCAACTCTTGTGCCTTTTCAAAATCTATTTTTATACTCCAAAGTCCTCTGACGTTAAGCTGAAAATAAGGCTGCCTTTTCTTTGTTACTGAAGACACCCAGCAAAAGCAGCATGTAAACACACCAATACGCAGTCAAACAAGACACATGTGCCGAAAGGTCATTAGTTATCCAAATAGAATTCCTGAAATCCTGTTTTATATGGTCATGAAAAGAGAGGACTTTCACTAAAAAAGGAGAGATGTGTGCGAGAGATACAAGACTGGGAAGCAGATCAGACATTAATGTGGTGACCACACAAGCTCAATTTGTAAAAGGCCTCAATGTGACGGCACTTCATTCAAACAATGTGCTTAAGGGGCAGAAGCTTTTTCACACTTAAATTTAAGAAGCAACTGAAACATTTAACAATGGATACAAACTTTTTTTAAACCCAACCCTTCCCTGGAATTGTCCAGGCGTGGGCCCTTGAAGGCTAATAAGGTTTGAAAAATGTTTAATCAAATACACCCTAAACATTTATAATATTTAGGTTCAGGACATTTCAGTTGATCCCGCCGAATCTGCCTGCTCACACACTTTGAAATCTGTCCGTCGGAGAGCAGCGAGAGGCTGTTGCTGTATAGACAGTGGCTCTACGGGATCAGCATGGGGGCCAGGGGCTCTTTAGGCCTTCTGTTACCCTCAGGCAAGACTGTGACCTCTGACCTGGACACACAAACACACATGCTATATACATGCAAAGGAAAACATGTGCAAGCATGCAGACTTTAATCAAGGCATGAGTGTACAAACGGACCTAAATATTGTGTGCGGATACACACCAGAAAACAGAAGGCTGTGCAACAACTGTGTAAACTATGGATCAGCACACTGACTGCAGCCTGTCCATAAAACAAAGCTGTTTCAGAAAAAGCCCGCTTTCACACCTGACTGTTGCTGATGGGAAAATGACAGCTGAGAATGAGGTGACCGAGCTGTGAATCATCACGTTTTCTAACATCTCAACTCTCTCCCACTCAGGGCAGGGGAGGAAAAGGGGTTTGGTAATGCACAATAAAGGACAAAAAGAGAGACAGAAACAGCTGCCAGGCCATGTCACAAACCCCTTTGGGATATTCTGGTTCACTGCCCACGGACGTGACTCAACTTCCTGCTCGAACGATTTGTTCAAGGACAATCGCAAGGGCAGTTTATCGCAGTTTAAAACTGAACTTCTATCCACTGAAAGTATATTTCAGGAAGGAGAATGGTACAATCACCATGCCTTCAGAGGACAATGGTAACCTCATCCTCAATCCACATGCATCTTTGACAACCCCTAAGCTTACCAGCTGCTCCACTACTGATCAATAAGGGAACATTTCCAGGCGTAATGATTGGCCCTTAGGTCCAAAGTGTAAAGAGAACATAACCCTGACACCATCCCTCCTCTGTTCCTTTTTAACTCCTCCTTTTCTTCTCGTCCCCTAATCCACTCGTCCATCTATTGATCTGTCTATCCAGATCTGGTTCTAATTCTTTGACTCTATTTTAATTGCTCTTTATTTCCTTTACTGTCCATCCATCTTATTGGATGGGACAAGCAGCATGCAAAGGGTGAAAAGTCGAGACACACCCTGGACAGGACTATCACACAAACACCTGAGATCAGTTTACAGTTTCCACGTCACAGCTGACCTGTATGTCTTGTCCTGGAGGAAACTATTCATGATCACAATGAGTGTGATCGTGTAATAATGCAAGACTCAGATGCAGAGAGAGAAAAAGACAGATAGATGTAAAATAGAGTTAAGAAAAGGAAACAAGCAACAACTAATTTAACCAATGGTGTAATTTAATGTGACCAGAATTTAGCATTTAATCGTATCATCTTACTGTATTATAATTTGAGGTTTATTGTTTTATTTTTGTGAAATGTAATATGAAATCCTCTCAGTTTGCAATATTGTTAAACATAATTTTGTCAGATCATATTTCAAATGAGCTTTTATACTCACTTTAGCAAGCTCACGTTTTGTCAGTTCAGTTAAAGTTCGCCGTGCAACAGTTACATCTGGCGGTTACAGCGTGTTCATTTTCCATAAAAACGAATCTATACTGAAGAACTAGTTTGTGTGGTGCGACTTGTTTTAATTTAGTGGTGTGTAAATCTCCACACACATAAGTGGGTTAAGTCTGAATTTACAAAGATCTTGTGCATCTTAAACAAAGTCCACAGATTCCCAAATTCACTTGAACCCAATATACAAGATACCAACAATGACAACACATGCTAACATTAGCAGAGCGCATTAAGCCATAAATGTTTGAGGAAATTAGAAAAGATAAGCAGGCGACTGTGATAACGCAAAGGCCATCTATATAAAGACTTTCAACGTTAAAGTAATTAGACTGTTTGGCACCCAAATACTTTTCTGTGTGATGAATCAGCAAATCCCTTTTAATAAATTCAAACAAAAAGCCACATCTTTATCAATTTCCTCTTCCTGTCTGCTTTTCACGGCTTCTATCAGATCACATCTCAGTATCAGTTCCCAGAGCCGCCATCAGCTGATTGATTCAACTGCGTCTTTACCAGAGTCAACCTGAACGGAAATACACACATAAGCGTGGACACACGCGTACACACACACATATTTAATCAAAAGGAAGGTCTTCCTTGATTTATTCATCCCTGCAGTTCCCGTCCCCATCAGACCCTCAGCCCCTCCCCCACATACAGACCATATTCATAGCCAACTCAGCCAATGCTTTAACAACTGAGTTTAAAAAAAAGAAATCTAAATAAATTGGAAATCAAACCTAACAGCAAAGTCAAACTGAGTAATCAACACCAAAGAGGATAATAATAATGTTTACTATAATGCAACAAAATACCAGAAACCTTCTTTGGACTTTATCTGCCAACTATCTCTGAAGTTCAAATGCTTCTGTTCCCAATACACTGCCAACATTTTATGTGCACCTCCATCTGATCTAAGTTGCATGTTTCCTTCCTGACTCTGCAGATTGTCGCTCTGCTTCCAGTGAGCACGTGGGCCGCAGAGTAATATTCCTGAAAGCTCTCGGCCAGGCAGCGCTGCTTCCCACCGAGCTTTTGTCCAGGCAGCCCAGCGTGGAGGAATGGGAGAATGTTAAATGGACAGAGAGTAAGTGAGAGCTAGTTAAGAGCATTAATCGTATGTGTGTGTGTGTGTGTGTGTGCGTGCGTGCGTGCGTGCGTGTGTGTGTGTGTGTGCGTGCGTGCGTGCGTGTGTGTGTGTGCATGCTCGACTGCAAAGCCCGTCTTATATACCCTTTGCTTCTTCTGATCTCTCAAATGAATAAGCACCGCAACAGCGCGGGTTCCTACATTTACGAGGCTTTCACATGAATGGCCTCTAGAAGATTTAGCAACAAGGGAGCAAGAGAAAATCATGAATTGAATTAAGGAGGGAAAAGGGGGTGCATTCTCAACTCTTAAGCTGAGGCTAAAAAAGCAGCTTTTATTTGGCTATTTTAATGCAAATTAGCCCCCAGAAATGCTTTATTGTGTTATGAATGTGTGAGGCAGTTATGCTGTGCCCCATTTACACACATTTATACGTGGGCGAAACAAAATAAATGGTACTGGAAGGTACAGAGGGCATTGTGCTCATGGAGGCAAAAGCCAAATGCAATTCAACAGAAAAATAAAAGTAAGCAACCATTAAAAATACTTAAAGTTGAGCTTTTTGCCTTGCTGAGAGTCGGATCGAGCGTGGTATCGATTATCTCATCTAACACTCCACAAAAAAAACAAATGTGTGCTTTTTCCGAAATGTCAAACCATCCCTTTAATACAAATAAACGTTGCCTTCGACTGACTTAAACCTGGACAGTGCTGAGTTTCTTATCTTTTGCAGCCTAACTGACTCTTATAATCTCGCCAACCTTTTGAAGGTCATCCAAAAATCACTTCCACACTCCACTCCACTGTTTTTTTAAGCTGTGCTAATCAAGCCTCCAGTTCAATAAGAGGATTTGTTCAACTTCAGAAAGCTCTGTCTTAGATTCTTACTCAGCCAGAGAAACAAAACTGCAGACTATATGTCTGGGATTATATCGGCTACGTGAGGCCCCGCTGGCCCTGAGACTCTCCTCAGAAAGGCTGCAAAGCAGCTCCATGGTAAACATGAACCTCGCTGCAACCTGAGACTTTCTCCTTTCCTTCTGACGGCAATGCAACACAGTCAACCCTACGTCTACTGACGTCAACAAACCTGACAGTCGGATCAATCCCACTCTAACAATGTTGTCGATGTGTGGCTATGCTGCACCCGAAAACAAAATGAAAATACATTGTTAATTAGTTTGCCAATGAAGTCCAGGAAGAGGAAATTACTGCTTCAATTAAAAACATAACACAAAAGGAAGGCTAACAACTGGGTCAGACTGAACACAATAGATTCATGTCAAGGCCAGATAGAGATCCATCACATATGATTTGTGACCGACATCAGAACTGCCTTCCCCCATCTTTGTCAAAGCCCTCTCAAAGAAAGGGAAAAACCCTTACACTAAATCAAGAGGCAGAGATCAATGTGAGGAAATGACAAGAAACGGTCTCGATGCTTTCCAGCATACATGTTGGGAACAGTATGATTTACAAGTCAGTGAGCTAAGCATTTATATATTCAGAACGCTATGAGCTATATCATGTTGTCATGGGGTTGTTATAAGTAGATTAACGTGTGTGACATTAAAAGCTTGCATTTAGAATCAGCTGACCCTGAATATAGACGATCAGCAGTGCGGCATTGTGTTTTTATTAGCCATGCGTGGCTCTAGGAATGGCAATGAGGGACAGTATGTTGGTCCACCACATTGGTGCCGACTGATCTGTGTCAGAGGAAGAGTCTTAAGGACTTTGGTGATCCTTTGACTTTCAATCTAGCGCCACCTGGAAGATGACATTTTGTGATTTTGAGTGACGTGTGTCAGCAACTATTGGAAGGATTTCCATGAACTTTGGTACACATATGCATGTTCCCCTCAGGATGAATCGTAATAACCAGTGATCCCTTGACCTTTCATCAAGTGCCATCATCAAAATACATGCAAAACCACTGACATTACCGTCAGCCCCACCTGTACTTTGTTTTTAGTGCCAATTATAGCTTGCTCATGCGCTAACATTTGACCTGCTAGACGTGAGGGTGCTAACTGCTGTTTAGCCTTTACAACCTATTCTTTTAAATATTCTTAAAATGTATGTTTGCGTACGACATAATAGACTTGGAAGTATTTTATTTTATATTCTGTTTGGCAGAATTACTATGAAAACATACAGTACCTGATTTCAGAGAGATTAACAGTGGTGGGATAAAGCTCAGGGGGCTTCTTGTCTTCACCAGGCAGTGAACTATTAGCGGAAGCGCATCTCATTGCCGTATAAATAGCAGACGCACACATAACTCAGACTGAAATACCCACCCATCTCATCCTCTGTCTGGCATCAGCAGCGGGAGAAGAAGCCCCATTAACTCAGATTGAGGCCTTCGGGACAACAACAACAATCAGTATAGATGATATAGATAGTTCAGAGGAGGCTCTTATGGCACACTTCAATTTCCTTCCATGTACACGTCCCTGAACAGGATCTCACTACAGCACATTGGTCAATATGAGATCATTGTGTCACATGGGGGTGACCTTTGCTGCCATACTGAATAGGAGCTGAGGGATTTTGGGACACTGAAAAGAAACTGTAAAACTGAACAAAAAGACATTCATTCCATAAACCTTCCAGCTGCATGTGAAGCTGAATGGCTGTGCCCCGACATTGTATGATCTGGCCTTCGAAGAAATACAAAAAACTCCTCTGATGCTACAAACTCCAAAAATCTGTGCGACTCTGAAACCAGAGAGGGTGAAACTCTAAAAGTGTGACAGTATGACTAAGCTGATTTCTATTTAGCACTTTAACATTTCAGGTTGTGTGATACAGCCATGAGTAAGCACCAAACAGAGCATCGAATCAGTAATATCATTTTCACCATTGAATCCAGCAGCACAACACACAATGAGGACGACACAGTGTGGCCGCAGGGGACAGTAACCCAAATCTTCATGATATCAAGAGAAAATGAGTCAATGGCATCTAATTACAGTAAGTTGGAGGCAAATTGTTTTAAAACAGAATATCAGAAGAGCAGAGACGATGGGAGCACCTTGGAAACTGAACTCTCTGCAATAACACAGAGAGGGCACTATTATGAAGCTAATGTACTATTCAGACAGGAAAGCAAATTGCTCTGTTGCTTTCTGAATAATACATTTATCTAACTGAGGGTGCAATAACATCAAGTCAGAGTGTTTTGAACTTGTACAGTCCCAACGTGCTGTGAAATCATCAAGTCATCAGGGATGTACCAGTGAGGACTCAAGTACATGATTACTAAATCTTTTCTGGGAATTTGCAGGTTTGACGAGCCAGCAAAATGACACTTCACATTGATGGATATCAGATTCTTTTTTACACTCATATTTAATTTTTGTGTCTTTTTTGCCAAAAGCGATAGATACATACTGGACACTAGTCGTGCAGATAAAAACTAAAAGTAGTTATAAAATATCTTTATAATAACAGGGTATCGAATGACAAAGTCAAAACGATGTGACAAGAAAGAGGTTGCTTGTATTGATGAACCTACAGTACAGATACTTTGAATCTTCCTTCGACTTCATGGAGGTTTTACAGCAAGTTTCAGCTCATTGTTTAGCTAGCTTCGCTGTTTTGGTTCATTCTCACCGTCACCGCACAGCAGACAGACAGAAACAAGTAGCTAGCTAGCTAGCTGGAGAACACAATGGAGCATTTAGCAGCTAAAGGGCCTGATGTTTAAACAGAGCTAAAGGAGGGTGAATGTTGGACTTGGTGGACGTAAACACGACTCCAAATGAATGGCTAATGTTGCTCCTTAACTTTTTTAAGTGCATACAACCCTAAAAATTCGAATGCAGGTTTAACCGCTTAAAAACCCGACATATTGTCTTCTTCCAGAAGCTACAGGTTAAAGTACGAGTTTGTCGGTAAGAAGGCTAAATCACTCTCCAAAGAAAAAACTAGCGTGGCCATACTCACAGGGGTCCCTTGACCTCTCACCTCAAGATATGTGAATGAAAATTGTTTTTATGGATACCCACAAGTCTCACTTTATGATAATGGCATTTCATTTGTGGCCAAACACAAGCATACAGTCTAAATATGTTGTTTTTCAGCGATAGGTTTATTTGAATATTTCTGCATACAACAGTCTTGGAATTGCATAAATCGGGTATGACTGGAAAACAGAGATCCAATGAGCCCAATGAATTGCATTCATGTGTGATGTTAGTCTCCAAAGTAGCCATCTCATTGTAGTGAGACAAGTTTCTTAAAACGTAACATTAAATGACCTGTGGTGACCTCTAGGATAATCACAGCCTCATGAAACTTTGCAACCACAAACTAGACGAGACGTATGGCATTCAGAGGATGTATGGCTTTCCTATGTTTATGGACAATAAGGGGGTATCCGAGCCGTTTCCAGAACAAAAGCACTGAAATCACTGAAATCACTGAAAAAAAATGTATCGATTTATGAGACATAGTAGAGCATGAGAATGGCATACTTATATCATAATGTTCTTTGCCCTTTGACACTTTTAGAATTTATTTTAAATTCATTCATTCAATAATATTGATACATTTTTAGTTCTGATGTATTGCTATATCAACTTAACACATTGTGCTGAGCTGCATCTCAAATGAATCTTCAGGTTCCTAGTTTTCTGATGATGTTCACCGCTTCTATGTGGCACACACTGTTGACTTCTATTCCTCTTACTCTAAACCACGTAAAAGGACGTCAAATTATCTGAAAAAAATGCATGTCACAAAGCTGAGAACATAACTCCTTTTATTAGCTCATGAAAAGCTGACGTCTTTGGAGGTTTTGTGGTTTTCACACGACAAAAACTTTCATTTTGGGAAAACTTTTTATATGACCTCAGAATTTCTGAAATGATGACTACAGCCCTGCAAGTCATAAAGACACAGTAGATGCAATCATTATAAAGTAATCTATGCAGACAGTAGATGTGATGTCACGGCATACTGGCAACAGCGTTATTCATCCCACTCTAGGTGCATCACATCAGCACATCAGGTTAGTTTACTGACCGTCCCCTCCTCCCCTCAGGAGCCCGGCCTCTGTTACAGTTTGACACGGGCCACAGTAGTAAGCGATACAATACTTTAGGCTCATGGTCAGTTTTTAAAATAAGTTCCAGGAATGCTGCTGGACAGTGAGCAGGTTTCATAGGGGTGATACGACTCTCGCTCTGACGGTCTGTGTGTCTGCATGAATGCTTTGGTCTTACCAGGCGACAGGGTGACTCCAGCACGAGTAAACTGAGGAGCCAACGGTGAAATATATATAGAGCTCCAAAACAGGGACCTGGTATATGATTAAGTGTAGTATTCGGTTTGTGCTACCTGTTCTTTACTCATGTATATCCATTTTATACAACTTTTTTCTTTCACTCTACATTTCAGAGGGGAACATTGTACTTTTACACCACTATATTTATTTACTTTGCATAAAGATAACGCCGGCTATTGCATGATGATTTTATAAAATATGATGCGCCATCGATTCAATTAACCAAAAGTGAATTGACATGAAAAGTAGTTCTACCACAACCAAATGCATTATCTCTCTAATACTATAATAGTAAATATTGTACAGTATAGCACACACAGGGGCCATTTATCTGCACAACATAATAGTTTCACTTTCATTCATACTGTCTCTTTACTTTTACTTTCTAAGTAGGATTTTAATTAACTTGTAATTGAGTATTATTACACTGTAGTACTACTACATTTACTTTACTTTTACTTTCTTTACTTGAGTACAGGATCTGAACTCTGCTCCTACCACTATATTCATGCATCACATTTCTGTACATTGTGTTCAAGTCTCACTCCTGTTGCACTTAAGCTGCAGCATTGAAAGTAAATGTGTTACAAAAGCCTTTGAAGTTGTAACATTTAAAGGAAAGTTTAGGATGGATATAACTGTGCCAACTGGATTTGTAGTGGAAAATACAGTACAGACCTCTCTCAGACCTATGTCCTATAGATATGTTACAACACTGTTCACCCAAACACCTCATCAGATGAAATAATAAACACTCTCACTCAAGGAGAGGTAAATTAAGGCCATCTGTTGTTAACTGTGCAGTAAACATTCATAAAGATTTACAAGCAGCAATGCTGATATCATTTATTCATGATTACTGGAATAGGACTTATGAGTGTTCCAGTCACACTGAAAGACACTACAAAACAGCTGTTGGCAAACAGCAGATCATCTTAGTTAACAAACATCTCATCCATGAACACATATACACACACACACCCTATACATAGGACAAGTCAGTGTCTCATCCCCCCTTGAGTGAAGTCAGCATCAGACCTGAAGTGCTCTGGAAGAAATCACTTCAAAAACCTTTTTTCCTCCGGAATCACTGCCTGCCAGCTGATTCAGCAAAAACCTCCTCTCATCCACTCTCGCCTTACTGTAAATCATCGTCTACTTACTCAGAGCTCAGGCTGCTCTTGCTGCACATGCCGCACATTCACATGCTAAAACTCCTGCACCCAGTTCAGAGTTATGAGTGCAACAATGATTTAGCAAATCACGGCATTGGTGCAGCATAGAAGTGATGACTGCAGCAGCCACACAACCTTAAATGTCACCTTTTTAAAAAATCCATGGTATGGTGAACATGTAGCACAAGGAACAGGTGCAGGTATATGAGATAACGCACATTTAAACTGATTATGTGAGGTGCAAGAAAAAGTAAAAAGGGCGCAAAGCTCAGTGCTGCGTTCACCCACTCACCAGCTCTGAGGCTCGGGGGTAAGCTGCTGGTGAAGTGCTAGAGAGAAACCAAAAAAGGTGCCATGGTCTCCCAACTTATGCAGTGTGTGAGTAGTATCCACATTAAAGCCCCACACTTGGCTTGAAAGGGTCAACAGAGTCCAGAGGAGGGAAGTCCAATGATGAGAGGAGCAAGATGAGAGGGAGACGGTGTTCCCATGACCCACAGGGGCTGCCATTGCAGGGTGCAGGGTCCTTGAAGCAGCAGAGCAAGTTCAGTTCAAGAGGAGTACAGGGGAGAATCCTTTTATGGCTCCCAGAGAGATAAAAGAGGGAAAAAAGGGGGCAAATCCTGTGTAGTCTCCTCTCCTCTGTGGATGCCTCACTTGTTTCCAATCCTCTTTCTCTTCCTCCCTCGCTCTATCGTGCTGCCTCTCAACTCCGTTTGCTGCTGTCAGTCTGAAGAGCAGGCTGTGAAAATGTGGCTGCCACTATGTGTGTGTGTGTGTGTTTCTCTCAATGCATGTGCGCCTCCCCCTCCTCTATGCTCAGAGGGAGACAGAGGACAAGTGCCTTGAATAGCCCGCTCACTCCTCCCCCTCCCCTCTCTCCTTCTCCCTCTCTCCTTCTCCCTCTCTCCTTCTCCCTCTCTCTCTCTCTGTCCCTCCCTCCCCTCCCTCAGCTGACATCAACACTCAAGGGACTGCTGCCAAAATACCAGGCAAGGTTGTCAAGATACTTGGAGGCTATTGAATAGAGAGCGAGAGAGAGAGAGAGAGAGAGAGAGAGGGTGAAAAGACAGTAGCCTAGATTATCAGTTCAAGTTCACGCGGTCCAAGGCGTCTCTTTCTGTGGTCCCTCGTTGCTGCAGGTGCTTGTAGATCTGAGGAGCATAAAAAGGGGAAAACTTGAGGTACAGTCTTGAAAGTTAAAATCCAAGCCAAAATCGTACCTTTTTTTTTTACTCTGAGCTTGAAAGCCCTGGCGTCTGACTCAATCTGCAATCAATGGGGCGGAAAAGTGGCCCGAAATGTGTACAGTGACCCACGAAACTTTATTACAGACCTTTAGCTCCTCTGGAAAAGGGAGAGTGGTGCTGTGACAGAGCAATGAGACATAATCAGGAAAATTGCAGGACTCCAGCAAAGCACGTTGTGTGATTTCATTCATTCACTGATATGAATTATAAGTGTTTTAACCTCCAATGACTTTCCATACAAGTAGCTCAAACACTCAACATAAGGCCAGCCTACTTCAGTCATGTCCTCTTACCCACAGCTGCTGATTAAACCAGCTGATTTCTGTTTGTCTCAAGTCAACCAGTGGGCAGCTGTCAGTGCGTCACCTCAACTGTTCCACACAATAAACCTCACACACACTCCAATGACGTCCAGTTAGGATGGGATGACTTGATTTTGGAGTAGACATCATTTTTTAAGAGGGAGGTGACTTAAAATGGAATTCAGCCAGTGAGGTTTTAAAGGTATTGATATTTCCAATCAAATGTTAAACATTTTAAGTTTTATATTTATTTTTTGAACTCATCCCACCAATCTGACTTATAGCAGGTGATATCGACATGTCAAATTGTGGACACAAAGAATGTATATTGATTACAGGAGCACGTGCAAATGCACTTTTACTTTTTTCCGAGAGTTCAAGTGGAGCTTTTAGACTGTGTACCACTTTACAATCTAATGCAGTCCAACATCCCTGCCGTGTTATTGTAATTATTAAGAATATTCTCAATTCTAAATGTTTTGTTTTCTTGCAGAGTCTCCAGTGACTAAAACATGTGATGGACTTGGTTGGTGTGGTTTTACTGGCTGGAGATTCAGCTGAGAAATTAGCTTTGAGCATTGCCAAAGAGGCAACAAAGCTTCTTAACAAAACTTGCACATTGAGGAGGATTAAAACTGACCAAGATTCGTGTCTCATGGCACTAGCATCAATGTCAACAACACACCAGGTTACTGGAAGGAAGAGGTTGCGTTCCTCTCATCCGTTTGGCAACATGAACCAGCTGCTGGTGTCAAACACTCTGCCTCCTGCTGCCCCTATGTGGTATTGGGGAAAAAAGAGCTGATGAGCTGTGACTACACACTGCTACCTCTTAGATACACCAAGGTAAAACGAATGCAGTCGAATGCAACAGTCCTGCAGTAAGTGGTTCACCTCTTTGGTTATTTTGGAGGCTGCAGTTTGTGGTGCTGCTGAATTGTATTGTGTTTTTCTGTGTTTTAATATTTTGTTCATCCTATTTACATCAATGAGAACAGGCTGAATCTCTCTGCACAGTGAAATACAGTTCAACAGCACCACAAGCTCCATCCACAGTGCAGGACAGTTGTATTTGACTTCAGCTAATGCACTTTTTATTATATGCTACCTATTTGTTGGCTCCAATCTCCTGTGTACTTCTAACAACACAGGATATATTCTGATAACAAGACTATAATGCCTACAGCTATGCTAGCAACTCTGAGAGCCTGTACTTCGAGCTAATGTCTGCATGCTAACATGCACACAATGACAATGCTTGAATTTAGCTGGTATCAAGTTTACCATCTTAGTTTTGCGTGTTAACATCTTATATTTGCTAATTAGCACTAAACACAAAGCACATCTAAGACTGATGGGAATACATAATTGGTCTTAAAGTTTTTGGAAACATTTGAAGTTTGACTTCCTGGTGGTGTTAAATGACAAGACAGGGGGATCTGTTAACACTTATCTGTAGTGATGAAAAGATGGAAAAATATCAAAATATGAATGATGTTGGAAACTTGTTATCACTTATAATAATAAGTGGTAATGGGACGTGAGTAAAAATAGATCATTTGAACATAAATAATGATGTCAGGTCTGTTTGTGTTTCCAAGCATGTGGGAAAGTTCATGTATCTCTTTGGAGCATCTTGGCCTGAGCGAGCACGCAATGAGGAGTTTGTCAGTAATTGCTCCCACACAGATGACTGATTCAGTTTCCTGAATAAATATCTAAAACCTGATCAGCAGGTTGATTTCTGATATCCAATAACATAGTGTGTCCCCCTGTCTGCTCTCCATGTGCCGGGGCAGCTTCGACTCGAGATATAAATACCAGAGGGATTCTGCAGAGGAAGAGGAGACAAAAGAAAGGAATGGTGTGGGATGTCGAGAAAATTATGAAAACATCTTAATAGCAGCTCGGGCAGGAGGCCAGACAAGAATGTCTTCAGACAGAACAAAGGACAGAAGAAAGGGAAGGAGAGGAGGAGGAGAAGAAGAAGAAGAAGAAGAAGAAGAAGAAGAAGAAGAAGAAGAAGAAGAAGAAGAAGAAGAAGAAGAAGAAGAAGAAGAAGAAGAAGAAGAAGAAGAAGAAGAAATGGATGGAGAGGAGAAGGAGAACATTAGTGCTGGCTCTAAAGATTATCTGCCACATCGTCCATGACACTGGCATCCCTACACGAGTGCTCATTAGCAGTCTGAGCCACACTTCAAGGAGAGATCTTATTTTAGACAGCAAGCAGGGAGCAGCACATATAGGGAGGGTCATTTTTCCTGTTATAGCCCTCGTTACTGAGACAGTCAGCACTATTACTGTATTGATTAATGGATGGTGTGGGAAACGATAAGAGGGAGCGGTGCTGGTTATTATGGGATTAAATGCAAGCACGCCCACTCTGGTTATTTAACGGCACATGATCCCAACGGAAGAGGCTGAACTGAACCCAGTGGTTTTGTCAGACTGAAGGGAATAACAGAAGCTACAACATTATGGATTTTTCCAACAAACT
Organism: Melanostigma gelatinosum; assembly: GCF_949748355.1. Classification (NCBI taxonomy): domain Eukaryota; kingdom Metazoa; phylum Chordata; class Actinopteri; order Perciformes; family Zoarcidae; genus Melanostigma; species Melanostigma gelatinosum. Next base: position 18,522,418 of record NC_136636.1, on the reverse strand, counting down.
CTGATTTCATTGTAAGAGGGTTTAAGTAGCAAGCTGCAGCAGTACATCTCTCCATTGTTTTGATGCATTACTGCAAAGCTCCAAAAGATGTTGTGTTCTGAAAACTCCTCTTACAACCGTCATCATCACACACGCACACACGACTGCAACAGACACCTCCTCCCTCTTTTCAACGCAGTGCATCAAACCATCAGTTCTAGATGGTTGAAGAAAAGACAGTTGAAGAAAATCATCATATAACTGTGAATTGAACTCGAATTGAACTGAACGCATCTGGACTCACACGTAAACAGTTACATAACGTGTTATTCTGGTTCTCAGCATCGTTTTTGGGAAATGATTCTCAGGGTCTGTGTTTTATATTATAGTGAGTATTATTATTTGATATATATATTATTATATTATACAGAATATTATTATATGATATATATATTGTTATATTATACTGAATTGCTTGTGAGGGGGACAAAAATATGTGTTAAGTGTTATTTACTGCTTTCTTTCATGTTGGAATAAATGTTAAATATTTAACTGCAAAGTAGTAATGCGTGTTTGATACCTTCATTTGCTTTTGCATTAAATCATTCTGGGATGTTTGCTGAAATTGATTGGATGTGGCACAGCCCTACCTAGAACATTTTCCACCAGCCGCCACTGTCTCTGAAAGAAGTATGCTTGCTCATAATGGGACAAAAGAGATTCGTGGGTTTATTGTTGTGTATTTAAAACGATATGTTTGACGACAAGACCATGCAGCGTGAAGCATCCCACTGTTTCCCCTTTTCTATACTAATTAAAAGCGAGGCAGTAGCGACCCCTAGAGGCAGTTGAAGTTTATTTTAAAAAAGAAGCATTTTCATCATGATTTCAACTGTTCTAATGGCACCACAGTTTAAAGTGCCTCTTACATAAGAAAATCCCACTAAACAAAGACTGATTTTTTTGTCATATAATTGTTTTTATTTCTTTTTTTCTCTCATGACTTGAAATGTGTGTTTTGGTACTTGCATTTCCCTTCTGAAATGCATCATTATTCAACATTCAACTCTTCCATTTAAAAGTGGCCATATTTTAAAATGTAATGTTGCTAAATAAACGTCCATTCCTGAAGCTTTTATTCATAAAGGTTTACCCATAGAAAGCAGCAGCAAGATATAGCAATGCGATTTAGGAGAAAATTGTAGTTTTCCCAAGATATATTTGAATTTGACATCCTGCAAAGTATGTATTCTATTGTAACAACACAATGGTATCCACACATTTCTTATTCCCATGAGAATGGTGTTGCTAACAGGCAGCACTTTGGTCTAGTTAGCTATCTGGTTTAAAGGTTTGGCACATAAGCAGGGTTGTAGGCCATCGGTGCACCTGAATGTGGTGGCGGTGCATAAGGCTGACCGGGGAAGGGAACCATCGGCAGCCCGGCAGGGAATGCACCTGGAAAGTGAGCTGGATCGTCTAAAAAGACAAAAAAACACACATATTTGGTTTCTTGCTTCTAAAAAAGGTGTTGTTTTCCCAATTATTCTTTATTTAAATACGATGTTATCCTGTGACAATCATGAAAGGATAATGCTGGAGTTGTTCTTTATTTTAATTGTATTGTCAACATATCCAATGACAACACTTCCCTATCCTGTCTGTTGCTCTCAGCTTATCTTCCCACTAGAGTCGTGATTCATAAACACATCAAAAATATATAATATCTCTCTTTTTTTCAAGTCAAAATAATTTCTTATTAATTCCTTAATACCTCGGCACTGTACTTTTAGCAAACATTACTCCATCAGGACTTAAAAGGACTGCGTTGGCAGCTGTTTTTAGATGCAGATTAATACACATTTGAAGCTTTTGTAAGAGTTTTTACAGCAGCAGAACTGTATATGTGGGATTGACTCAAATGTTCATGGTAGGAACATGTCACCAATATGTTGCTCCTTGATTGTTTTTAAGTGGGATGGACTGATAGTTCCAAAAGTGTTTTTTATATAAATTCCACAGGTAAGTGGAAAAATATGTATTTTTGATTTTGGGGTAAAATGTCCCTTTAATTTGAGTTTCATGCCGAGCCAAGCTGTATACGTAAGTGCTCAAACTGTGAGTCATGTAATATTTTCTATGGGTAAAATGATGTGACTTTTACCTCTGTAACAACGGGCGCCTGAAATAACTCCTGCTTTGCAACTCTGCTGGTTTTGGACAACAATGGAGCTCCATAGCACAGAGGAATAACACATATAGGGCTTTACATAATACTTGTTATCAAGATCAATTCATTGTTGGTTTGGGTTTTCATCTGACTTGTTGACAATAAAGGAATAATGAAGAATATCAATAGGCTTATTGTTGAAAACATCTTATTGCTGTCAGTAAAACTATAAGAAGCAACACTGATTTGTTAATAAGAACCAGATGACAGCCCTTTAGACAGTAAATCACAGAACAATCTGATACATAAATCCAGGTGGATTAGCTTGGTCAATGGGTGACATCAACCAACCTGCTACTCTTTAGTTTATAAATGTGATGAAATAACTCACTAGTTTCCATGTATGGTGGTGGTGCTGTAGGGATGGGCAAGCTTCCATATTCAGGCAGGGCAGGTACGGGCTGGTAGCCGGGGTAGGTCGGCTGATATCCGGCGGGGGGAGAGAGTGGCTGCTGGGGCAAGTTGACTACGACAGCGGTGTTTGTCCCAACTAGAGGAAAAGTCATAGACTGAGTTTGGTTTGAAAATAAGGTCGGACGCACCAATACTGTGACCTGAAGAAATTGTGACACTATTGTGAAGCAAGATCAGGTTTTTGATAGAAGGAAAGGTTCGACAATGGGAAATTCTCTATTTGCCTTCTTACTGAGAGTTGGTTGGCTCCTCTAAGGCTCACTGATTAAACACATTGCATTTGTTTGTTTTTAATCCAACGTGTTAATTAGTGAGCTTTAGACGATCTGGTTGGCTGTTTCCACCTGTATCCAGTCTTTGTGCTAAGCTAAGTTAGCCGGCTGCTGGCGGTAACTTAATATTTAGCTTAGCATGCAAAAAAAAGAGTGCATGCAAATCAATCGTCTCATCTAACTCTCTGCAAGAAATTGAATAAGCGTATTTCCCAAAACGTCAAACTTTTCTGTAATTGCTTATACATACAATACAAAGTTTTATACTTGGTTGCCTGAACTGAAACTACAAATGTGTCGTACTTCGGGGACTTCGGTTGCGTCCTTTTCGACACATCTTGAAGCACAAACAGCACGGAGCCACACAGCAGATGATGAGACACACACAGAACGTAACTGGAATAATAGTCCCTAAAATGCTTCCCACAAGCACAGCAATGCGGCTTGTTTTCCCATAGTCAGAAGAACTGTGGAAGAGACAGAGAAGAGATATTTTCATTTCTTAAAATGCTGATATTGTTTCTTATGCTTTTCTTTTCATTTTTAAACACAGGTTTAAATCAGGAGCACACCTTCCATCACAGTCTTTTTGTCTTTCTCGGTATATTTTGCTACTGCAGCAATATTTTCTCTCGCAGTTTCCACAGCAGTACTGAGAGCCACATTGCTGAGCCTGGTGTTGGTAACCATTTGTGTCCACGTAGCTGCTACAGTAATCAGCTGTAACATATAAAACACGGAGTCATGGTGAAGAGCAGTGAGTGCGAGAGATTAACAGCTAAACTATTTAAACAGACACGTGCATACAAGCTCGAAACACAAGTCACTGCCACGAAGAGGTCAAATCAAAGTTGTAGTCATGAAACTGTGGTTTCTACCTGATTTGACTTGATTGACTCATACTGTTTTCATTTTGTGACTGTCTGCATATGACTGAGATATCCTAATTACTTGTGGGAAAAAAAACACCAAAGTAAAACTCACCCCATACAGCTGGGAACAGGATCAAACACAGAACACACACAAGACTGGACAAGACACCTGGAGCCATAACTGCAGTGATTTAGTAAAATAAGGAAATGACTCTGACTCCTCAGTGGACTGTTTCAACCTGTCTGTCTGTCTGTCTGTCCCACCCAGTAGCAAGTAGCCCGACAGCATTCCTCACATCACGAGAGAGAGTTGCCACTGGGTTTAACTCTCATTCATTTTTCAACAAGTTGTTTGCTGCTACATTTGTTTGTTATGTGAGATGGCCAAGACGGCAGTATAAAGACAAATAAGCCAAGAAAACGTTTTTGATTCTGTTTTTGCACACTGGCTATACTTCACCTCCCTTTAGCTGCACAAATGAATTGGACAATATAATTAGTTTTTACATTAAATCCCCCTGTATGTTAAAAAAGGAAACCCTTTGAGGCCACAAGTAGGTCTGCAGCATAACTACATTTCAGTCTCTTTTTCTGTGCAGTTAAGCAACTGATAGATGCAATAACTTGTATTATCTGCCTCCCTTGAACTTTCCATATTACCCAACATCCTCCTCCACACCCTCAATGAATGTACATCTAAATACATTTTTTACTTAACGCAAAACATATGTTTTTGTGGTTACCTCAACATGGACTAGCAGGCCAAAAAAGCCACCTACACATTTAGCTGTTATTGAGATTAGCTCACCACTATTTGTAAAAAACTAAAATGATATTTGGGTGTTCTTTTCTTATTATAGATCAGTCAATTCTCAGGGGGTTTGTCTGATACTGCATGGCTTGAATAAATTCACCCTCTTCACTAACTTCTTTTTAGCCATGCTAGTCCAGACTGAAGTATCTCAAAGGCTATTGGACAAAGACATTCATGTCCCCCTCAGGATGAATTGTAATAACTCTCGTGATCCTCTAACTTTTTATTTAGCACCATCATCAGGTCCACATTTGAATTTGTCCAATACTTTGGTTTATGACTTGGTTTCAGCCTTAGTTAGGATGTCTTTCCACTGTTATGCCGACGATACACAGCTCTACATCAAAGCTGCCCCAAGCCCCTCTGCAGCCATGTCATGTCTCACCTCCTGTCTTGGGGAGATAAAGGCGTGGATGAGCAACAACTTTCTCCAGTTAAACAGTAGCAAAACCGAAGCCCTCCTTGTTGGCACTCCACACCAGGTTCAGTCATCCTCAATAACTCATCTCACCTTCGACGGTCAGGCCATCCCCCTCTCCTCCACAGTCACTAATCTTGGAGTTAGGTTTGACCCATACCTGACCTTTAATGACCATATAAAACACCTGTGCAAAACCTCCTTTTATCATCTCAAAAACATCTCCAAACTCCGCGCCACTTTAACCCTGTCAGAGGCAGAGAAGCTCGTCCACGCCTTGATTGACTACAAAGTCCGACGACTCACACATAAATGGACATGCACCTCCCTACCTACAAGAACTCATTACTCCCCAAATCTCCACCCGTACCCTCAGACAGGAGCGGACTGGGGGGAAAAAGTGGCCCGGGAGTTTACTGTCAGACCGGCCCACTCAATACACGGCGCGTTGCCCACTCAATGCATCGCACGTATCGACCAGTCAGTGGCCTACTTGGAAAAATACCCACACACTTAACATTATTTTGGATGATGACAAAGAAATTATATCATATGTTTTTTTTTTACAACATTTGGATCCACCAATTTGCCTGGATGGACACATTGAATAAAATAATACTCCCTATTGTAACACTCCAAGGTAGGTATAGTTTGCTCGATGAATATGCTGAACTCTGGGCTAGTATCAGATGGTTATACGCAGTGGCAGCTGGTGGAACATGTTCTCTGTAGGGCTGTGCCACATCCAATCAATTTCAGCAAACATCCCAGAATGATTTCATGCAAAACAATTAAGGTATCAAACATGTATTACTACTTTGCAGTTAAATATTTAACTTTTATTCCAACATGAAAGAAGCAGGAAATAACACTTTGACAAACACGTCAGGACATCTTATTTGTGTCACCCACACAGGGAATTCAGTATAATATAATAAAATATAAATCATATACCGTAATAATATGCTGTATAATATATATATATATATATATATATATATATATATATATATATATATATATATATATATATATATCATATAATGAAATATATCATAAAATAATATTCACTATAATATAAAACACACACACGCACAAAAAAATAAATAAATAAATATATATATATATATATATATATATAATGATGTATTTATAACTATATATCATGTCTCAGCAGGTGCTTCAAGTCTCTCACTCCCTAACTGTCCGTGCTGGATCTGTCCCCGTTGTTTTAAAAAGCTAAATAAGTTATTAGCATGACGTCATCCAGCTAGCCAAACCTGTCTGTGTACTATTTGAGGACGCTGATTGGCTAAATTGTATGTCACTCATTTATATCTTTAATCAGCATTAAAGCATCATTGGCTAAACTGCTTCATAGACCCGCCTCTTTGGGGCAGATTGCTTGCCGGTTAGTAATGGACGTGGGCCGGTATTGGACCGGTCCCAAAACCCCGTCGGCCTACCGGGGATTCCCCCGGTATCCCCTATGGCCAGCCCGCCCCTGCCTTCAGCTCTTCAAACAGCTCGCTCCTCCGGGTCCCCAGCACCAAGCTCCTCCCCATGGGCGACCGGGCCTTTGGCTCGCCAGCGCCGCGCCTATGGAACAGTCTCCCTGACCACCGAAGGGCAACACAGACACTGGTCTCTTTTAAGACTGGCCTAAAAACCTTTTTGTTCAGGAAGGCGTTAATGACCTTGTGCTAAATCACTGTCAGTTATTTATTTTGTGTTTCTGTTCATTCACTGTTTTATTATGCTTACTAGTTATTTTATTATAGTTTATTTTTACGTTGTTTACGTGTTTTTACTATGTACTGGCTCTGTGGCACTCTTGAGATTTTTTCAATGAAAAGTGCGTTACAAATAAAATGCATTATTATTATTCAATATTATTATCAGTTGTGTTTAGTGCTAAATAGCAGATGGTAGCATGGTCATGCACACACTACATCTAAGATGGTGAACATGGTGCACATTATACTCAGTCAAATGTTAATATTGAAAATTAAAAATATAAATGCTTGCTCTAGATTGTAGGTCAAATCCTCCAAGCACAGCCTCACAGAGCAGCTAAGCACGGCTGTTCATTCTTGTTATCTGAGGGTCTACATGTAGGTGTAATATATTGTACAGCTTTAGTTCATCTTCTATACTGAAAATTCATAAGTTGCGGAAACCAAAATACATATTTAATTTATCTGTGCAGAAGAAGTGGTGGGTTTTGAACAAAATAAAATGAATGTACATATATTTTTCAAAGTAGCATCAATGCCAATTCTTCTTCTATGAGAAACAGATGGAACAAGAATAAATCTCTGCTGGTATTTCGCTCATATAGAAAACAAATGGGTATAATCCACACGCAAATAAAAACACGACAACTACAGTCATCTTGAAGAAACAACACTGGCCAAAGGACTGAAATCACAGGAAGAACACATTTATAAAGACAGACTTCACACAAATGGCAATCCTACAAGAAAGTACACTGACAAATCGCTGAGTCGATGGATGAAACAAATGCACATTCCCCACAAATGAACTGCTTTGCAAAAGACAAAGATATGAGAGTACACGAGGCCCCTTTCATTAGCCGACATGTCTCATGTCAGCTGGTGAAATGAAATGAGCCACAGCGTGGATGCGACTGAACGTCATTCTGAAACCTGTGCCCCTGATACTTGCATGTAATAAAACACTGAAATAGAATCGATGAGGTCCTATGTTCTTTGACCGCAACCAAATTCTAAAAAGAGGACGCTGAAAAAGCAGGGTGGCTGAAAAGGTCACGGGCTGGCTCGTCATAGGAGCTGTGACTGTACGTCTGCAAGGCCATAAGAAAAAAAAAAGGTCACTTGAGCAAAACTGTTTTCAAGTCATTTCAGTCAGCAGAAAGCAGAAGTGACAAAGCTGAGCAAGGAAGGCAACAAAAAGAATCACAACAGACCACCTGTTCTAACCTGACTGCTATGTTGGTGCAGTCCAATTAAGGCTGTTGAGATGATCATTTCCAGAAAGAAAAGGGATTTCACAAGCTAATAACTGAATAATAGAAAAAGGTGACCTTTAAGAATTACTAACACGCAGTTTGGAACTAAAGTTGCAAAATGATGTGGCTGGTTAAAGTCAATGTGTATAACAGTCAAGTACAAGTAACAACACTATGTGAAACACCTGCATGAATAACTAGAAAACGAGATATTACTGCTGTAAATAATATGCACACTCCAGTTGGATAAAGATAGTGTGGCTGAGAAGGCACAATTGTTTTTTTCATTTTGTAACATTTGCAATTTTTGTGGATGTTTGGTTGATTGAACAGAAAAAAATTAAATAAAAATCACCTTTGGGTTTTTCATTCAAAGCTGCCGAAGCATTTCAGGTCATAACTGATGCAAGACGGAAACAATGAATGAAAACAAGCTGAGGAGAAAGGACCAAGGAACTCTCCCTTGCATATGAACACAAAAAAAAAAACCTTCCCTGTGAGCGAGGCTTATTTTGTTGAATTGACTTGATCAAAATAAGACCTTTTTCCCCCCGAACATCGTTCGTCAACTGACAATGACTCTTCGACAGAACAGATGCACTACAACAACTATTAATGTGTCATAACATTTCCATATTCAACCACCAAAATGACAAATGACACATCTTCAGTTCTGCCAAGTTCGAAAATGTTGCAGCATGTTTTAGAGTGGCTAAGAGCGTAGCACCGTGGTTTCTCATCCAGTATAATCCGGGTTGTAGGCTGGCTGGGCCAGGTAGTTTGGGTTCGCAGCTTTGGGCTGCGGCTGGACAGGAGGCTGCAGAGGGTACGCTGGCTGGCCGGGGCTGAACGCAGCCTGGCTATAGGGCACCGGCTGGGGAGGGAAGCCAGGACCGGCTGCAGACAGAAAGAAAACAGGGCACGACGATGAAAGGGCTGAAAATGCTTTTACAGTAACCACAACTTCAGCTCCGTCCAACAACAAAGTCAACATAAATGTTTCATTTCCTATTTTACAAAATACAGACATGAGCCAACTTTACAGCAGCCGCGGTTATTCCACCTCCACTTCCGCCTGCAGCTATTCTGAAGCACCAAAATTGTATAATGTGTTATTTTTAAAGCTGCAATGTGTCATTATCCCATGTTGAAGGTTATAAAATTTTTTTAAAAAAGAAGTCATCTTCATTCCATTCCCTTCAGATCCATTTGAGAAACTCACCCCTCTTAAAATCTGTGTATAGTACAGACAACTATTATACAAACGACAACAAATGTGCTAATGTTCTAACATCAGTTGGGAAATGAAGAGCTTGCGTTTATCTAGATTTGTATTTAGATTCAACTAATCTAAAGAATGAGAACACACATTTACACTCTGCTGTATTTGTCAGAAATAGAAAATGAGCTTTGTAAGTGTAAGTGTGGTTACTGTTACAGGTGAGCTAAAGTACATTTTTTTGACAAAAATGTTTACTGGTAAGAGTCACATTTTAGTGATTTGATTTTCGTTAGTTTTAGTCCAATCCAGTTCATCATGTTATACAAATTTATATTCATGATTGTTTTTGTTGACGTTTTGAATTTGTCTTTGATATGACAACAGGCAGTAATCCCAATTAGACATGTTATTATTTGGCTAAGTTTTCTAAAGTTCACACTCACTGGCTTCCTGATATGTGGGTGGCGGTCCTGCTGCGATTGCTTGTCCATGGTAGGGTGGTGTTGGCATGGGCTGAGCTCCGTAGCCCTGGGGCCCTGGCTGAGCTCCGGAGCCCTGGGGCCCTGGCTGAGCTCCGTAGCCCGGCTGCACTGGTACGGGGTGGTAGACTTGATACTGGCCCCCCTGGTAGGACTGAGGCTGCGGTGTTGCGGTTGGCTGCTGCGGGTACTGCAGAGGAGTGGTGGTGACCACTGTGGTGTGGGTGCTGGTAGCTATCACAGCTGTAAGCAAGCAGATGACAAATACAGTTAATATAAGGAAGCCAGGGGGTGAATTACAGTTTCAGTGGAGGAATACAACCATGCTGAACAATGACAAAATAAAGTACTGAAATAAAAGTAGCTTTGACCAACAAAAGTACCGGTAGTCTGCTCTGAACTCTTTTTGATCTTATGCTGGTTAATGTGGTAAATGAGATCACCGAGGCTGACATACAAATGAACAGCAGCATGAAACTGCCCAAAACACATACATGATAAGGCACAAGGTCAACCAGAAATACATTTCAGAGCATAACCACCACCACAAAGACTGAGAAATATACTTACACAATAGTAAGAGCAAGGCATTACAACATTAAAAACAGGAACATACAAAAGGAGACAGTCGTGTGAATTAGAAATATGCCGAAAGACTGACCAGCAGACCATCACTTCCGCATTTATACAACTGCACAAACCAGGCAATGAAAAAAACAAACTGAAAAGCTGGAGAAAAAAAAAAATCCTATGAAGTCCTATAATTGTATGAATGATACTTAATTTGGCGTCACAAAAATACTGAATATCACACATGAACTCCAGGGTGTGATTTCCATTTTAGTACAAACATGTTTTCTTTAACCGTTTTTTTTGTTTTGAACAAAAGGCAGTAAATGACGGCGCTAGTTAGGAAGGCTAAGTTCTACATCAAAAACACTAAACAGGATTTGGTTAGTGCATTAGCAATACAGGGACGTACACAGTTTTTGAAAACCAACTTCATCATGATTTGTTACTTGCTAGATTGATATAAATGTATGTTAATACAGGATCAAACCACCACCCTGGTAGTAAGTAAACCCATCTCTGTGTATGTAAAACTGAAAGACAGCAGTGTTTAAACAACAGCAGCCCTGAGGGAAGATAGCTGTGTGTGTGTGTGTGTGTGTGTGTGTGTGTGTGTGTGTGTGTGTGTGTGTGTGTGTGAGTGTGAGTCACTCCCCCACCATGATCCGTTTCCCCTAACAGAGCAGGGTGTCATCATGACCACTTCCTGGAAATGACGTGGGATGGTCTTGAGTTTTCCCCACCGTGGTTGTCGTGGAAACAATGAGTCACACGGGGTGGAGCTCTGACATTCCTGAATGTGATCCCGACATGCAACAGCCCAAGTCTGGGAGTCCACATTCTCACTTGTGTTTTAGTCTCCCGCTCTCTCCGTGCCAGAGCTTCGCTTTGCATTGCAAAACATGAACACGCTGGCTGAAAAGACCAAACTGACAGGCAGCGCAAGAGCGTGTAGCACTTTGAACGCTGCACAGGCTCGAGTGCCAGCACAAATACACACAGTAGATACTCAAGTACTTTCCTCCAAGAGTTAAAGACAAGAATATATCGTAAAAATCCAGTCGAAGCACTGGGGAGAGAATAGAAGAAGAAATCTAGCAGCAGAAATATTGAGTTGGCGGACAAAAGAGCCAGGAGATTAAAAAAAACAACAACACCCTGTTGTAATGAAAGAAAACAGAGGATGCACGATGCCCGTCTCTGAAGGCACAAAGCCCGTAAATAAATACGGTGTGGAAATTCACATGCGAACAGTGTGTAAAGAGGTCTGTCCTGAAAATATCAAAAATATTCAGCCCAATGTATATTCCTATCTGTTTGGGAGTTCCCCTTCCTTTATTCCAATATGGTTGTCTCAGTATGAACACATTTCCTTGTACTTATAAAAAGGTATCAATTAGTGTCGTATGACTCGTGACAAACGAGGGAAAAAACCACCATAATCTGAATGAATCTAGAGTTAAAATTTGATATAAAAAAATACAAATAAAATAAGTAACCCAAATCAAGGTTTCGCAAAAATAATATTGTGTTCATCATATAATCATCATCACAGTTTGCCAATTTAGATTATTAAAATATATTTTTTAGGTATTTAACCATTTTGACTTTATTTCTGTCACAGCACAGCCCTGCTCTGTTTAACAGATGCACTATTTATATTGTGTAATTGTTTACACCCCCAATGACTGCTAAACTTGTTCACTTTTTGTCTGCTAATTTCCAACAGCAGGACCTGAAAGTCTGCAGTGTCAAAATGTAGTTTTTACTCTTTGGTAACATTTTTGTCGATGAAACTTAAAACAAAATTGATTTGGAAATTTTAGGGGCGCAGATTTTCCTCATGATCCAATCTCACAGATGCGCATCTCTTTATGAACAGGTGGCCCCACTCAAGCTGAAATGAGCAAGTTTGTCCAGTTAAGAAAGATTAGTTTGTCCGACTCGGGATATTTGTACGTGCACACCTCATAGAAAACTGTAGGAAAGGTTTCAGATATGAAAATGTTCATGCATGAGGCCCACTGTCTGTTTGTCTGTCTATCGGCGAGAATACTCAGACTCCTAGTGATGAAGGACATTGGATGGACAGAAGCAAAGAGAGAATTCATTACATTTTGTTTTGATCTGGATTTGAGATGTCGATGAAACTATGCAACACACAGACTGGGTTGCAACCCCTGTTGGAGTGTTTCCAAGTACTGTAAGCCGACTTACTTTTGAGGAGTTAATGATGGGGGGCTTTTGCACATGAAGACTGGTTGAATATGATTGTGACGTCGTGTCTCAAAAACCTTGTGGACTTGTGGGAACACGACAACTGCAGCAGTTAAAGCAAGGTGTCTGTGATGCTGATTACGGTAATGTAAGTTAGGTAGATGAAGGAATACAAGGTACTTAAAGAGTTATTGTGGTAACAGTAGAGACAACAAAAAATATAAATTAGGGTAAATTATATTACGATCTAAGGAGTGAGGCTGGCTATATTCTTTATTTCTGTTCTCAATTATAATTGTGCCTGACTCAAAATAAACTGTAGTGTCCATGTTCTTGCAATGCATGTGGTGCATGCATGTGTGTTTATCACACAGGAGTAAGATACATCAGGCTCTGGCTAAACAGACTTCATTGTTGGTTTTGGACTTACTCTTTTCATGGGATTTGTTGACAATAACAAACTTACAGAATGTCAGACGTATCCTTTAATAAACATTTGACTAAACCATAGATTCCTATAAAGCTGTTTTTAAACAGCCGGTATTCATCAAATACAGTATGCCCCAATTTGGAGCACTGAAAATGAACAGGCCCGAACTTGTAAAACAGTGTAAATTAAGATTGTTTTAAAAAGTGCAAATTAAATTAGGGCGTGAACTTTCCTTCGTGGAGCGACAGTAGTGTTCAAGTGTGGCACGAACTCCGAACAGCAGCTACACTGGGTCATCAACACGGGTCACAACAGAAGATCCCTGCACAGCATGCCGAATGATGACAAACACAAATAAAAGTACCTCTTTGTAACTGTTGGCAGTGTCATGTGACTTTGGGAATGTTCTGTGTCTCAATGTCTGTGCTATTAGTAAGACTGAGTATTCCAGTAATGAAAGTCAAGTGGTGGGTGGGCAAACAGACCTCAGAAGAGTCCCCTGATCCGTTTTCAAAAGTACTCTGGTGAATACTCCAACACACTGGAAACTAAGAGTCTGGCTTCTTCATTAAAACAAACCCCAAACAATCTGACACTGCATTGTACCTAGAATGAGAAGCTCAACAATGTGCTCCTTGTTGGCTGTGTGCAGGAAATGTACACATGCAGCTACATGTTGCAGAAGCAGCAGCAGCACATGGCCACATGCTGCGAATACAATACTAACTGGTTCAAGTGTTGACTGACTTGTTACTCTGTCCTTTAAATGAAATACTTCCTAACTTCAGCTCACAGCTTTAGAATGATGAAAATACCACTAATTACTAACTAAAAAGACGAAGTGCAACTAAGTGTAGGGTGATTTGCATAATACTGTCAAAATTATTTAACATTTATTTAGTGTCCTAAAGCGTCCTATGGTACATTGTCTGTTAAATCAAAAGAGAAACTGTTTGTGGTTAAAATAACCAGATGGGAACGTCTGTTCTTTGGCTTATGGAGGGAGTTAAACGGCTAACAGATCAAGGTACTTCAGAGCACTGATGCAATCACGTTCACTTTCGTTTTGCACCCATTTAGGTTTCTGTTTATCTTTATCTTAAACACTTGTTCACACCCATTTGTGTTAACCTGTGTTCCCCTGACCGGGTAGTCTCAGGATGTGAACTTCAAGTAAACAATACAAAACTTATATCGTCTGCTCGTATATTGTAATATGGCACAATGCTGCTACCAGTGAGTACCTCGTGCCACCTACGCTGACGTGCATTTGTCTTGTAGTGTTGATGTGTAGCGCAGACCGAGACTAATCCCAATCAATGTTTCATTGACATGGTAGTACATTATTGAATCTTGAACTAGACATTAAAAAAAAGCTTCCTCTTTAAGATTGTTTTTGTAACCTGGTGGTTACCAGGCAGTCAACGTCTTTGGCCAAGTCCAGTCTGATGTTGCCTTACACTTAAAAGAACGATCCCAGTCTCTCCCAGACAGTGAGGCCTACAGCTTATCGTTCAGACACTGGTATCAGATCGGTACACGCTATCGGCAGACAACCAAAGCCGCGGTATCGGGACTGAAAAGGTCAGATCGGTGAATCCCTGAACATTGACTTATTAGATTGAATTGCTAGTGGGGTGGGCTAGGGAAAGGGCTACTTACGTCTTGGCTTGCGGCACATCTTGTACAGGCAGCAGCAGGGACAGATACAGCAGCAGATGAAGATGAGGAAAACTAAGACGACGCTTCCAATACCAAAGATCATGGACAATGGTGAGGAATCGTTGAAGTGATTAAAACTGAAAGAGAAACAAAGAAGCAAACATCAAGCAAAACAGTCTGTGTGTTGCTGTTACTTTACTTTCGTGCCGGTGGTCGTGCACAGGAAGACTCTTCCTGTTGCTTGACAGAATAATCATTGCATATCAGGCTGCAACGACACATCTCCGCTGAAGTTACACAGGGGAAAAAACGAAACTTAAGTCAGAGGCCATTTATCATCTATTACAGAATAAAACACAATACCACTCTTCTTGTTCATCCTCGGAAAACCGACTGAAAGGGTTCGTACAGCATCTTCTGGCCATGCAGGAACCACAGCAAAATCCTTGCCCAAAGCAACTTTGGACTGGTTGGCCATTGTAGGCCAGACATCGTCTGTCCCCTGCTAACACAGAAGAGAGACAGAAAGCAGAGAGGGGCAGGAAAGGTTAGCCTCAATACAACTGAAAACAAATCCGTAGTGGAGATGAACTGAACGAGAAATCATGGTGACGTAATGAAACGCATGTCTCCAAACCAGAGTGCATATATTGGTTTTGATGGTCTGGGACCAGATCAGTCTCAAAAAAACTGAGACAATGACTCCATTAATCAATTCATTCATGGAAAGATCCTTTTAGCTTACGCTTTTTTTCTTCCAATTGACTAATTGTTTTGGTAATTTTTCAAGCTAAATTGTCAAATATTCTCTACTTCTATCTTCTCCAATGTGAGCATTTTCTGTTTATCTCTATTATGCTATGAACGGAATGTCTTTTGGTTTTGGACTGTTGCTCAAACAAAACAAAAAAGGAAATGTCAATACGTTGTCTTCGGCCTCGTGAAAATTATAATGGCAGTTTTACACCATTTTCTGACATTTTATAGACATAATCATTTGCTAATGAGGATAATACAGCTTTCCAATCTATTGAATATTGGTAATGCAATACAACAGTTCTGTAGCGAATCCTATACATTAATGAAAGTTACAATGTTCATTTCTTTGTTGAACCTGTACGTTAGACAGGTGGTCCACCTTTATTTATATGAATGAGGGTAGTTTGGCTAAAGCTGTTCATCTTCACAAATACTGCTGTAAATAATGGATTTTTGATGGGAAGACAGAACATTATATATATTTATATTATGTAAAATAATCATATTATATTGGGCAGTAGCAGCAGCTAGGGTAACGTTATAGGAAATAGCACCAACAAAAATATATCAACCGGTCGATTTTACGTGTTAAATCTACCGGTGTACTGACCCTCAAATCCTAATATAAGATGGACCAGATCCGGTTAAATAGCCATTACGAAGTGGCGACACTCCAACGTGCCATTGTTACACCAGTGTTTGAACGACAGACAGCAACTTTAACAAGCAGCCCAGCTCTCGGTGGCTGACATCGCCCCGGATATTCGCTCGGTTGAGCCCCCGGTTTCAAGCTACCGTTGCAAGAACGTGTACAAAATGAAAACAACGCGAGAGACAAAGAAGACAAATAACGACCGTTTAAAGTTGAAACAATGAAAACTCACCGGACACACACGGGGCCAGCACCACCGTTAAAGCCAACACAACACCAAACAGGCCTGACGCCATGGCTGTTTCAAGACTCCGCGCGGCTCCACTCCCACAGACTGAACCCAGCGGCCGCCGCAGAGATCGTCTGTGCGCACGGTTGCGTCACTCAGTCGAGGTTCCGCCCCTGTTCCTGGGCAATGTTTTTACCCCTCCTGTCTTTGTGTCATTGACTGCACGTTAGAAGATTTGTATGAAGGTTTAAACTCTATAATAAACATTTTGCCCGCAAAGCAGTGAAGAAGGCCCACAGTGGTGGATTGCAATTCATATAGAGAGAGTCAATATCATCTGAGAGGAATTAGTTTGTTCCAAAAAAACAGTTAGGACTAATGGAAAATGTAATTGTATTGTAGTCAAGGGAGTTGGCCTAGTTTGTGGAGCATCTGTTGTGAGGAAAGGAAAACAGACACTTTGAATGGTTTAGATGAGTTTGTAAACAAGGATCAGGCATTTAGGACTGGGACAAGGACATGAAGAGACAAAATACAGGTTTAGTAAGGCGGTGAGAGACGCTAAACGACAGTACTCTGAGAAACTGCAACATCAGCTCTCAGCAAGTGACTCTGCTTCTGTCTGGAGAGGTCTCGGACAGATAACAAACTATAAGCCTAAAGCCCCCCATGAATGACCTACGCCTGGCAGACTGCCTGAAGGACTTCTACTGTCATTTTGAAAGACAATGGGACAGCCCTGACCCCATCCCCCATGGCTCCATCAACCTGTCGCCTACAGGTTAATTAATTAATAATAATAATCAAAATAAAGGCGTCAAAACAATCAATTCACTTGGGTCTTATACAAGTAGCAGTTAATCGAGCCTTTACCTAAGGTGACGTCTCTTCAAACCGCTGGTTTTATCTGACCACCAATCCAAAACTCTAAAATACTGTTCAACCATTTGATTTGGAACCAATTATGTTTGGGAATTAATTAATTGGTTATCAAAAATACATTTTCTGTGGATTGATTTCTTAATTTAACACGACAAAGTGAAAACAAAATGGCAATTGAGGAAAGAGCACGTGTCAAACTGACATTCAGGACATAATGAGAGTAATGCATCTTAGTTTTTTCACTGTCTCATGCCTCCATACAAGACTCGCCCACCACATTATGCCTTTGTGGTTGGTGAGCTGTATCCTCTGAAATGTGTGCAATAGATAGACCGGATGTGCATCCGGCTGCTGAACGCAAGAATGAGCTGTCTGCTGTATTTGTGGTTGAGTGAAGAAAAGCACCCTCAGATTCTCATGCTTGGTCATTTGGGTTCATTTGCAACCTGTTCTCAAGCCTACGACCTCCATTCTGGATGTCATATTTAAAAACAGCGTTCAGTCCAAGTCAGCTAGTTTTAAATCAAAGACAGTATGTCCAGCGGGTATAACTTTATAACAGCCAGTGCCAACGCCTAAATCAGCGGTTCCCAAACGTTTTAGGCCGCGCACCCCCTTCTACATCCCTGCAGCTCATTTCTCCATACTGCTTTACATCTAAATCCTGCTGACTTTCATCCTGTTTGTAAGGGTTCACCACCATCAAACCCTTACCGGCCGTAAGAGGAGCATCATGTCTTTGAAAATATTTTCCAGCAGAGTTTTGTGTAAAGTCTTGAACCATGGTGTCGTGGCCTCGAGCAAACCGCTCAGGGCAGGAGATGCAGCAGCTGCCGTGGTGGGATGGAGCTCTGTGCGGGGCTATCACAACATCGGGAAACCCAGGAACCAACGACCGGGCAGGGCGGCCGTCATCCGGGTGGTGGACCTCCGCAGCGACGTGATGGCCCAGCCCGTGCCGGCAATGAGGCAGGCCATGGTGAAGGCCGTGCTTGAAGATGACATGATGAGAGGAGAGGAGGCGGTTAACGGTTAGAGCCAAAGCAACTAACATATTTATGAATTACAGGAACCAACATTACTTTTTAAGGCACCTGAAATTAGTGTGGGTGCACTACAGTGCTAGACATTCTGAGGCTACCTCGCCAACGTTATCCAATCCTGTTACTAGTCACTAGTCTAACCTGTTGTGTCTTCTTGAGTACCGGTAATTCTAGAACCTATAAGACACATTTACAACATAAATTAGATGGCGACAGATGTCTGAGTGTAACGGTAGTTGATCTTTATTTGACCTTATACAGCATGTGTGCCATCCAGCAACTCTCACATGTGATGTGTTATTCTTGACAAGTGTTAGTAAGATGACATAAATCACCACATCCATATATTGATACATTGATACTTGTAATCGGCATCCTGGCGTGAACGTATTTCGCCAAGGCATATATTTCCACTACAAACGTCAGATTCAGTTATTTACATGTCTGCAGCAATGATAAACATTAACAGTGTAGAGCTCGGCCGGGAGGGAAGAGAGGCCGCCATATTTAATACAGCCGCCAGATTGCGACAGACGGCAACAAGTGTGACATACTTCTAATCCTCTGAGTCAGAAAAATGTGACCTGTTTGCATTCTCCATTTATCTGTCTCATAGCATAGAGCTATTCGGTCGTGTTTAGTAAACTACAGCATGATGTTCATTTGGTACATTAGTCCCATTTAGAGTAAAATAGAGGGAGAGTGACTTCATTCTCTGATCAGGCAGATATTACTCCACTATATCATTGCATAGAAAAAAGTTGTTTGCTGCTTTATTTATGTTCAGAATGTTAAGTACAGCTTCTTTGATTGCAAACTTTTTGGTCGCCTATAGACATGTCCTGTTCAGCGTCGACTGTACTTAGTTGTACTTAGCTCCACCCTCTCCTGTCACTTCTGGTTGCGATAAACCAAGATGGCACCGGCCTAAGTGCCAAACTCAAGGCTTCCAAGCAATCCACAAACCAATGGGAGACGCCACCGTGACTACTGCGTCCACTTCTTATGTACAGTCTATGCTCTCAACCTGGGCTTGTTTTAGAAGTAGAGCAATCTCTTTAGCCTGGCTGGTTTCAGAAGGTCGAGGTTGGTGAGGAGCGGCCTCTAACTTAAAATATCTGCAGGAGCAACTTTTGTTGTCGAGTGTGGGACATTGCTCTTGGACAGCAAGAAGCTGTTCATATGAGGAAAATGACTGTGCAGCAGTTACAATACAAAGTGGGAAGACAAATAGAAAATGCAGTTAAGAGGGTTATACAAACAGAAGCCACTGTGTAAAGAACAGGATCATCCATTTTACCACGTCATCATCCACACACACACACACACACACACACACACACACACACACACACACACACACACACACACACACACACACACACACACACACACACACACAAGCAATGACAGTGATCAGATGAGCAAATATTTCACAACTTCTATTCTATACACCTCAGTAAAACTACAGAAGGCAAGGCAAGGCAAGTTTATTTGTACAGCACATTTCAACAACAAGGTAATTCAAAGTGCTTAAAACCATTAAAAGCATAAAAACATAAGGCAAAAGAAAAGGAGATTTAAAAACAATTAAGAACATTCATTAAAACATTAAAAAACAGTGCAAGAAATAAAATGCAGTAGTAAAATGCAGAAATGCAGGAAATGTATTAATATATGAATTGAATGTGGTTCAATTAAAGGCAGCAGCAAACAGAAAAGTCTTCAATCTTGATTTAAAGGAGCTGAGGGTCTCAGCAGACCTGCAGCTTTCTGGGACTTTGTTCCAGATATGTGGAGCAGAAAAACTGAACGCTGCTTCTCCATGTTTAGTTCTGACTCTGGGAACAGATAGTAGACCGGTCCCAGACGACCTGAGGGGTCGGGATGGTTCATAAGGTAGCAGCAGATTGGAGATGTATTTTGGTCCCAAACCATTCAGTGCTTTGTAAACCAACAGCAGGATTTTAAAGTCAATTCTTTGTTGGACAGGAAGCCAGTGCAAAGACATCAGAACTGAAGTGATGTGGTCCACCCTCCTGGTCTTAGTGAGGACTCGAGCTGCAGCGTTCTGAATCAGCTGCAGCTTTCTGACGGACTTTTTACAGAGACCTGTAAACACACCGTTACAGTAGTCCAGTCTGCTGAAGATAAATGCATGGACAAGTTTTTCCAAATCCTGTTGAGACATAAGTCCTCTAATCCTTGATATATTCTTCAGGTGATATGGCTGTTCAGGTTGAGATCTGAATCCATAACTACACCTAGATTTCTGGCTTGGTTTGTGGGTTTTAACATCAGTGACTGAAGCTGAGCGGTGATTTTCAATTGTTCGTCCTTGGTACCGAAAACAATTACTTCTGTTTTATCTTTGTTTAATTGAAGAAAATTCTGGCACATCCAGTTGTTGATTTGTTCAATGCAGTTACCCAGCCCTTTTATGGGATTATAGTCCCCTGGTGACATAGTTATGTAGATTTGTGTGTCGTCTGCATAATTATGATAACACACTTTGTTGCTTTCCATAATCTGAGCTAGTGGAAGCATGTAGATGTTGAACAGAAGAGGCCCCAGTATTGAACCTTGGGGAACACCACATGTCATTTTAGTCAGCTCCGATGTGTAATGAGCCACAGACACAAAGTATTCTCGGCCCTTCAAGTAGGATTCAAACCAGTTAAGTGCTGTGCCAGAGAGTCCCACCCAGATTTTTAGTCTTTCTAGGAGTATGGCATGGTCGACCGTGTCGAATGCAGCACTGAGATCTAGTAAGACTAAGACTGAACTTCTGCCATTGTCTATGTTTAAGTGGATGTCGTTGAAAACCTTAACAAGAGCAGTTTCAGTGCTGTGGTGCTGTCGAAAGCCTGACTGGAAAACATCAAAGCAGTTATTTACGGTCAAGAAGTTGGTCAGCTGTTGGAAAACCGCTTTTTCAATTATTTTACTCAAAAATGGGAGGTTTGATATTGGCCTATAATTTTTCATCGTTGCGGAGTCTAAACTAACCTTCTTTAGGAGTGGTTTAATAACTGCAGTTTTTATGGCTTGTGGGAAGACACCTGAGAGAAGGGATGTGTTTACAATTTGTAAAAGATCAGTGGTCATGCAGTTTGAAATATTTTTGAAAAAGTGTGTTGGTAGAATATCCAAGCAGCAGGAGGATGACTTCAGATGTTGTATAATGTCTTCTAGGCTTCTACGGTCGATTGAATGAAATTGTGTCATGATATTTGAATGGATGTTATTCAGAGATCGGGACAACACATATCCTGTGGTTGGTGTGGAGGCACTGACTGCTTGTCTAATTTTCTGAATTTTGTCAGTAAAAAAGGAGGCAAATTGATTGCATGCCCAGGTGGATTGGAGTTCAGCAGCTACCGACACTGGAGGGTTTGTTAGCCTGTCGACAGTAGCAAATAAGGCGCGTGTATTGTTCTTGTTTTTGGTTATGATGTCAGAGAAGAATGATTGCCTTGCATTTCTAAGTTGCAGGACAGGAATTGAAACGGCTAGCTGCATACAGGGCCCCGACTTTTCCTGGAGAGAGTCATTGGTGTCATTAGCCTTGTAGACTGGACCCAGAAGATATCAATTGTGGTACCGTTGAGGAGTGGGGAGAGGAGTGTGTTTGGTTCCAGCAATGACCAGCTTTTCCATGTGGTCAGTGAACTCCAGGTGGGGGGAGGATGGGGAGAGTGTGAGAGAGGATTGCGATCCAAAATATGGACCTGAAATAGAAGTAGGTGCTGGGGAGGGAGGTAAAGACTCCTCGTCTAGGAAGTCCATACTTTGCAGTCCAAAGTATGGACATTTAGTAGGTGCTGTGGAGGGAGGTAAAGACTCCGCGTCTGGGAAGGGTGTGGAAAGTGGGAGATCGGAGGCGGTCCCTGATGATGAGGATGGAGACTCCTCCTTTTGGCTGTCATTAGGCGGGGGTATCCTTCCCGTAAGGTCTCCATGGCGATGCTGTGTGGTTATCTTGTGTTTAGACTCCTCTTGTATCTTGTCCTTGACAGTAGGGACAGACGGGTGACGCAGGGAGAAAAACAGGTTCGAGGTAAACAGTTTTACCCCTGACTTGTTCAGGCAAATTCCATGCGCTGCAAAAAGATGTCTGCGCTCCCAGAAAAGGTAGAAATTGTTGATAAAATGTACTGAATGGTCAGCACATGCAGTTGACAGCCATCTGTTCAGTGCAAACAGCCTGCTGAATCCTTCATCTCCTCCTCTGACTGGTGGAAGAGGTCCACTGATGAACACCTCAGCCTTGACAGAGCTGACTGTGTTTAACAGATCAATAAAGTCTCGCTTTAGAACTTCAGACTGTTGTTTCACAATATCACAGCTTCCTGTATGCACGATGATGTTTTTCGCTGTGGGATAGTCAGCCACGATGTCCAGGAATTAGTCTCTCATGTCAGAGACCATATCTTTCAGAAAGCAGAGTATTTTGGTGTTCTTGCTGCACAGTTTTCTGATATATTTTACAGCATAGTCACCAACAATCAGAGTCTCAGGCCCAGTCACTAGCTTTGCCTGCGGCCTTTTCTCACATTGACTCTCAGTTCTTACCCCGCTTTGAGGAGATAGCTGCTTATCCAGGTCATCAGATGGAGATTTATGATCCTGCGACAATGGAGAAAATCTGTTTTGAAGTTGTAGGCTTGGTTGTTGTGGAGGTATTTTGCAGGTTTTACTTTCCTTAGCTGTCCTTGGCTTTGTCCGTCTGGGTGCAGGGGTTGAGGAGGAGTTCTGCCCGTGTGCTAGTGCAGGCCAGTCAGCAGTGGTGTATAGTAACGAAGTAGAAATACTTCGTTACTGTACTTAAGTAGGTTTTTTTGGGTATCTGTACTTTACTTTACTACTTATATTTCTGTTTACTTTTACTTTTACTTCACTACATTTTGCAAAGAAAACTGATACTTTTACTCCGATACATTTCCCCTGAAACCTTCGTTACTCGCTACAAAATCAAATCTATCTTTAGAAACAAATGAATCCTGAGAGCAGCGTCGGGGACTGTGGTGGAACACAGACTGCAAGCAAGCAGGTTTGGTGAATCAGTGTTCCTAGCAGCAAGTTAAATCATTGGTTAATCACGTTAATACGCAATTGCAAACAAGTGCTCTCAAAGCCGCGGTGTTTTGATTCCCAGTGATGCCCAGGATGCTATATGCTATAGCTAGCGAGCGACTACCGGTACATGAGTAGAATTCCACTCTACGATGACTGATTTCACGATGGAAGCAGAAATGGAAGCACCTGCTACTCCCGCAACAAACGACGGTGGTGACGAAGACCAACACCAGTGGGTCGCTAGCGAGTTAGTGAGCTGAGGAAGTGTTGACAGTTGTGCAGCACTAGTTGGCTAACGTTAGCTGTAGCTAGCCACCACACCATAGGATTGATGGGAGCCGAGAGAGCGCAGCATTAGCGTTAGCATTAGCGTTAGCATTAGGGAAATCCTTCGCAGCAGTGTGCAAGCTGTCTGTGATGCTGAACACACCTCTACCTGCCTCAGCGGCCTGTGAAAGGCTATTTAGCATCGCAGGACTAGTCTTCAGCCCAAGAAGAGCGAGACTGAATTCTCACAATTTTGAAAACTAACTTTTTTTGAAGATTAACAGGACATGTTTCAAGTAATGACTGGGGTGCTGCTTTAGTATTGATCATGTTTTGATATTTGAGTCATGTTGTGGATGATCAGATGGAGTTATGATGGGAGCAGTCGCCCAATTGCAGATTCAGCTTGAGCAAAACCTTTGCCTATTGTGTTCAAATCAGGCCCATAGGAGTTTACAAGGCAGGTGTCCTTTCTCTAAACACTGACCTGATGCATCAAGTGGATATTTTTTGCTGAACATAATATTATGCATTGGCCTCTACATCCTCTAAATTGATCAGCAGGGGGCAGCAAAACACCGTGACTGCCTTTGCTGAGGAGCAATCATTAAAACTAAGATTCCACAGAAATACATTTTATAGATGACGTTTGCAGGCAAAGTTATTTGCTTCTTGAATTAAAAAAAAACACAGTTTGGAAACACTCTTTCAGGGAGTGAGATTTAAATTGGTCAATTGGTATTGTCTCTGTTCATATTTGTTTTGTATTGCCCCCACCAATTATATCAAAAGGGTAGACCACAAGTATGAAAATAAAAATCTGTTTATGCATGTTGAGTTTAACTTCCGTTTGTTGTTGAAATGTTTTAGACACAATGTAGGTGTGAACTTCACGTTTAATTCCTCTATTGTCTGCCAAACTCACACAAGCAAACATGTCTCATCAACAACACAACTTCAACTGTTCACTGTAGACTTTAATAGCCCGTAGTCCAGGTTCTCTTTTTGAACACCAGAGGTCACTTGTGCACAGAAAAGCGCTCAATACCACCACATCAACTAATCCATGTAAATCTTGAGCTGAAATATATAATTCATGTCATGTATGTTTATTCAAAAACACTTCCGTGTATCAAAGTTTTTCATGTTGCTTCTGTTTTCTCTATTTAAAAGAATATAATTGATGAAGTGAATGTGTATTGAACTAGTTTTCCCTGGGCGCCTGTCATGGGCAGCCCACTGCTCCCTATATACAGGGATGGGTCAAATGAGGAGACAAATTTCCCCCTCACCGGTATGAATATAGTATCATAAAAATAATAAAAAAAATAAAAAAGTTAGACACACAACACTGGAAGGAGCAGTTTGAGACGGCACTGTTGACAAAAAGTGAACAGACATGCATCAATGTCTTTGTGAATCTGCAGTCCTTGGCAGTGATGTCGATAATAATAATGATACAATGTGTGTAGTAAAAACCATATCAAGTATATATTTGTATCATATCAAGTGTATTTATAACTTCAAACATCCACAGATGTAAAGTACCCTGGCGAGGTGACAGTGTGATGCACGAGTCACACACCTGAGTTACTGGAATGACATTTGACGTAAACGAATTAGATCTCGCGAGACTTCCGCCCTAGCGTAAGCTCATATAAGCACTTGCACAACCACGTCCTTTTCGTTCGTCCTCAGTGTAGGATAACGAAGCTGTCTTCTCTATACTGTCTCCTAAAACCAGGCATTTTAGTCAGAGTCTAACTTTAGATCGGCTCCGCTGCTGTTATCCTGACCACTACACGACCGTTGAACAGGACTACGCTATTAAGCGGAAAGTTTTCAGGAGGTAAGTTTCTTATTTGCCAATCACCATCTTGACTTCTGGATGTAGCCTCTTGGCTAATATTAGCACGTAATGCTAACGTAAATCACTGTAGACCGGCAGGGACCCCGAGCGCCCGGGCTAATGTTAAGACTTGGTCTATCTAACATTAGCTACGGGTTATAAGAACGCTGTAACCGAAATTGATAATTGTAATAGTAACGTTATAGACAGACAAGTCGTGACTCTAGCTCTCTTCATGTGTTATAACGCCTTGGGAGTCAACACGTAACACCACTTTAAAGGGCTTGTGGACACTCGGAAACGATTCAATGTTTTCTAAAATTGTCCCGCTCATAATAATAATAGTAGTAGTTTGACCAGAGGCTCGGGTCAATGCCAATGCTGTTATCTTACTGGTGAATGCATACGGTGCAAGTAAGGACACCGGGAATCGGGTTACAGAGGCTGACGGAATTCAGTCCGCACTGTTACACCAGTGCAGACCTGTAAAAACACGGAATGTGATCAAAAATCATCAACAACACGAGCTATTTTGGTAGTTTATTGCTTTTCTAAAGTTAAATTAGTTGCACTTAATTATACGCGTTTTTACCGGATCGTATCATTTTCCCTCGAACTTCAAGTGGGCGGAGAAAGTCTGGGAGTGGTGATAGCTCGAGGAATGTGTGGACCTGACTTCAACTCCGGGAACGCTCATGACGCGTATATTTTCCCCTTTTACGCAATGGGAAAAAACCTCTTTAATGCCATGATCGGACACCTGTTGCAGTGACACGGAAAGTTGATTATTCACTGCCCTCCTTCAACCAACATCTTTCCATTTCGACTGGTTTTGGTGTGAAAACATTTGAGCCCAATGACATTTGCTCTGCGCTCCAAAAAAAACGGCAACATCTCTCCTCAGCAATGAAATGACAGTTCTACTAACCCACAGACCTCATCGGGAACTATTTACTACCAACAGCTGTCTTTCCTGCACAGAGAGAAGAAACCGCTAACTTAAATGTGTGCTTATTATTGAGTACATTACTGTAAATTACACCGAAACTGTGTGAATTGATTGATTTGCATTTCAGGTAAATGCAAATTATAGGTGGTGTAAGTGGTGAAAATAAATCCTTTGTTTTTTGTATGTGTACTTGTGTGTACTGCCTTTCAGCTAATGCCTTGCTAAATAGGTTTGTGCAGCACATAGGAGTATCTGAACTGTCCACAGCATAAGTTTCAATTCAGTTTCTACTGTCTCCTTCAGACCTCTGGACAATCATCACCACTGCTGACATGGATGTGATCGTGCGTCGCTGTCCATTCCTGGCTCGTGTGCCTCAGGCCTTCTTCCAGCAGCCTAAAAAGTCTATGGTGGTGTACGCCCAGCGTTGCCCCATCATGATGGAGCTGGCCGCTAAACCTATGGCTCCATCAATAGCTCGGGCCCTCTTCTCCTCCTCCTCCTCTTCCCACCAGAAGACTGAGGACATCATGTCTGCTAGTGAAGGTGAGGGTGCCAAAGGAGGAGTAAATGCAGATTTTTTTGTCTAATTAATGCAGTAATTACATTATATCAAGTGAACCAGTAGATGCGATGACTGACTGAATCATTGCGGTGTGTGTTGTTGTTTAAAGGTGCTTAGTAATGATATATATCTAAAGTTTTTAAAACCGCTTTTGTCCACCTGTAGGCCCGAAACAGGAAGGGCAGCCCAAGCTGCCGGGTGGCCACTCTATGATATCCTCAGGCCAGGCGGCGACCTCCAAATGCCCTTTCCTGGCTGCTGAGATGGGCCAAAAGAACAGCAGTGTGGTCCGCCAGGTCAGCATGGAGTTCCAAGAGGATGTTCAGGAAGTCCGCACGGTCAAGAAAGGTGAGAAGCGTTAAGAAATCGATTAGGCTTTTGATGAGCCCTGATTGGGCCCCATCTTTTTGTTCACATGTTGATACCATTTCTTGGCAGACGTGTCCCCTGCCCAGCTGAAGCCGTCCCTGGCCAGCACCATTAAGGGAAGCGGATTGGAGAAAACGAATCTAATGAAGGACCTCCTGAAACAGAGACCTAAAAGCGTCTCCCACTTGCTGCAGGACAACATGCCAGGCAGTTGTAAGTTTTATTTGGGTGCTCTGACAACCTATTTATCAGGAAACGTGCTGATACAGAACTGCAGAGTTGTTTAGCTCCACATTATCCTCCCACATTGTTATCATGCTAGCGACTCTCATATTGTAGTTTACCTACTAATTAGCATGTTGTAGTCTGTGTGTTTCTGAGTAAGGTGAGCGTAGACTTTCATCATGTTGGGCATTGCTTCATCCGTCACAATGCAAGCCACATTGAGCAAGTGTTGCCTTCCTGTTCTGTTGCAGTGTCCCGCTACCAATACGATGAGTTTTTCGAGAGGAAGATCGAAGAGAAGAAGAGTGACCACACATATCGTGTGTTCAAGACTGTGAATCGTCTGGCCAACGAGTTCCCGATGGCCGACGACTTCACGAGCTCTTTGGATGAAAAGAGGGATGTGTTCGTTTGGTGCAGCAACGACTACCTGGGCATGAGTCGCCACCCACGGGTCGTGCAGTCCATTATGTGAGTACTGGAGGAGTTGTTTGTTTGTGTGTGTAGTGTTGGAAAAACAAAACACTCAGTCCATTGGGTATAGATGTGTTTCACACGTAATGGGACAAATATTTTTCTTGGCTGTTCACGTCTCATGTGGACACTTAAGTTGGAGAGGGAGAGAAAAACGTACAAAAGGTGAGACACGGCCCATAATAATTGAAATCAACACCTGACACATGGGGACAACGCCCATGTGTCAGGTGTTTATTTCAATTATTAGTCCATTGTTTGTGTAGGTGTTAGTTGGCTATAGTTTACGCGTGAACCTCATGGCCCCAAAGAGAGTGTTTTCCTTTTCAGCTTGTTTGAGCTTGACTAGCTCACTTATCCCCTGTGTAGCAGTAACACCCTGAAACAAGGTGTGACTTACTACTCAGCCACTCTTCTGCTTCAGGATTTACAGCTTTCCATTTTTTGTAGTCTTACCCTTCCTTAGGCGTCCACCTGGCTTATATATGTGTCACATTTTTGCTGCAAAGCTTAAAAAACCTGGACAGGTTCAAATGTTGTTTTTGTCTGTCTTTCTCTGTTTGTAGGGAAACTTTGCAAAAGCATGGGTCCGGGGCGGGAGGCACCAGGAACATCGCTGGGACCAGTAAGTTCCACGTGGAACTTGAACAAGAACTGGCTGACCTTCACAAGAAGAACGCTGCACTGCTCTTCACCTCCTGCTTTGTCGCCAATGACTCCACCCTCTTCACCCTCGCCAAGTTGCTACCTGGTACACAATTTTAAAAATATATATTTTTTTTTTCGATAAATCCACCGTTTATGTACGTTTTGTCATTAATAAATGTGTGATGCAAACTCTCATTCTCACTTTCTCCTGAACTATTTCAGGTTGTGAGATCTACTCTGATGCGGGCAACCACGCCTCAATGATCATGGGTATCAGGAACAGTGGCGCTAAGAAGTTTGTTTTCCGCCACAACGACGTCGCCCATCTCCGAGAGGTCCTTCAGGAGGGAGACCCCACAAAGCCCAAGATCGTGGCCTTTGAGACCGTCCATTCCATGGATGGTTAGTTTGGGATTCATTCTTTTTTTAAACTTGCTTATCATGTGGTTGCGCATTAATTGTCGTATAAATGTCAGGGATCACTAAGCTGGCAGGAATGTTCATTACGGCTATACTCGCACGAGAACATTTAAAAGTTGTCGAACAACGTGACTGTAGTTGAGGTACTTTGTGGCCGTGGTTTGGCAAATGGCTAAACTTGTCTTTCTGTAACACAGGTGGCGTGTGTCCGCTGGAGGAGATGTGCGACTTGGCCCACGAGTTTGGTGCCATCACCTTCGTAGACGAGGTTCACGCTGTGGGCCTGTACGGCGCCAGAGGAGGGGGCATCGGAGACAGGGATGGGGTCATGCACAAGATCGATATCGTCTCGGGGACATTAGGTCAGTAAATGAATGGCGAGTTGTGTCACTATCTTTTTTTGTTGTTTTTTTTTAATCTCGGTTTTGTCGTTATTCTGACGTTCGGGCCTCATCTGTGTCACACAATATGCCAGAGGGCTTAAAGGAGCCGGAGCAGCTCTGTTGTTGCTAGGAGACTGTGGGCTCTCATTGAATTACTCCCTGCGTCTGTGTGTCGCTGTCAAGCTGAGAAGACAATTATTTCTAACTCTGAGCTTTTCAGCCCCTGTACGGCTGCAGCTGCCCTTTCAGAGTGTTCTACGTTGTGAGATTACAGTGGGAAGAGGTCGCATAGACCACTGAGCATAATGTTGAGACTTTTTATTCAAGAATGCTAAATGATGTCTCCAAAGCTGTGGCAATGACCTAGACTAACGAATAACCCCCCCTGTGTGCCATGTCCTCTTCCAGGCAAGGCTTTCGGCTGTGTGGGCGGCTACATCGCGAGCACCACTGCACTGGTGGACACGGTGCGTTCCTACGCGGCGGGTTTCATCTTCACCACCTCTCTGCCGCCAATGCTGCTGCACGGAGCCAAGAACTCCATCCAGGTCCTGAAAGGGGAGGAGGGCCGCACTCTGAGACGCAAACACCAGCGCAACGTCAAGCTGCTCAGACAAATGCTGATGGATTCCGGGCTGCCGGTGGTGCACTGCCCCAGCCACATCATACCAGTCCGGGTAATTTAGTGTTAAAACGCTTGACACGTTAAAAATAAAAAACACACTAAGTAGTCCTCAGTGTGTCTCAGATATAGCTCCATTCTAATCATCACGTGTGTCTCTTTGTTCTTTTTTTAGGTATCCGACGCAGAGAAAAACACGGAGGTGTGTGACATCATGATGAGTCGCCACAAAATCTACGTCCAGGCCATCAACTATCCCACCGTTGCCAGGGGAGACGAGCTCCTGCGTATCGCCCCAACGCCTCACCACACCCCCGAGATGATGAAATACTTTGTTGGTAAGAGCATACAGTAATCTTGTTAATGTATTACAGTTAAAATGCAAATTCACCCCGTTGGACATGATGCTTGGCCTCATTTGCGTTACCAGATTGTCTTAAATGCATAATTGGTTTCACTCAAAATGCTCATTTGATCAGGATGCATGTGGGAACTGACATTAGCTTTCTCTCTGTACTAACCACTGACTTGTTTTCCCTCCACAGAGAAGCTGGTGGACACATGGAAGGAGGTGGGCCTGGACCTGAAGCCCCACTCTTCAGCAGAGTGCACCTTCTGCCAGCAGCCGCTGCACTTTGAGGTGATGAGCGATCGTGAAAAGTCTTACTTCGCCGGCCTCAGCCACCTCATCTCAGCCTGCGCATAACACTACTCTCTACCGCCGGCTGGAGATGGAACATACATACTCAACACCCATTCCTCCTATCACTGTCATAGAGTGTATTATCTTTGATATTATCTTTGTCCTCCGACACATATTGCTCAATATATTCTGTGGTCAGATGTTCTATATGCTCCGAATAAAATACGAGATGGAAAGAAAGTGTGTGTTTGTGTGGCTTTTCTTTTTTTTCTTTTGATTTATACTTGAATGGAGAAGAAGATGCACTTCCATACATATAACACTTTGGACTATATTTTATTCAGCACTTCTGGTTCTTTGTGTATTGCAACAGTTGTCCTACAGGACGGGTAATTATAATGTGTGTTCAGATTGTCGTACTGCTGACGACTATAATAACGACACAATCTCAAATGGGTTAATGAGCAGATTGTGTTCATTGGATAAAGTGGGTGAACTGACACCTGAAGTAACATTTGGTCACCTGCTTCTGCCGCTCAGAGAAACTGGGTCACAACAATTGGTCTGGCTCAGCAAATCATTTTGATAAGTTTATTTATATAGCACTTCAAAGCAACAAGGGTATTCAAAGTGCTTAACTTAAAACATAAGAAACATGGCGACCATTTGTAAAAGTAACCCACCACAAAAGGACATTCAAATACAATTTAAAACAAACTAAAGAACCAACAAATTAAAACAAGCTATAAATAAGACAAGAATGAAAGTTACATTACAGTGGATGAAATTCATAGTTATTTTATTTATTAAAAGGCAGCGGTGAACAAAAGTCTTCAGCCTTGATTTTTAAAGTCACAGCGCACCTGTGAGTTTTCTGTGTGTTTCTTCCAGATATGTGGTGCATGAACAGTGAACGCTGCTCCTCCGTGTTTTTATTCCGGGGAAAGAAAGCAGAACTGTCCCAGATAAACTGAAGGGTCTGGATGATTCATAATAGCAGCAGATCAGAAATGTATTCGGGCTCTAAACCATTCAGTGCTCAGGTGTTAGGTGAGTCCTGCATGGTGTGTGTGTGTGTGTGTGTGTGTGTGTGTGTGTGTGTGTGTGTGTGTGTGTGTGTGTGTGTGTGTGTGTGTGTGTCTCTCTCTCTGAGGGGGACCTATCCCACTATCCCTGTAAATTCAGACGGGGATGTTGTTGTGAAACTCGAGGTGACCCAGATTCACAAAATTCAACAAGTCACAATAGTTCAAAACCGTAACTGCATATGTCCTCAAGATCCACATAAGCCCCAGAGCCCGTCATGGATGGCTCATGTTCTTATGGTCTTTTGAAATGATTTGGATCGGTCTTTTATCGCTCCTCTCTTAATCAACTGTACTCTAACTGAAACCTGATGGGTTGAGTGTGAGCACTGAGGCAGGCTGAGACGCTTCAGGTTGCTTCTGCTGCTGAACATCATACAAAATGGACACACTTATTCGTGAGTGCTGACAGCTTCATTTGTACATTTTGTGATTTCCGGCACCCCTCAAACCCACGGCAGTTCTTTTGTTTGGATAAATGTGAGCCTACATTATTCTGATCACAATCTTGCATTGACAGTTTATTCATTTGACTGCTTCCCCAGTGGTCAGGTGTTGTAAAAGCTACCGTTGTGTCACAAGAGGACGGATTGCTCTGAAAATGGAAGTGAGAAATATTTGCAGCTGTTTCACAGAACTGATGTTGCCACTGCTTTTTCTAAATGAAGACACTTCCACTTTTGAGTTGACTCCTCATTATACTTGACACACAAACAAGGTCATCACACACACACACACACACACGAGCAGGTTGAGGGGGATTCACTACATCACTGCAGAAGCACAAGCATGATTGTCTCATGTTGTAATAATATAAGATGTACATATTTCAGAAGATAGAAAATGAAGATATACATACATATTACAGTTGTATTTAGAGGTTCATTTTGATATCCCAAATGGGTGATAATTGAAAGACAAAAACAAACAAAAACAACATGTCTATGTAGCGTCACCATGACCTACCAGATCAGCTTCAGTGCTTCAGTCTCTAAACTCTTCTAATGGGATGATCTTTACTCTTCAGGATAAGAATATTGAGCTGTCTAACACGTTGTTCGACAATTGTTGGGTTGAGTTGAAATGATTGTGAATGGTAGAAGCCAATATTTC
Source organism: Melanostigma gelatinosum (assembly GCF_949748355.1). Lineage (NCBI taxonomy): Eukaryota > Metazoa > Chordata > Actinopteri > Perciformes > Zoarcidae > Melanostigma > Melanostigma gelatinosum. Next base: position 18,489,591 of record NC_136636.1, on the reverse strand, counting down.
ATTTTCATCTACATGAAACCATTCAGTGAACCCTCATCACCTGTAATGGCAGCACTCGCATTCATTAAGTTTCTCCACCCATTTTTTCAGCTTTTAATTCATTTGTCTTTCGTGTGGACATGAATCATTTTATGTCCACACACACACACACACAGCACAGAAGCGGGTCATCAGGTTCTCACAGCCAAATTGTACAAAGAGTTGCACACGATTTAATATCTTCAGCTTCAGGCGTCTAACCAAAAATCCATTCAAAAAAGCCATTGACGAGGGAATCCCAACCATTCCTAGGTTGTATGACTCATTCCTGCTGCTCTCTATCTACAGGTCTTTAGTTTTAGTCCGCTTTTGTCAATCACCAGTTTGATAGCTATAGCTACACACAAACTTGGATTTACAAATAGTTTCTGCTGCACAAACCTGGAAACATGTTGCTCCTCTTAGTCCTCTATCGATATAACGGCGCCTATAGCAAAACACCCGGCGCCACAAACAGTCTGCAGATGTGTTCTTATAACACTCACTCACACACAACACATATACACACAACACAATATTTTGTTCTCCTGAAATCTCTGTCTATAACGTTGTCATCCCGTGTCTCTGTGGTCTCTATGGCTGATTAAAACAGCATTACATTTCAAACACTATCAAACATTCCTCTGTGATTTCAGGGAGCACCCTTTGTTGCAGCTGGGTTTTTGAAAACAATACATCCCTTATTAGCATCGCAGCGTCATCCTTCAACATTCATTTAGTTTGAAATGAGACATGATCATTTCAGAACAGACAGAGGTTTTGCTTTATTGCGGTCAGGGTCCTCTGCTCTATAGAGTTCAAAGATTTGGAAGGCTATACATGCTGGTGAGAGAGGCAGAAAATCCCCAATAAAGACAAAGTGATGCACAAGCTGAGACTTGGTATCATTTCTGCTTCCCGTGATTCATAGAAAGACTTCTGAGACGTTGTCAAAATGTCTGTGGCTGCTGTTTTAAAGCTTGCATTGTCGTTCTCATGTTTTGGTTGTCGTTGACACAGAGCTCTTTATCTTGCAGCTGCCATCAGGGTCCAGAAAACTGCATGTCCTTGGGGCCTCCAGGAATGTGACCATGTGACTGTTTCACTGTCTTGTCGTCTCGTCTAAAAGGTGAAGAGCGCATGAGTCTGCATGAATTGCGTGCAATCATATGCGTAGGAAAGCACCGTAGGGCTGTGTCAGGCCTGTGCTGGGACAAATGAATTGCTGTGAAGGGTGTGAAGCAGTCATTGTATTGTATATCGCATTCAAATCTGTGGAGGCCCAGGTCTGTCACATTGTATTTATTTACAGTACAAAAATCTATCTACACTTCAAAAGACTTAGTATTGCTCACTGATTCATTGCGCATGAGCTCATGATGGTGACATACACAGTTTAAGAGTTATCATGAGTAATATGATGCATTAAAGACTATGGAGGCCCATTCTGTCCCTTTGCATCGATAACTCAGCATACAATATACAATAAAAACGTCATTTATAATTAGAGACTCTCAATGTTATGTACAGATCAACTGAATAGGCTAATTATGAGTATCAGTGGGTTTACCAAATCACCAATAAGATGGATCACAAATGAGAAGGAAGTGAACTCAGTAACTTTAGCAGATTCACATTGTCTCCTCTAAGTAGCAACGGTTAACAACGGCTACTTTGAGTCGCACTGCATGACGAGATGACTCCTCTCTCTGTTGACCACCAAGGATAAGCGGTTATTGCACTGCATGACACAATTCCGACAGTTGTGGTGAAAAAGTTCACAAGAGACACGTCTGTTCTCTTTCTGCAGCAGAAAAAAAAAAGAATCCCCAGGGAACCATAATCAAGACTTCCTGTATCCGTTGAAGTAATCTCAAAAACAAGTGTAATGACTTTCTAAACAAATCCCTCCAGAGTTTGATTTAGGTCGAGTAAGATAAATACTGCAGGTTTTTTTTGTGTTTATAGATAACTGATTTATTGTGCAGTGGGCAGTTTCACAGCTCAAAGAGTAACATGATTTGAAAACCTCGGACAAAATATATGCCGATATAAATATTGGGGTTTTGTTTTTGACCGGGCTTTTCATGGTTATGTGGTTCATTGCTTTATCACAAAGTTTTAAAAGAAAGTAACAAAAATGCCAACTAACCTTTTCTCATTGTATTTTCTTGTTTTAATCTTTAATCTTTAATCCTGTTTGCTATTGCACAGTTGATCCTTCTTAATAAATCAGTATTACCGAGTAATTACTTGCCGTCTTCATTGGGTACTACATTCACAGGAAACTATATTCACAAGCTTTGATTGTTTACTGTGAGTCTTTCTATGACTGTAGAAGTTTCCTCTTTGGCTTTCTGGAGCAATGAAATCAGACAGGAATGAAACTCTGGGGGCTCCAAAACAATCCCCACCCTGACCGGATGGTTGAAAGAATGAGGCACAAATATATGTCTCACACACGCTCTCACTCCCCAGTTTGTTAAAATAAGTACCGGTACTCTGTTTTGAGAGCAATCCGCAGTATGAAGTAGGACAAATACAGCACTGTCGTCTTTGGGGTCATTCATTTGAAAGAAAACAGATTTGATAATGTCAAATTTAACAGAGCCACACATTTCCTAGGAAGTATGAGTATAATTATACTAATTTCTCTATAAGAACAGCTTAATAATCACTATGCATTTGGTGTTAGAACCCTAAATCTCTGTTTATGTTGATTCTTATGCTTCCATGTCAACCAATTAACATTGTTGTCATGTTCAGCTGACCTGCTTTACAGTGCTTAAGCAGTGCACGAGGAGTTTGAAGTTTTGGATCACATTGGCCTTGGTGCATGCTGATGGACGTGTCTGGCCGATGTCCAGGCTCACCAAGCTGGACATTCCTCTCCCTTTGTGGCCTCTCCCCGACCCTGGTTTGGAACACCTACAAGGTTACAGATCAGTGCAAAACAGTATCAACACTGAAAGGGAAAGAAACTTTCTATTTCTTGTATTTGAACTGAGTTCTCTACTTTTCAAAAGAAACCCTACATTTATATAGTAGAATAGTGATCCTCATAAGTCAAGGAAATGTTAAAGAGTCCTTGTTATTCTTTCTCATGGTAACAGTGATAACAAAGTCGTATTCCAGTCAAGATAATCCGTATCGTCCAGATTTGTTTGTACGTGTGCTGCCTGTTGCAACCTTCACTCTAGTAAAACCTAGACTTTGCCCACGACGGCCTGAAGCAACACCAGGAACAAGGATGTGTAAAGGTAACAAACATAGCGTCGGGAAATATCACTCTGTCTGACACAGCGGCTGTCGTATCAGGTCACCTGTCACTTTACAGTATTTAGACCTTGACGAACAAAAGATAATTGTAAAAGGAAAAAAAAGTGTTCCAACTCTAAAATCTATAAAAATTCAATGGAATTTGGAGTTCCAGGAAAAAGACGTTCAGCTTTTCACTACCCGCCTACGCTCGTACTTCACAACACAAAGTGGGTCATTCTTAAAGTGGAGGCATTTCAATCGCTCAATTCAGAACAGCAGTAAACTAACAGCAGCTGCCTATTTCATCTGTGTTTCTGTAAAGAGTCATGTTTTCATCAGTTACACATGAGTAATAAAGTAATGACATAATGTGTCGTGTGTTTGATTGGACGTTTTCAGTGAGAGAGAGAAAGAGCACGGTTGTATTTACAGTATAAGTGCGTGAGACCAGAACCTGATGAAAGGATAACATCCACAGAGTCTTGGATGAGGTCAGTTCCTTTTCCTCCTTACAGGCCAAGCAACACGCCATTCTTCTTTTTTTCTTCTTTATTTGTAGTAAGTAAGTCGAGTGACAGAGAACTTTCAATAAACAAATCTGTCACGCACCAAAGCACTATGATAGGGTAGCTGCTTTAATTTGATTTTGCTCAGACTCTGTCACGGGAGTTCACAGATAGGACCCAAAAGCAAGACCACAGGAGACAGAAGTGAATGTTCAACAGGTTTTATTTATAGACAGGTGGGTGCAGGTGTGGAGCCCGTGGTCCGACACCCGAGTGGCAGATCGACGGTGTGAGTCCCGTGGCTCGACACCGGAGGCCTGGCAGCTTGACGGCGATTGTAGTCCGTTTAACCCCAGGCGGGTAGAGCGACAGATCGACGGTGTGAGTCCCGTGGCTCGACACTGGAGGGCTGGTGAGTTGACGGCGTGAAGTCCCGTGGCTCGATACTGGAGTCGACAGAGTGTACTCCGTAGACCACAACGAGAGCAGAGCGGCGGAGCGCATCCACAAACACAAGGAGGGCAGAGCGGCGGAGTGTAATCCACAGACACAAGGAGGGCAGAGCGGCGGAGTGTAATCCACAGACACAAGGAGGGCAGAGGATGCCACGGGGTTTCAGCCGGTTAAAGACGGTTAAAGACGGTACGACCTGACACTCCCAGACTGCAGGGCCAGAGCTTATATAGTGGCAGGATACTCATTAAGGGGCCCTGAGTCTGGTGTGTCAGGCTGCAGGAGGTGATCAGCTTGAGTGTCCTCAGCCGTGCACGATTAAGGGTGCGGCCATGGGAGGTGTCTGGAGGCAGAGGACAAACACAGAGCACATGGCACACAATAACAGACAGGGGAATGACAGAGCACATGAGGAGAGGAGATCAGGGGACACACACACCGGGTCAGACAGGGATCCTGGATCCTGACAGACTCGTCATAGTGTGAGAGGTAAACTTGATGAACTATACTCTCTGTGTTAACAATGTGGCTGAGAAGGCTGCACAGATTGCAGTCATGACTTTGTCCTTATAACTGAGTGTGAGAAGCACGCTGCCAACTTGTTTCCACGCCATGCAGGTAAAGGGTGTCATTTATCAAAAGACAGAGAAGCTTTACCCTGGTAAATCAATGGCATTGCAACAGTTGGATGCTTGTTGTTGTTTTTTTTGCCATTGTTCACTTTATTTTCCAATTTTACATTTTCTTAGTGTTAATTAATGAATTTGCTATAGTTATCTTTAGCTGTTGGTTATCTTTGCTGTTTTGTTTCACAGCGTACGGTCACAAAAACAAGAATGTCAGCTGGAAACTCTGGGAATTCTCCATTCCTTCACAAAGTACAAGTCATCACAACTACGTTCTTCCTCCCTGCAGCAGGAAGAGAAAAGTGCAACCTACGAACTCTGATCAGCTCCAGCTCTGGGAATGTGGGAGCCTTAACTCGTATTTTGCAAATTGATTATAATTTATTGGATTTTATCATGCACTAAATTAAGAATCCAAATTTGCCATTGACCTCTTTTATACCCATACTAAAAAAAGATAATATGTATAAAAATAATAAATACATGTACCATCAAAGCCGACAACTAGCTTTACGTTGACATGCAGACATTTCTAATCACAAAGAAATCAAAGTTGAGTTGTATTGTTTACATTATTGTACTTTATGCTGACGAAGGACCCGTCCAACTGGGATTTTATTTTAAATTCAGGATGATGGTGAATCTGTGCAGCTTAAATGTTTTAGAGAAATATAAATCCTATTTTATGGTAATTTGTCATAGTTTTGTTGTTGTTTTTAGCACTTGACTGAAATTGTTCAATTTCCAAATTCTTCTTATTTATTCATGCAAAAAAAAAAGGTTAGTGTATACAAGGCCAAGGGATATGTGCAATATTCAGTTGTGTAACGTTAATCAGCGTTGTTGACTCTTGATTATTGGATACTATCCTGTTTAAATAGCATGACATATGTGAATCTTCACTGGCTTCACATCCTTTTTTATCCAAAATCCAGTGCAACAACGTGCATGCAGAAATTACGAATCAAAATAAATACACGGGGGAATTGAACGCTTGAGACTCACGTTCTCATACTTGGCATGATAACTGATGTTTATAAAATAACAATATCACCTTTTTATACCAACTTCTGTGTATATGTAGTCATAAACTGTTCAGTGGCTCTACGAGTTTAACACATGTCCTCATTCATGAGCAACTGGTTGTTTCAGTTTTCTCTAAAAATAGACCAGCACTAGTTCGGCATAGTTGTGATGTCAGCCTTGCGTGACACTGGAATTTTTCTTAGTCAAATCCATTGTTCAAAAATCTATTGTGAGTTACCGGTACATAAGAGCCAAAAGAATTTAAACATGCTTTAAATAATAAATTATTTATGAGGCCATATCTCATCAAGTTTCGGTTTTTTTTGTTTCATTAACAGCATCTGCTGAAGGCTTTACATATATCCCCATGCCAACATCAAGCTTCTTTGAGCATTTTATTAACTTTGTACATAACTATGTATTTTATGAATAATAATCATTCTCACTCTCACTTACAGAAAATGAATCTGTTTATTTATTATGTAAAATCTATTCAGGAAGAGTATCATCCAAGAAACTCTTTGGTCTTTGGTTTCATACTTCATCCCGAACATGTTGTTGTCAGTAGACATTCACATGACGCACACGGTTCACACAAATTATTTCAAAGTGAGATCAGTTGTTGTTGTGAAGTCACTATCGGACACAATGCCTCAGCCTCGTAGGGATTTAAACAGTACCACAAAATACCAGCAACAGAGAAGAACTTTTTATACATTCAAATAATACATTTGTTTAATTAAGTCACATTTTAATTTTGTTTTATCATATGTAGTGAGAGGGTCAATTTCAACTGACTCTTACATTTTAAAACGACACCAGCACACCGTCTCTGTATCACAGATCATTTTGAAACTTGTCTCCCCTCACAGGTCAGACAAACACTACGATCACCTACACAGATGATTACCTGAAATCTATCTATATTTCATATTTTTGCTAATTTAATTTATCATTACCCTGTTGGCATGACATTTGCTGAAGAGCGCATTATGACTTGTATGACTCGAAACTCAAAGTTTAAGACACGGGGCTTGAGTCAGTAGTACTTGAGTGCAAAGACTTGAGACCTCATTGTGACTTGGTACCACCTCTGCTCTTTACCCAACAATACAGAGTATTCTTTATGCGTTTTGACAAACATATACAACGACAGAAGGTCACATGGCTCCTGGTGAAAGTTGACAGCAAGAGCGACAAGATTAGAGCTCTTTGCAGGTTTAAACAGCCATCATAAATTTCTCAAAGACTCCTACTGATAAAAGAAATAACATGAAAAACATCCTCCTACTGATAAAAGAAATAACATGAAAAACATCCTCTTACTGGAAGGGGAACGGTGTGTCTGTGGACCAAGCCCAGATTTATTTTCAGGTAAGTATATCCTCCTTCCCTTAAACACACAATGCACAATGGCCCTGAGCACAGACACTTTGGACTTTTTAAGATAATCAGGGAGATTTGAATGTTTTGTTGCTGCTTAAGTGTGTAAAGCTCTGCCTGGATAATAAGAGATTCCCCCTTGTGTGCGTGCATGTGTGGTGTGTTATTGAATTACAACCCTACAGTCAATTTACAGCTATGTAGCTGTGGTTAAAAGGATTCCTGTTCATCAGTCTGTTTTACTTCCTCTTTCCTTCTCCGGATCATCTACTGGAAACGATCATCGTCCAACTGGGATTTTATTTTAAATTCAGGATGATGGTGAATCTGTGCAGCTTAAATGTTTTAGAGAAATATAAATCCTATTTTATGGTAATTTGTCATAGTTTTGTTGTTGTTTTTAGCAGTTGACTGAAATTGTTCAATTTCCAAATTCTTCTTATTTATTCATGCAAAAAAAAGGTTAGTGTATACAAGGCCAAGGGATATGTGCAATATTCAGTTGTGTAACGTTAATCAGCGTTGTTGACTCTTGATTATTGGATACTATCCTGTTTAAATAGCATGACATATGTGAATCTTCACTGGCTTCACATCCTTTTTTATCCAAAATCCAGTGCAACAACGTGCATGCAGAAATTACGAATCAAAATAAATACACGGGGGAATGCTTGAGACTCACGTTCTCATACTTGGCATGATAACTGATGTTTATAAAATAACAATATCACCTTTTTATACCAACTTCTGTGTATATGTAGTCATAAACTGTTCAGTGGCTCTACGAGTTTAACACATGTCCTCATTCATGAGCAATTCATGAGCATTGTTTCAGTTTTCTCTAAAAATAGACCAGCACTAGTTCGGCATTGTTGTGATGTCAGCCTTGCGTGACACTGGAATTTTTCTTAGTCAAATCCATTGTTCAAAAATCTATTGTGAGTTACCGGTACATAAGAGCCAAAAGAATTTAAACATGCTTTTAATAATAAATTATTTATGAGGCCATATCTCATCAAGTTTCGGTTTTTTTTGTTTCATTAACAGCATCTGCTGAAGGCTTTACATATATCCCCATGCCAACATCAAGCTTCTTTGAGCATTTTATTAACTTTGTACATAACTATGTATTTTATGAATAATAATCATTCTCACTCTCACTTACAGAAAATGAATCTGTTTATTTATTATGTAAAATCTATTCAGGAAGAGTATCAACCAAGAAACTCTTTGGTCTTTGGTTTCATACTTCATCCCGAACATGTTGTTGTCAGTAGACATTCACATGACGCACACGGTTCACACAAATTATTTCAAAGTGAGATCAGTTGTTGTTGTGAAGTCACTATCGGACACAATGCCTCAGCCTCGTAGGGATTTAAACAGTAGCACAAAATACCAGCAACAGAGAAGAACTTTTCATACATTCAAATAATACATTTGTTTAATTAAGTCACATTTTAATTTTGTTTTATCATATGTAGTGAGAGGGTCAATTTCAACTGACTCTTACATTTTAAAACGACACCAGCACACCGTCTCTGTATCACAGATCATTTTGAAACTTGGCTCCCCTCACAGGTCAGACAAACACTACGATCACCTACACAGATGATTACCTGAAATCTATCTATATTTCATATTTTTGCTAATTTAATTTATCATTACCCTGTTGGCATGACATTTGCTGAAGAGCGCATTATGACTTGTATGACTCGAAACTCAAAGTTTAAGACACGGGGCTTGAGTCAGTAGTACTTGAGTGCAAAGACTTGAGACCTCATTGTGACTTGGTACCACCTCTGCTCTTTACCCAACAATACAGAGTATTCTTTATGCGTTTTGACAAACATATACAACGACAGAAGGTCACATGGCTCCTGGTGAAAGTTGACAGCAAGAGCGACAAGATTAGAGCTCTTTGCAGGTTTAAACAGCCATCATAAATTTCTCAAAGACTCCTACTGATAAAAGAAATAACATGAAAAACATCCTCCTACTGATAAAAGAAATAACATGAAAAACATCCTCTTACTGGAAGGGGAACGGTGTGTCTGTGGACCAAGCCCAGATTTATTTTCAGGTAAGTATATCCTCCTTCCCTTAAACACACAATGCACAATGGCCCTGAGCACAGACACTTTGGACTTTTTAAGATAATCAGGGAGATTTGAATGTTTTGTTGCTGCTTAAGTGTGTAAAGCTCTGCCTGGATAATAAGAGATTCCCCCTTGTGTGCGTGCATGTGTGGTGTGTTATTGAATTACAACCCTACAGTCATTTTACAGCTATGTAGCTGTGGTTAAAAGGATTCCTGTTCATCAGTCTGTTTTACTTCCTCTTTCCTTCTCCGGATCATCTACTGGAAACGATCATCGTCCAACTGGGATTTTATTTTAAATTCAGGATGATGGTGAATCTGTGCAGCTTAAATGTTTTAGAGAAATATAAATCCTATTTTATGGTAATTTGTCATAGTTTTGTTGTTGTTTTTAGCAGTTGACTGAAATTGTTCAATTTCCAAATTCTTCTTATTTATTCATGCAAAAAAAAGGTTAGTGTATACAAGGCCAAGGGATATGTGCAATATTCAGTTGTGTAACGTTAATCAGCGTTGTTGACTCTTGATTATTGGATACTATCCTGTTTAAATAGCATGACATATGTGAATCTTCACTGGCTTCACATCCTTTTTTATCCAAAATCCAGTGCAACAACGTGCATGCAGAAATTACGAATCAAAATAAATACACGGGGGAATGCTTGAGACTCACGTTCTCATACTTGGCATGATAACTGATGTTTATAAAATAACAATATCACCTTTTTATACCAACTTCTGTGTATATGTAGTCATAAACTGTTCAGTGGCTCTACGAGTTTAACACATGTCCTCATTCATGAGCAACTGGTTGTTTCAGTTTTCTATAAAAATAGACCAGCACTAGTTCGGCATTGTTGTGATGTCAGCCTTGCGTGACACTGGAATTTTTCTTAGTCAAATCCATTGTTCAAAAATCTATTGTGAGTTACCGGTACATAAGAGCCAAAAGAATTTAAACATGCTTTTAATAATAAATTATTTATGAGGCCATATCTCATCAAGTTTCGTTTTTTTTTGTTTCATTAACAGCATCTGCTGAAGGCTTTACATATATCCCCATGCCAACATCAAGCTTCTTTGAGCATTTTATTAACTTTGTACATAACTATGTATTTTATGAATAATAATCATTCTCACTCTCACTTACAGAAAATGAATCTGTTTATTTATTATGTAAAATCTATTCAGGAAGAGTATCAACCAAGAAACTCTTTGGTCTTTGGTTTCATACTTCATCCCGAACATGTTGTTGTCAGTAGACATTCACATGACGCACACGGTTCACACAAATTATTTCAAAGTGAGATCAGTTGTTGTTGTGAAGTCACTATCGGACACAATGCCTCAGCCTCGTAGGGATTTAAACAGTACCACAAAAATACCAGCAACAGAGAAGAACTTTTTATACATTCAAATAATACATTTGTTTAATTAAGTCACATTTTAATTTTGTTTTATCATATGTAGTGAGAGGGTCAATTTCAACTGACTCTTACATTTTAAAACGACACCAGCACACCGTCTCTGTATCACAGATCATTTTGAAACTTGGCTCCCCTCACAGGTCAGACAAACACTACGATCACCTACACAGATGATTACCTGAAATCTATCTATATTTCATATTTTTGCTAATTTAATTTATCATTACCCTGTTGGCATGACATTTGCTGAAGAGCGCATTATGACTTGTATGACTCGAAACTCAAAGTTTAAGACACGGGGCTTGAGTCAGTAGTACTTGAGTGCAAAGACTTGAGACCTCATTGTGACTTGGTACCACCTCTGCTCTTTACCCAACAATACAGAGTATTCTTTATGCGTTTTGACAAACATATACAACGACAGAAGGTCACATGGCTCCTGGTGAAAGTTGACAGCAAGAGCGACAAGATTAGAGCTCTTTGCAGGTTTAAACAGCCATCATAAATTTCTCAAAGACTCCTACTGATAAAAGAAATAACATGAAAAACATCCTCCTACTGATAAAAGAAATAACATGAAAAACATCCTCTTACTGGAAGGGGAACGGTGTGTCTGTGGACCAAGCCCAGATTTATTTTCAGGTAAGTATATCCTCCTTCCCTTAAACACACAATGCACAATGGCCCTGAGCACAGACACTTTGGACTTTTTAAGATAATCAGGGAGATTTGAATGTTTTGTTGCTGCTTAAGTGTGTAAAGCTCTGCCTGGATAATAAGAGATTCCCCCTTGTGTGCGTGCGTGTGTGGTGTGTTATTGAATTACAACCCTACAGTCATTTTACAGCTATGTAGCTGTGGTTAAAAGGATTCCTGTTCATCAGTCTGTTTTACTTCCTCTTTCCTTCTCCGGATCATCTACTGGAAACGATCATCGTCCAACTGGGATTTTATTTTAAATTCAGGATGATGGTGAATCTGTGCAGCTTAAATGTTTTAGAGAAATATAAATCCTATTTTATGGTAATTTGTCATAGTTTTGTTGTTGTTTTTAGCAGTTGACTGAAATTGTTCAATTTCCAAATTCTTCTTATTTATTCATGCAAAAAAAAGGTTAGTGTATACAAGGCCAAGGGATATGTGCAATATTCAGTTGTGTAACGTTAATCAGCGTTGTTGACTCTTGATTATTGGATACTATCCTGTTTAAATAGCATGACATATGTGAATCTTCACTGGCTTCACATCCTTTTTTATCCAAAATCCAGTGCAACAACGTGCATGCAGAAATTACGAATCAAAATAAATACACGGGGGAATGCTTGAGACTCACGTTCTCATACTTGGCATGATAACTGATGTTTATAAAATAACAATATCACCTTTTTATACCAACTTCTGTGTATATGTAGTCATAAACTGTTCAGTGGCTCTACGAGTTTAACACATGTCCTCATTCATGAGCAATTCATGAGCATTGTTTCAGTTTTCTCTAAAAATAGACCAGCACTAGTTCGGCATTGTTGTGATGTCAGCCTTGCGTGACACTGGAATTTTTCTTAGTCAAATCCATTGTTCAAAAATCTATTGTGAGTTACCGGTACATAAGAGCCAAAAGAATTTAAACATGCTTTTAATAATAAATTATTTATGAGGCCATATCTCATCAAGTTTCGGTTTTTTTTGTTTCATTAACAGCATCTGCTGAAGGCTTTACATATATCCCCATGCCAACATCAAGCTTCTTTGAGCATTTTATTAACTTTGTACATAACTATGTATTTTATGAATAATAATCATTCTCACTCTCACTTACAGAAAATGAATCTGTTTATTTATTATGTAAAATCTATTCAGGAAGAGTATCAACCAAGAAACTCTTTGGTCTTTGGTTTCATACTTCATCCCGAACATGTTGTTGTCAGTAGACATTCACATGACGCACACGGTTCACACAAATTATTTCAAAGTGAGATCAGTTGTTGTTGTGAAGTCACTATCGGACACAATGCCTCAGCCTCGTAGGGATTTAAACAGTAGCACAAAATACCAGCAACAGAGAAGAACTTTTTATACATTCAAATAATACATTTGTTTAATTAAGTCACATTTTAATTTTGTTTTATCATATGTAGTGAGAGGGTCAATTTCAACTGACTCTTACATTTTAAAATGACACCAGCACACCGTCTCTGTATCACAGATCATTTTGAAACTTGTCTCCCCTCACAGGTCAGACAAACACTACGATCACCTACACAGATGATTACCTGAAATCTATCTATATTTCATATTTTTGCTAATTTAATTTATCATTACCCTGTTGGCATGACATTTGCTGAAGAGCGCATTATGACTTGTATGACTCGAAACTCAAAGTTTAAGACACGGGGCTTGAGTCAGTAGTACTTGAGTGCAAAGACTTGAGACCTCATTGTGACTTGGTACCACCTCTGCTCTTTACCTAACAATACAGAGTATTCTTTATGCGTTTTGATAAACATATGCATATACATATACACAAACATATACAACGACAGAAGGTCACATGGCTCCAGGTGAAAGTTCATTTTACAGCTATGTAGCTGTGGTTAAAAGGATTCCTGTTCATCAGTCTGTTTTACTTCCTCTTTCCTTCTCCGGATCATCTACTGGAAACGATCATCAGACATAAGAATGATGATGTTCTTGATGGGTTTACTCTGCAGTGCATAGAAAGGGTGCAGCGTGTTTAGAATTACTGTAACTTGACAAGAGAATGAACCCATGGGTGTGCCTGTCAAAACAGGCAGAAGGTGAAATGTGTTTCCATAGCTCTTCTGGAAAATGATTGATGCTCCTATTGGGTTGAACAAGAATTTCCATCTTCAGTGTGCAACAAACAGGCTCGACTTTGACTCACACGCACTATGGTTCGTAAAAGGAAGTAAATATCTTTAAAAAAGGAGAGAAATGAAGCTTAACAAAAGCCTCATCTGAAAAGGTTCAGTAGGTTTTGAGAACACATTTTGATAACAGCATCTGCTACCAGGTGAAAAGCAGCCAGTTTTTGTGAATACATCCTAAAACAGAAACATGGCTACATGGTGTGTAAACGATACGAAAACAAGATAATTACAAACAGTCATATGAGGTAACGAAAGGAATTTATGAAAGGTATTTGTGGTATGAATTGTTGGCAATGTGACATGGCAACCATCCACTTGAAACAACCCGCAAGGGATTTGATTAATGAAAGGCCTTGTTATGAGATAGAATAGGTCAACAGAGTGCACTATATAATGATGGAATTATCCTTGAAATAACACACTAGAATACTTACATCAGTTTTTGTCTGACTATGCAGTTTTGCTTACTGTTTCAACCTGCATACAGTGTGCTGATTTCATTCTAAATGATGACATATTTAGACGTATCTAATTGCCGGGCATATCTAATAAAACAAACAAGATTACACTTCAGATAAAGTGACCTGATTTGACCTTTATTCAACGAGGTTAACTATAGTGACAATACGATATACCTTCGCATAGGTGTTACACCAGGCTTTATTCCCAACCAGGCAGCCCGAAAGCTCCAGGCTTAAATGTGTTCCAACTGGTTTGTGCAATTATACATATGGGAATATGCACCACAATATGAACTGACACAATAAGGGCCTTACAGTGGGTCTTGCTTTATTATCATGAGAACTGTTGTCAGAATATATTTTTCTAACAGCAGTTGTGGAGGAAAGATTTTTACTTACAATACTCCACTACAAGTAATAGTCCTGCATTAACAATTGTGCCAAAGTAAAAGCACAGAAGAGTTTGCAACATGTACTAATAGTATCAAAATAGTACACATTATGAAGCATGTCTACTTTCAGTGTTAGATTATTGTTGTTGACTCATTATCACATAAGCATTTTAATGTTGTAGCCTGGCCAGGGCGAGACATTTTTAACTGCTTTATGTGCATCATATGTTAAAAATAATAACACTAAATGGTTGTCAGATAACAGTGATAGAGTAAAAAACTACAACATTTCCCTCAGATATTCTAGTGGTGTGGAAGTATAATGTGGAATGAAATTGGGTTGAAGTGCTTCAAATGTGTTTTTAACAGTCCTTGTACAAATGTAGTATTAGTATTTAGTATCAATACCAGCCTGGGTGATAGCTAAAGCCCATCACATATTCTCTTATTGCATGAAACAAACTTCTGTTTCAATTCGAGACAATGTTCATATATATTTAAGGACTTAAAAAATGAATTTGCGATATAACTCCATTTTCCACTTCCTTAACGCAATCACGACAGCCTGAATGGTAGATTTCTAACGGCGCTACACTGCTGACACCTAGCGGTAATGGTGCGTCACTACAATTAAAAATGAAAGTTTTCAGTCGAATATCTACATGGATTAATGTCATAATAAACTCATAATTGCTCAGATTGGTCATACTTATGCAATATTATCTCTCTGACATCGACGTTTTACTTTTACACATAAACGTTATCAACGGTAAATGTACAACTTTCCCTTTAAGGCATCTGACCGGAGGCTCAGCGCCCAATCGCGGCGCGTAAACTGAACTTTGTTGTTGTCAGCAACTACCAGCTAATACAGTTGTAAGCTAACGTTGGACTAACCAAACATTTTAGTTTGTCTCATTCACCGCAACAGAGAAGTAGACTTCAGTCACATTTCGGTTGCAACGGTGGCTTTCCACCGGCCGTGTGTCTCCTAACGTTCTCGTTAGATTAGGAAAGATGACTTCTTCACCGGTAAGTGTACGTTAAACTAGCTGTATGGCTGAAGTTGGTTTCTCATTTGTAGCGTCACAGTCGCTGTGTAACGTTATACTAGTAAAAGTCGATAGAAGCGATAAAGAGACATTAGATGATATGGGAACTTTTTCTCACACAGGTTGATCATAAACGAGGGTACTGTTACCCCTGTTGTTATGTGGCCTGGGTGAAATGTCTCGTAAACTTATTTCAGACACTGTTTTGAGTTAGAGGAGGCGCTGTGATTAATGTGTTTGTGGTCCAAATATGTCAATGAATGAAAGTGAATTATGTCACAGATGTGCAAATGTATTTTTTCAGGATATTCAGGACGTTACAAGTCTGTTCAGGTCTACAGCACAACTCTAGCAACAACAACAACAACAACAAAAAATACTATGACAAATGATAAGTCTGTAGTTTTGTGTTTTAAGTGAATTACTGTGCTGTCTGCCACGCTTTCATTGCAACCTACACCTTCACACTAGTGTAATAAACATAGCATGTAACGTTAATCATGACATTCAACTAGTCTGTATGTTCAATCATACTACTGAGAGTTTTTATAGGTGTCATATTAAGGTTGCAATTGCAGATTTGATAGTAATTCTGCTTTTGTAGCAGACAAACACCCATAGTTTGGGATGTAGGATGGGGGGAATTGAATGAAAACGTGAAAAGAGCAGTGAAGTGGGAGATGGTATATGTTGAAAGCGTGGGTTCATGAAGTGCTTTTGTTCTTCCTTCTCTGTAGAGTGTGTTAGGTGACTGCACATAGGAGCATTCCCAATACCTGCACATAAACTATTCCTGCTAAACTATGAGCACAGATGTTGAGCACATTATTTAGCATGCCCATGTAGATGGCATCTGTAGACCTTGGTAAATACATTCAGCAGCTTGAGTCAAGTTGTCATAAATATTTTGACAACTATAGTGCACTTGAGTTCTAATAACACCCTGGATCATGCCTGACTTGTATGTTCATAGCTGGCCACAACTTAACTCATCTGATGCTCCTATTTTACGCGTTGATTAGTAGCCTATCATAGTAATAATTCACCCACTTTGGCTGCATCATAAGCAATAGGTTTTCTCATCAATCAAGGTCAGTTTCTTTTTTTAAATCCACAAATATTAAAGAAAGTTAAATATGAGTTATGTAGTGTGATGTGTTGCTGGGGTCCGAGACTTCTTTGTTTTGGACCAGACAATTTGAGTATTACATTTTAAATACGTGTTAAGAACGTTCTATGTATCAATGTATAATGAAGATAAATATGATCCATAATTAAGAATGAACTGGTTAATCTGCATCCATTTACTACAACAACCACTGCTAATCTCAGCAAACATTGGGAGAAAGTGGATAATCACGACATATTAACAAGGAACCAACTTCGTTAAGACAATATTTTATTTATTTACATATCTAGCGTTAGTATAACATAAAAACAACACCAACGCAATTTAGAAAAAGTAAAAAAACGTAACTACAAAACCAATATAAAATATTAAATCCCTCTCAACTCCCCAAAGTCTTGTTTTATGTCACAGAGTTAACTCTCGACGCCATATTTGTCAAAGTGTCTCATGACGATGCCTAGCTCCAGCTCCACCGTCCCCATGGCCTCGGTGTGCAGCCTGTATCTGTCCGCCCCGCTGTAGATGAGGTCCGGGCTGCGGAGCTGCGGTCCTCCGCCGACAAACTTTTGCGCCAACTGCTCTTGCCAGGAGCCGAGCGGCCTCCAGGTCCCGCAGTTTATCCGGTGGTGTCCGGGGCTAGACGGGACGTGGCAGTACCCGTAACCGTACAACTCGCAGCGGCCGAAAGAGTCCTGGTGCCACACCTGGAGGTGAAGCTTTGGCCAGCCCTGGAGTCCCTTGGTCGCGTAGTGCAGATCGATGGGGTGACTCCAGTACGCCGTGTCTCCTGTTTGGGGGACATCCACCTGGGTCTGACCCTCCTTCAGCCCGGACAGGAGACGCCATGCTCCTCCCGTGTGGACTCCCCATTTGCAAAATAGACTGTTCTGCGGGAAACCAGTGGCCCCAACAATCTGGCCGATAATGTGGAGCTCCGCCATGATACCAATGTCCCCTTACACACACATGCAGCACGAGAGCCCTTTCTAGTCGTCCTCCGAGTTTAACCGCTAGCTTGATGGTTAGCAGAGACTAGCGCCACAGCTCTCGTCTCCCTGGTAACTGAGCCTCCTTAACCCTTTGGTGTTTCGCCCTGATTGAGGTTTTTCAGGCAGCACTTCCTGTTACAATGTCGACATGTCATGCATTCTTGAATGGCATTTAGACACATCAAGTACAACATTTGCAAAAAAGATTGTATAATTTTTGCAACAATATACCAGATATATAGCTAATTTTACTATAGCTAATTTATTGTGCCGTCACACAGTTGATAACTGCTGCCTGGCAGGACAAACGGAGGGCGTAAAGTTGTAAAAAATTACGTTTGCCGTGCTTCCTAGTTTGGCATCGTTTATGAACTAACATATGTGAATTGGAGAGAATAAGACATCGTTACGTGTTAATTCATCACAATAAACCAGTGAAGACGACTGAATTAAACTTCACAGCAAGTCTCAAAACGAGGGTTAATTTGTTGGTGTTGGTGGAGTCTAGAAACAAGTGACGCCGTGAAACAGCGCCACCCCACGGCAGTAGTACGTCTATATGTGGTTTCCACAATTTTTTTGTTTTGGGACTGTTTTTCATCAATAAGTTCAAAATGTTGTGGAACCCTTGCAATATATGACAAACCACAGAACTGCACCGGAAGGCCTTTCTTCCTGCGGCAATCAAACTCATCAAGCATTACAATTTCCCTCGGGAAGAAAAAAGTTGTATCTTACATCAAATATGGAAGTAATGGGCCTTCATCACATTGCTATCAAATGAAAAGCACTGGTATTAATACCATTTGCAATAACGCAGGCTTTTCACATGTCCCAGTATGTCATGGCAGTTTAACAGTGAGCTCCAGCCATCATTCAAGCTCTGCTTTTTCCTTCTGTGACACGCTAAAATACTTTAGTGAAAAAGCCCTGTGTTTGAGTGAACAAACACTTTCATACATTTGGCGACATAATGTATGGAGCTAAATTCTCAGTAGCATTTTTATTGTTTTGATTGTCATTATTTTACTGCTTGACTTGCCTACAAACTCTATTGAAAACAGAGTAGACTTGGCAGTGCAAACTCTAAACACATTGCAGAGAATGTAATCGGTTTTGAGCTATGGATGACAATAACGGGATTGTTTGCTCACGTTTTCAGGCCACTGCCAATCATGTCACCCACCCACACAGATTCAACTTTGATTGTTGCTTATTTAGACCTGACTATCTAATGCTGTTGAGAAATACTGTGAAACACGTTTTTAATACGTGGCTGCTGCAACCTGTCTCTCTGTTCTCCATCTAGTCGGATCCAACTCTAGAAAGACATTTCAAGGGCCACAGGGACAAAGTTACGAGTGTGGACTTGAGCTGCAACATGAAACAGATTGGTAACTGCTACTTCATTTTACTCTTTGTCTGTGCCCAGATCATTTGCTGCACCTGCTTGCTGTTTTCATTTTTTATTGTCCGCATGGTATGATTTCTACACAATGTGCTCAGTTCACGCTCCTGTGCTCCCTTCCTCTCCCAGCCACAGGCTCGATGGACTCCTCTGTGATGATCTGGAACATGAAACCTCAGATGCGAGCCTATCGCTTTGATGGACACAAAGACGCTGTCACTTCTGTTCAGTTCTCGCCCTCTGGCCACCTGGTGGCCTCTGCCTCCAGAGACAAGACTGTTCGTCTTTGGGTGCCCAGCATGTGAGTTTGGAAGTATTCAACCTTATTGTTTTTGATTACATATCTATCCTTTCTCATTATTATTGTTCTGCACTGGAAAGCTTTCACAAAGGACAATGGCGCTGACTCATAAAAACAACAAAACTAGACAGTTGTACTGAATCTCCTGCTTTTGCCAACACAGAAGAAGGCACACATTTCAGAGCACCCACTTGTTTCTGGTAATTTGTTTAAAACGTTGTCTCGGTGTTTGTGGGTGTGTACAGGAAGGCTGAGTCAACAGCTTTCAGAGCTCACACGGCCACCGTGCGCAGCGTTAACTTTTCTGGTGATGGACAGAATCTGGTCACAGCCTCTGACGACAAGACCATCAAAGTGTGGACCGTCCACAGGCAAAAGTTCCTCTTCTCTCTCAACCAGCACATGAACTGGGTCCGCTGTGCCAAGTATGACACACACACACACAAGCATACAGTTGTTAGATATTACTGGCTGCTGCAGTTATTTCTATTGTTGTATGTACATATAGATAAATTCCATACATTTCATTGTTTCACAACTTTGATGAATACACGTCACTTGTAAAAACTGAAGCTGAAGACGTAGACAATGGACAGTTTTTGATCTGTAATTTTCAATAAATCTTTTGCAGATTTTCTCCAGATGATCGTTTGATTGTGTCGTCCAGTGATGATAAGACTATAAAGCTGTGGGACAAGAATAGCAGAGAGTGTATTCATTCGTTCTGTGAACATGCTGGGTGAGCAATTAAAACCGAAAAAAAAGTATTTTATTTTAAATGTTGAATGTTTAGACTTTAGAGCAGAGGTCTTCAACAGGGGGTCCGTGGTCCACGTTTAAAATGAAAACATCAATTTGCATAGCTTGTTTGCATGATTATCATGCAATTGACACACAATGTTGATATTGGCATTGGTATCAGCTGACAAGGTGTGTTTATAAATGGCAGTGGCACGGCCCCCCCTACTCACTGTACCTTACACATGTTTAAAATAAAAACATGAATATATGAACCTGTGTATTATTTGAATAGCTTAGTATTGAATGCACAATAAAGAGGTATGTTTATACACGGCACTAGGCCCATTGAATATAAAACACAATATATATAGTCGGGGGTCCCTGCGCCATCTCTCTGTCAGCTGGGGGTCCTTGGCCTGAAAAACGTTGAAGACCCCTGCTTTAGAGCATTATTTACGAAGCATATACATATATATATATATTTTTTTTTTTGGCTTACTTTTACACTGTTGTGTCAGTAACAACACCTGAAAAAGGCTGCAGGTTCAATGTATTGTGTCTAAATCACTGTAAACCAAGGCACTGAACATCCACTCATTCATCACAGACTTGTGTTTGAAGTGTTTTTGAATTGTTTTGAAATATTTTAAAAGCAGCAAACATCTCAGGTGGGTGTTTCCAAGTAATATTTTAGATCAAATGTTAACCTGCTGGATTAATTAATTGCATGTACTGTTAAAGCTTGGCCAAAGGCCTAATTTCATTAAATGTCTTGTTTTCTTTCTCCCAAGTTATGCGAACCATGTGGACTTCCATCCCAGTGGAACATGCATCGCTGCAGCCAGTACCGACAACTCTGTGAAGGTGTGGGACATCAGATCACATAAGATGCTGCAGCACTACCAAGGTAAAGACAGTTAAAGGAAGTGTCTACTTTATAACGATGCCATTTGAACATGATGGTCAATTGCTACAGCAAAACCACAATTTCAATTCAATCGCTGTATATTCATATCTTTAATGCAAAGTCATTCATTTATTTAATGAACATTAATGGAAGCATTTACTCCATTTTTTTAAAAGCTTAAAACACTCAGTTTAGCCACTTTTGATGCCTTATTGATATTATATTAATATAAGCTTTACAACACAGGTGAGTTTTACGTACTTTTATAATATACTGGATCCCTAACACAGTAAAAGCACTTCAAAAAAGACAGCCCAGTGTTTGTGTTTGGGAGAAAAATGTCTTGACCTTATATGGCAAAAATTCAGAGTATTGTCATCCACTCCCACCCAGCTAAAGTAAAGCCTCACCTTTAAACACTGATGGAAATAACACCAAAGCTCCCGATTAAAGTGTTAATCAAGAGACTTTGCATATTCAATGAGCCCAATGTTGATGCCTTTTGTCAGTCTGCCTCTCGGTCTGATTGTTCTAATCAGCTCTCTTAAATGGATTTGAGTTGTGAGATCTAATAATGGATAATCACATCTGTCTGAGGAGACGGGGCATGAAGATAAAAGCTTTTCCTCTCCTCTCATGTCTTCCACTTTCCACAGGGCTTCACTTTACGTAATGTAAATCACCAACTGTGCCAGCCTAAAGTGTGGAATTGTGGTTAAAATGTGGTGTGGTTACTGTTGGATACCCATGAATCGTTGTGTATTTCAGTCATTTTGTTTGCTGTTGGGTGGTTAATTGAGCTGGTTTGATTTAATTAGGGTGTTTACCTCACTATCCTTGTATGAACCTAAGACATACCCAAATAGTACATCCCCCTGCTCCCAGTATAGTTTGATGCAGCCTCTCAGCACACCTTTTGCAGCTAGAGGTATGGGAACATATAATATATGTCATAGCATCTTGCAGCCAGCAGAGGGACCACGTGGCTCGTTGAATGTCTTGCTGTCCTGTCTCGATTCATTTCAGGTCCGAGGCTGTCTTGATTAGCTGCTATGGGCTGCTATACTCGTCGTATTGATACGTACTCATCTAAACCTGATGTTAAGCCATTCTCAAGTTACACAGCAACTGAGGCGCTGTGATATACAGCAGCAGTGCACTTCAGTGGGGTCCAGGCAACCTTATCAGCAAGCATCTGGCCTGCTGAAGTGCCCTTGAGCAAGACTCTGAACTCTTGAACGCCGCATATGTGCTGATATATTACTGGCATTGTCGTGTGGCATCTAATTTTCGAGGGGTATGGGAAAGGAAACGATTAACTTTAACTAACTCGATTGTGGTGATATTTAATATTCATAACATAGATCATTCTCAAAAGTTACATTTCTTTAAATTGCGTCAAAGTCATTGTTATTGTCATCATCATTTAAATCATAATGTTGAATAATTCCATGCTATTTAAGAGTCAGTTGAACATCGCACACAAGCACACGCAGTTAGTTCAGAGTAACAGAATGTCTATTCTGGTCCTGTCATAACGTTTGTGTGTGTGTTCCAGCCCACAGTGGTGTGGTGAACAGCTTGTCTTTCCACCCGGCTGGTAATTTCCTCATAACTGCGTCCAGCGATTCCACGATGAAGATACTGGACCTTGTAGAGGGCAAGCTACTGTATACACTGCACGGACACCAGGTAGACACACACACACACACACACACACACACACACACACACACACACACAGTTCAGATATCATACTCAGATATCAAACTGTGCAGTTAAAACCCAGTCATGATCATGATAGTTTGTCTGTAGTCTGCTCTGCTGCTCCTCAGTGTGTGTGTGTGTGTTTGGTGTGGACAGTGTGTGTGTTTGTCCTCTCCTTTGTGCATGTTGGATTCTGTAAAGTGTGTGAGAGTGTGTGTGAGGCCTTTTTTTTTGTAGATGGTGTATTTTAGTACTTGCCAGGCGAGCGGGCAGCCCACAGCCCACTCATGATGACTCATCTCAGGGTTGTTGGAAGGAAACAGAACTGTGTTCCTGCCTCCGTTCCTCAGGATCCTCTCCTCCTCTTCTTCTCTTCCTCCTCCTCTCTTGTTTCCGTCCCATGCTGTTTCTCTAACTTACACACTCCTCTCCGTGTGTTCTGGCGATGTTCTAGTATAGCCGCCATCATTGTGATCCTAATTTTCCTCCCTTGTCCTCCTCTATTAGCCCCCACCGCTCATGTACTCACATGTTGGCCGGCCGGGCTAGTCGGCCGGACGGCTCACTGACTGTATCTGAACAGCTGATGGACTGGCTTGCTGGCTAGTTGTGGAAATCAGTGGCTTGCCAATACCACATGTGGTCCGTCTGTTTATCTATCCCTCTGTACAGGTTGCCTGTCTCTCATCTCTGTCTCTTTTTTTTGGTCTGTTTCACTCATGCTTCTCTTCAACCCCTTGCCAAGACTCTTCTCTTTGTCAAGATGAAAAAAGCACTTTCCCCCCCTCCTCGCTTCACACCTCCAAATTTGTCATCTCCTTCACTTTGTCTCCATTTCTGTTGTTGTTCGTCGCCAATCCTTTGGTGCTGGGAGCTCTCAGGGTGTTGATGGTCCCTCCAGTCTCAAAGCTTGAAAATGGGAGAGACCCCCATCTGTTTGGTGTTGGTGTGTAGGTTGTGTTTATGTGTGCTTGTCTGTGTATGTGCGTGAACTGTATGTGAAAACACTCTGAGGCTCTGAGGGAGTGGGGTTTTTTTCTGTTGCATCCGTCAAACGTGTTGTTTACCTTGCCTCAGGGGTTACCTGCTTACCTGGCTGGGTAGAATCAGCCTAATTTAGGTTCATTTCTCTCTATGCTCCGCTGTCTGACAATTGACAGTATGATCCAAATCTTTTTCATGTAAAAAGTCCTCAACTACCGGTACACTTTAGCTTTGAAAGAGATTACATGCTTCAGTTTTTACATATTTATATGTACTCCTGCTTGAAGCTGGTTATAGGGTGGGACATGTCAGGTGAAAGTAAGTATGGCAAAGATAATCTATGATCAGATTTTAGTGGTTAGAATCTCAAAAATTGACCGTATCTATTGCCTCTCAACGGCTCTTAACATGGCTAGAAGCTAACGGAGCAAACAGCGCTAGCAGTGCAAACAACAACAACAGTGCTGACAGAGCTAACAGTGTTTACCTGACAGTGTGATTGGCTATTACCGCCGCAAGAAAGCAGTGCAGAGCCGCTGTCGTGAGCCGCTGTCGTGACCTGGAGCATGCTCACATGCACTAACATGCACTACTCGCTTGGCTGTGTCAACAAATCACATAGAACATCTGATTACAACACACATAGAGGGAGAGTGACTTCATTCTCTGCTAACGTAGACATTACTCCAGTATATCTTTACACAGCAAATAGCTGTTTGCTGCAATATTAGTGCTCTGAATATTTAATATAGAACCTTTAATATGCTACTGAGAGTAATATGTGTGTGTAGGGGCAGAAAAGGGCAGAATGTGCTCTGTCTCTCTCTCTCTCTCTCTCTCTCTCTCTCTCTCTCTCTCTCTCTGTCTCTCTCTCCCTGTGTCTGTCTGTCTCTCTCTCTCTGTCTCTCTCTCTCTGTCTGTGTGTCTGGACATGGCATGTGCCGGCCTGGCAGCAGGCATTAGTCAGAGAGCACAGGCAGAACATGCTGTCTGTCAGACTGTCGCGTTGCCATAGAGACAACTGTCTGCTTCTCTCAGGTGCTTCTGGGAAACCATTCCTCACCCAAACCAGCCTGTCTGGGTGCCAGGCACAGGACACACAGCTCCCATTTTCTTCCCAGCAGCCTCCCTGTCGGTGTCTTTCCCCTTCTTTTGTTTGTTCTCTCCTTCATCCTCTCTTTGAACACAGTCAGAGGGCTCAGGCTGCCATCATTTACCCCATTTTGAATTGTGAGCTAGAGAAAAGAAAGAAAAAGCCAGAGCGTGATTTCTGACTTTTTCAAGCTGGATTCGGTCTGCGCTCCAGGTTCATACAAGCTCTCTCTCACACACACACACACACACACACACACACACACACACACACACACACACACACACACACACACACACACACACACACACACACACACACACACACACCTACACCTACACCTACACACACGCACACACACACACGTCATGTCAAAGTCCTGACATCAGCAGGTGATCCTTTTTTGGCTCCAACCATGTGTGACCTCACCTCACCTGGGTCTCTGCTTCCTGTTATAATTGCTCTGCCACATCTCCACCCCCCCCCCACCCACCCCCTCCTCCACAAACTCACACACATGCAAGAGCTTCAGCTCTGACTGAGCATAAAGACAAAGGAGAACGGTTTCCTCAACAGAAATGCTTAATCCTTTCCAGCTCTCTTCTCGTCTCTCTGTGTGTAATATTTAGAAGTGTGTGTTTTGTTCGTTTTTGTCGTGTTTTCTTGCCCCCGTATTTAACATGAACAACTACACTTTCACTGCAGCTATGTTGCTTGGCAGAAAAGAAACATTTTTAATTATTCATATTTTCCAAAGTTACTATATGTAGGGTTTGAAAATGAATGAATGAGCTGAATGAAATTCACAGACTACACAATTTTCACAGGGATTGCTTCATTCTTTTGTTTACGGCTGCAACTAACAAATATTTATATTGTTGATTTGATGAATTGTACTATTTGTATTATTGATCTCGTAATTGTTTTGAGTCCAAAACCGACAGACATTCCGTTTGTGATCACATACAACAAAGAATAATTAAGCAGTCATCACATTAGCAGCTGATTCATTGATTCTGTTCGATTGACCAATGGTTTCAGCTCGCTTCGTGAGATTTGCACTAGATTACTACAGCAGAGATCTGCCCGTGCTTTATGTATATTTCAATTTTTTGGAGCAAAAAGTTACGTAACAACAATACCATTGCTTTTCTTTTCAACTTGAATAAACAGTTTGCAGCTCATAGTTTCAGGATGCTTCTCTTTGTGATAAACATAAGGCTATGATGATATGATTATACCGTATGGTCACCTCCATGTCTTTGCCTCTGCTCCAGGGTCCAGTGACCGGTGTTGCCTTCTCCGGGACAGGAGAGTACTTTGCCTCTGGAGGTTCTGATGAACAGGTGAGGATGTGGTCTGATAACTGATCCTAAAATGTTGAATTGATATTTTCCATTGACTGGCTATATTATGTGACCACTGACAGTGATATTGATGAGTATATTGACAGTTTAATCTAATGTTTTATTTTATTTAACCTTTATTTATCCAAGATGGCCCCTTGGGATTTAATATCTCTTCTCTCAGGGCATCCTGGCCAAGACAGCAGCATCCAAATTTTACACATAAAAGAAACAAGTAACAGACTTAATCAAACAACACATTACAAGTTAGCCGTGTCATTCAGTACCAGGACAAATACAATCTGTTTAAATAGTCCTTCATCCAGTTGCATGCTTATAAAATCATCTAGTTTACAGTTTATGAAACAACACTCGTGAAAGAGCTTTTTTTTCATTCCTTGTACATTAGATTATTGGTAATTTGACTTTGGTGTATTATTGTGGAATGAACAGGTAATGGTGTGGAAGAGTAACTTTGACTGTGCCGGAGGCAGTGACGGTGTCAGGCTGCAACATGGAACGACTTCCAGCTCCACGGCTCAGCCCTCCGTTGACTCACATCCATCTGCTCTCCGCAGCGAGGTGAGTTCAGACAGCTGGAGACAACCACAGCAAGCCGACAGCAAATCTACTTGGATATCCCAATTATATCCGGCATTTTATGCACTTATTTTTTTATCCAAGACACAAAACACACAGCATATATCCTTTCCTTGCCCTAACACACTTAACCCTGATGTGCACGAATGTCCTCAGTTAATACATCTGTACCTAGTGTCCTCATCAGGAAGTCTCTACGTCATGTGCTTTTGATTGTTAACTAATGTCAAAATGAGTTTTTTTCTGACTTCGACTTTTGTCGGGCAGCATTGTTTCAGTAGATTTTTACTCATCTATTTATTTTGGCATTTTCTGTTTTATTGGATACTTTTGACAGTGAGGATGTTATTGCAGTCATTTGGTACGCATCCTGCCGACTGGACTTGTGTGAATAGACATGCTTTACATGTCAACCTTCATCCTGTTGGAGAGGCTGACATACAAGGTGCTTCTTGCTCATCAGGTTCTAGTCTAATCATTTACACACACTCAAGGCACAGTCTTTGGGAGTGACTTGGGGTTCAATATCTTGCTCAAGGACACTTCAACATGCGGACAGTCTTTGGGAGCTGGGGATCAAACAGCCCATCTTCCGATTAGTGGACGACCCGCTTCAACTCCTCAGTCGCAGCCGCCCCATCTTAGCCACTAAATCACCAGCACGCTTCATATTTCAGTTAGTTTTGCTGGTTTAAAATGTTTAAGGTTGATTATAGCACTATGTGATCATCTGGAACGTTCTGATTTCAAGCCCATGGACAACATAGAAATGATTTCGACATTCGTAGAGGTTTACCTGGCGTGCCACTAAAACATACATTTTTTCCTGAGGGTTGCTCAAGCTCATGAAGACTTCAGAAATATGTACCGTAAAAGCAGGGTCATTTTATAGTTTCACCAACAGGGTATACACACACACACACATGTACACGCACTACACTAACCCATTGAAACAAGTGTGCATACACATTTGCGTGCATGTGTGGCATTTAGCAAAAAAAAAGTGAACAGAAAGAAATTCATGCAAATGCACAGGTGCCCCTCGGTTTCTCATGCTGCCAGTGCGGCTGGCTCATTTCCTCCCTGCACATCCTTCCTTTGAAGTCTGCAGTGTGGCCCAAAGCTACTTTCATATCTCTAATGCAGGAAGCAGCCACCTATTCCTGCATCTACACTTTGACATGGAGGATGTTTTTTTGCCATCTTTCTGACCACATGAGATTATGAAATATTAGTCTCTGCTCAGTTTATGTCCTCAAAAAATATAGAGATATTTTACTGTGCAATAGGTACATTTTGGATCATGGTAAATGAAAACAGTAGCAATGAAGTATGAATATTTTCAAACACTGTGATTACTGCAGTTATTTTCTCTTGTGAATTAGAGTGTTGAAATGAGGCTTGCAGTGATGTGTGCCGTAGTAGAGTCTTTCGGGCTATCAGCTTTTTCCTGCTCCAAACTATCGTTATTATATCGCCCGCTATCGCCTCTATGTCGACCTCTACTATCTGTTACTGTTTTTATTTAATTTTCTAAAAGGCTTGGACATTCTGGATATTATGAGTCAATAAATGCCAAAGTCAGTTATACTATAAAAAATATTCAGATGGAAGCCTTCCAGACACTAAAGCTCATTTTGTGGCGGCGTCGCCTCCATTTTCGTGACTAATTCCATAGAATATCAGTAGGAGTCTCTACTTGCTCTGATTCCACCACACCCTTGTTTGACTGCTTGTGTGAATCAGTCCATTGACAAAGTGTTCGTACATCACAAAAGCTTGAACATGTCATGAAACCTAGTATTCATATTTTAAGTGTGGGTTTACTTCAGGTGTCTCCAGACTAAATGCAAAGCTGCTGTCGTGAGAGTTCAGGCTGATGTATTATCAATAAACACACACAATGGGAGAAGCAGGGGTATTATTATTATTATTATGACATTTTAACCTCGGAGATAAATGATTAGAAACCAACTGAAAATGAGAGAGTAGTGCAGCTATTAGTGATGTTTAAATATTAAAAGACCTTGTTAGATGTCACACACACACACGCACACACAGGTACACTCACACACACAAAGGGGACAGGGTGTCACCGGCTGGCTGGGGAACCAATGGTTTGGATTTCGACCGCTTTGACTGCTACAGTGTTACTTACATCAACAAGGGCACAGCAGAGGTCCTCTCTGTCTCATGCTCTCTCTCACACACACACACACACACACACATACCCTCCCTCATATTGATCGCACTGCTAGAAGTTAAGATCCACCAAAGATGTATGACAAGTAAATAACAGATGTGATGCGTCATGATTTGCCTAATGAAAGATGACACAGTACAAGTTACGGCAATAGTATGAAACGGTAGACACTTCCTGTCTCCTAAGTGGGCGTGGCCTAATGTATTTATATTTTCTTTTGCTAACATTAAATATTTATAGCCATATCAAGCATAAGAGAGAAGAGATATTGGTGTGTCGAACAAAGAAAATGCCATTTTAGTCTAAGAATGTTCAAAATGTATGTGGCTTGTGAAAATAGGGTCCAATATTTCCTTTGGAGCGAAAGAATTGGTCCGAATCTGCACAATCGTTCATTTCTCCCATTGGAGTGAATAGCCTCAGGACCTGCTGATGGTCTCTTAAAGGGGCGGGGCAAGAGTGAAACCCAAGTGACATGGGTTCAGGAAAATGTTCCCTCAGAAACTTGTCCAACAAGACATCAGATATTTCTCTACCGAGACCAAGTACATGCAAGCGTTAAAGCAGCATCAGCTATGAGAAGGTGGTTACTTCTAACACCTCCTTCACATTGACTAATTTCCTTTCAGCACCTCTTTTGTTCATGCCATCCATGGACCATTTGGGGCTCTTTTTCTTCTTCTCTGTGTGACTGTGCCTTTCTCTCTCTCGCTGCTGCGATACAGGATTGTAAATTGACTTTAATAGCTTTTCCACTCGACAGCCGTTATTACAGATGTGCCTCAAAGGGTGATTAGAAAATGGGCAGTTTGATCTGGGAGAGAGAAATGATTAATGCAATGCTTAAAACGTATTCTCTTCTTCTGAGAACAACTGTTCTCGTAAAACTGAACCCTTTCTTTGGAAAACTTATTTATTTTTATTTTTTTAAATACAGCTGTCTGAAGCTACGACACTTCACATCTGCTTGATTAAGATCAAAGTGCAAAATGGTTTAACTGGTTTATTTTTGGCTGCTTACCTTGTAGAGAACACATGTTTTGACGAGACACATAAGCGATAAGTATGCTATTATTTCATATTTGCATATTCTGGATTGACTTTGCAAAAATGACAATTGCAATAGCTATTAAAAAAAAGTCTCATTCATTTCTATGACCATGGTGATGCAGTTTTTCAACATGTGGATGAAGTGCATGCAAAGCGTTTCAATGGCTGAGTAGATTCTAAACACAGAGCTATGAATAGGCTCCACGATGTAGAACAGAATCTATACACAAACGTTTCTGCAAAAGCTGCAATGCTACTTGCTTATAACAATTAGGTTGGCTAGTGGCTACATATTAGATAAGATTAGATTAGACTGATGGAGGGGAACATGTCAAAATCTCATTTTGTTGACTGTTGCATGTTAAACATGTTACTAATTTTGCTGTTACCATTACAGCTTCTTGTTCAGTGTCAAAATAAAAAATACATGTTTAGAATTATTAGAACGATAATACTACATGCTGCTTCGGTATTTGACTTCACACACTATAATTTTCTGCGAATACCAAATCAATATCTTTACTGCTACAACTACTATTCAAAAAATGCTCTATTATTTATTCCCTGTTAGTTTAAGCACACACACACACACACTTTAACCTGAGTTTGTTCCTGGCAATAACATTACTTTCATCCTCTTTTATGAGTTGTCATCTGCCAGTCGTCACAGTTACAGTAATGGTAGTAGCTGCACCTGGAAGTGCCAGCGTCTTAGATTTTCCTTTTCATGTGTTATTTATCCATTCATAATTTATTATTAATACAGGCCCTTTCATCTCTCATAAACTGCCTCAAGTCTCAGACACGTGTTGCCCGAGAGGAAGCAGAGAGGAGAAAAATGTCACCAGCTCCCCTAAATGTGTTCCTTTCCTTCCCCTAGAAAGAGTATTCAAAGGCTTACGAGTTTAAAAAGAGGGACTAAAACTCAGAGAGATACTCTAATTAAAGCTGAGCGAATAATCTAATTAAAACCATTGCGATGTAGTAGAATGCAATTTTCAAACGCGAGGGTTCATTCTTATGAATGCTACGCAATTCAACCAACCAAAGGGTCAGAAACACCTGGGCCCTACGCTGCATGTGACGTATGCGACGAGAGTAGATGAAGTAAACAATACAAACGCCACAACTTCAACTCAAGCTTTGATGCTATCTACTACCGTGTGAGAATGACCTCGACAGAACCAAACGCCAAAGAGCAAAAGGGAGTTTAGTCGGTTGTATTTATTTGGGTTTAGACAAGACGATGCTGGACAGAGTCAGATATGGTCACAAGGCAGTGTCTGACAAGTGCATGGCTAAAGACCCGACTACCAGTGTGTCAAGTAGGCTGACTACCGCCCAGCACAGATCATTGTTGTTTATGTTTAGAGGGGCGGAGCCATAATCATAACTGACTGGAAATCAGTGAGATTGTTCATTATTTTGTTGCACTACTTTTCTCTAATGTCATTCAGCCCTGACTTTAATGAAGGTGAAGTGGATCTAATGTGATGTTGTAAATTAACTTGTTTTCAGAGAGGCTTAGTGGAATAAACAAGATGTTCTTTCTGAAAGCAGCCGTGAAAGTATAGTCGTTGAACGCTAATGCAGCTCATACGTCCAAAAGCCAGACTGCAAACTAATTAAAGAGAAGCACAACACTCAGGATGAACCTTCATGTGTATGTGTGTGTGTGTAACATTCACAAACTTTTTTTTAAATTTTGCTAAATGGTTACTATTTAGGAATTTCAGATTAAATTGTACTTGAAAACTGATTAAAACTAAATTGATACAAGTTTTGTAGGACATAAGCTCAGTCAAGCACTAAGCACCTGTTGTGACCGTTATTATAGTACACATAGCTGCCCGGTAGCTAAAGCTAAAACAGTCATACAACAGTACAGCAATAAATCCTGCCTTCATGAAGGTTAAATGGTTCAGTTTTCGTTGAAACTGTTTTAAATAGGTGTTGAATCAACTGTGTGGTCATTTTGGGGGATGTAGCATGTAGTGCTGCTGAATTGTATTGCATCATATAGAGAGGTGTTTCTTTTAATTAGCCTTCCCTTATTAATATATGACAAAATATTGAATCACACGTCAATATAAAGCAATAGAATTGAAGCTCTCCAAACAAACAACCACAGCAATGAAACCTACATAAGGGTAGGATGTATTGCAGGACTGTTCTATTAAACTGTATTGGCGCTAGCTAGGTGTCTAATAAATTCAAATTTCTCCCGAACAGCATTTAACAACTTCATCTTCCTCGAGGTTTTGACTGTGTCTAACACTCATGGGATATGTTGTATTTGTATGCATGCTAAAAAATACAAATACATAAATAATATTATGATATTAAATGCTCTTCAAAAAAGACAAATCAAAGAATCTCTGTGAGATAATTGTCGGCCGAGGCTCGTGGTGCAGAGACTGGCATGGAAGGCGGGCAGGGCCACAGCCCTTTAGTCCAATGTGAATTGTCTAATGTGACCTTCCCTCCTTGCTATGATGAACATCCAGTATTACACACAACCGCCTTTGGCTGTAATTCATTTCACCAGGAAGAAATTGACTAATGAGACAGCGATGCCCTGTTTATTCGTTCGGAGGCAAAGGCCACCCATGGCTGCTGCCCTCTCAGAATCACATGGGAGCCCGACAGGGATTTCATAAAATGGCTAATTTGATATCCTGATCCATTAATGCACTTGGATGCGAAGCTCCATGATAATTTCTCAGTGATGGGCACTGTACCAGCAACATGTAGGCCTATTTGTTAAACACAAGTGTAGACCATGTGATTGTCATACAAGCATAAAGTTATGCAGTGTTTATTGCTGTAACTTAGTTTTCTTTTTGCGTTTCACATGTAGCCTACATCAATCTGACAGTGGTGTTTCACCAAAGTGGCAAAAACATTATAAATGTTGCTGTTTTGCATATAATCCACACTGTAAACAGTGTCATTTTGCTTTTGACAGAAGCCATTTCACTGAATGGTGCACATTATGTTTTACATATGGTTTACATATATTACAGATGTCCACCAGTAAAATAAGCAACTCAGTCATTTTACTGTTGGTTTAAACTCCTTGGTCACTTTGTTAGCTACTATATAATCTAATACAATCCACTACAACAGCTCAGATATGAATGTTTAGTTTTTGTAAAAAACTTTCACAGAGGTGTTGATTCCACTATGTGTTTATTATTGACGTTGAAGTTTGCAGTGCTGTACATGCATGCATCTATGCATGAAGCCATTCATTCACACAACGACACACACTTACGGAGTCAAACACATATTCATATCCTTTATTAATCCAGACCTTATTTCACTTCAAATGAGAAGAACAGTTATTTATGTATTTCTATGTAGTGTTTATAATCCATCCAGTTGAATTTGAAAACTGAGTAACAGTTTGTTAAAATATAATTGATGTGTACTTTATTTGATTTGACAGTTGTTGACTACACAGACGTTGTTACTGCTATTAGGCTTCTTGAATATATTTATATATATATGGCAGTAAATAGTGCGAGCTAGATATTATTGTAATGTTTCGGACCTTTGCCCGAGGAGATTTTCTCGATCTGGACCTTTTGGAATACCCCTGCACTCAGCCATCTTTTAAAATGAGGTCCCTCCAGCTAAACATTGAGAGTGTGTGTGGTTCAATCAGGCTGTCTCCGTGCTCAACACAGCTGAGCAAATCTGTGTCTGTGTGTGTGTGTGTGTGTCTGCGCGCGCACGTGCGTGCCAACCATTGCTGACAGGCAGATCAGCGCTCTCTGATCACATCCGCCCTAATCCCCTCCATCCATCCCCACCTCAACCCCCTCCCCCCTTCCTGTCTCTAGCTTCACATCTGGGTCTCTCTCCCACTCACATGTGCAGACAGACCAGCTGCACACTCACAGCAGGCTTCCCTCCACAGTGCCACACAAACACACACACACATCACTGCACAACCTCGGCTCGGCTTTTGTGATGTGGATTGGAGAGTGGGGGGGGGGGGGGGGGGGAGGGAGGGTGTTCTGAGACTGCAGGAGCTGTATGAACATCTATCTCTTACAGGCAGCTGTAACTGTGCTACAGCAGACCAAACTTTACTGGCACTCTCCTTAATTAAAGACTCAACAAGCAGTGACACAATATGTGAGGATGTAAAGATCTCAGAGCATTGCGCTGAAGACTGCAGTTTCTCATACGGTTTGTGGTTGTGTGTGCTCGTTTTTAAGGTGCTGGTACGGAGAGGCAGGTGGTATTGTTCTGACAGCAGGAGTTGAATGCATTTAACAGCATGGAATAGAGGCAAATGCAGGGGGTGTGACAAGGGAGCATAGGAAGACAAGATTGCAATTGAGTTAAAAAGAGCTAATGGTCCAGTGAAGTGAGAGAACATCCGGGAGAGGGAAAGGCAGCAAGTGGGTGAGCACGTGAGCCAGCCAGCCATCATGAGCGCAGAGGAGACAAAAAGAAAAGATCGTGATGGGAAGCGGAAGCATGAGAATAATGAAAATGTAACAGCCATTAACACCTGTTGATCCTTGTTACACTTAAGACAGAGAGAAGGTTTGAAAGAGATGGGGATCAGAAGAGATGTGATTGTAGAGGCAGAGAAAAGAGTAGCAGGAAGGGATGTAAGTGAGGCAAACAGTCAGACAGAAATGGAAAAGTGAGAACGAAGTATTATTCAGTTTGGTTTTCAGTTTAGTTTGGTGAGAAACGCCCTCCCTCGTCCATTCTGCAAGCTGTAGCAAAGCATAAGTCAGCTCTGATTCACAGCGCATCTTCATTCATCAAAAAGCGTCACTCGCAGTTTGTCACGAAATGTTTGCTCCACTGTAATTAACTGAGATGTCAGCAGTTGATGAAAACATTTGTCTACTTCTTATGGTTATATTATTATGACACATCCACACTCCAGCTTTACCTAGAGAGAGATATTGTTTCTTTAATATTTTACTTGATAATTGGTATGATTAATTGTCTTCTTCCTGTAGATAAGTGCATGCATCATTACATTTAAACGTCTCGAGTGATGCTACAATGGAGTTTAGAAGGGGAGAGGCCCTTTGTGTTGGCTCACCCTTTTCAGTGGAGTCACTGCGTTCCTTTGAAAAATGTTGATGCATCAGTCTGAAGTGCTGACTCAGGTATAGCCCTACAGTTTATTCGGAGAACATACAGATGGACAATTCCAAGAAAATATTTACTTGTGATTTTACATACTGAATATTTTCTATACATTAAATTACAGGCCTGTATTTGCGGTTATAAAGAGATATGATTGTGCCAAGCATAATTACAAACCACAAATAAAACTAGACATTTTGACAGTGTTTCTTGTACTTGGTGCACATCCCACACCCTGATCTCCCTGTTAGGATAGAGTTACATTATCGGCATTTTATTTTGAAAAGGCCTTGTATTGAGCACCCTGTTAATATCCAATTATCTTCTGAAGCTTTTCTTAATGTACAGTGAGAGTTTGGGGCTTTTATTTTGAAGAAAAACAAGCCTCATCCTGAGCTTTAAGATACAATTGCTCTATGGGGCTTTTATTTTGAAGGGGGGGGGGTCCTGATTGGAGTAATGGCGCTCAGGCTGGTAGGAAGGGGTGTGTCTATTCAATCATTC